>NC_137111.1:3798279-3898279 GCF_949357685.1 Gobio gobio
AAAAACTAGATGTTTTTCTCATGAGGACCAAAAAATGTCCCCACAAGGACAAGGATTTCAGATATTGCCATCTGACATAGAGATCTAGAGAGGGGGAGCTAGACGTCAAGCTCCACCCATTACATTAAGAGGGAGGGGCTACAGAGGGGGAGCTAGACATCAAGCTCCACCCATTACATTAAGAGGGCGGGGCTACAGAGGGGGAGCTAGACGTCAAGCTCCACCCATTACATTAAGAGGGAGGGGCTACAGAGGGGGAGCTAGACATCAAGCTCCACCCATTACATTAAGAGGGCGGGGCCAGAGTGGGGGAGCTAGACATCAAGCTCCACCCATTACATTAAGAGGGCGGGGCTACAGAGGGGGAGCTAGACATCAAGCTCCACCCATTACATTAAGAGGGCGGGGCCAGAGTGGGGGAGCTAGACATCAAGCTCCACCCATTACATTAAGAGGGCGGGGCTACAGAGGGGGAGCTAGACGTCAAGCTCCACCCATTACATTAAGAGGGCGGGGCTACAGAGGGGGAGCTAGACATCAAGCTCCACCCATTGGCTCTGCAATGAGCAGCTTCCCTAATGATCTGTTTTTAGAAATGCAAGTTTATTGAGTATATCAATCAGATTATCATTCCACTCTGAAATGAACATCTGGGTATAATATATTAAATGCAAATGTATAAATTATCCCATGATTTATTGAAATATGAGCCATTTGTTGCTTTTTAAAAGACCATTTGTGACTGATCTTAGATCGAGAGAAAGCAGATTTACTCCATATCACTCACAAGCTGAGGTATAGATGGAGTGAATGTAATTAAACTAGAACATGGTTTCTGGAAACATCACATTGCATAAGTCTTCACTGCTGTGTGCATCCCATCTCTCTGGATCATCTTTCAGATCTTCTCGATTTCTACTGATTGAATTTGATTTGGAAAGGCACACACCCTTATATAATAAACCAGCCAAATACAAAAACCAAGCCATGAGCTGTAGTTGATGTAAAATAGATGTAAAATATTGATCAACCGGCCCCAGGGCAGAGCATGACCTCCAGCTTAACAGAGCCTGGCTGATGCAACAGCACCATGATCCAAAGCACACCGAGAAATCAGCTAAACTAATGGCGTACAGCGAGTTTATGTTCTGGAATAGACAATTAAATGTCCTGACCTTAACCCCTCTGAGATGCTGTGGCATGACCTGAAGAGTGCGGTCAAGACAACCCAGAAATGCGGAAACCAATGATCCATAAATGATAGATACAAGCTTCTAAATTCAGTTCACATGTTTTCCCAGCATGCACTGTCAATGATATATTTTGCTTTTGTGTCAGTCAGACTGTGTTAACGTCAATGAAGATCAGACCATATTTTATGAGTAATCAATGCAAGTAATTATTATTAGCCTGATGTGATTAAAAGTTCATCGTGTATATTGATTGTTAATCTCAAACAAATATCCCCGACTGGTTCCAGTCGTTAGTTACAGAATAGAGGGCATAGATTATATGATCTGTTTCTCTTTGCTTTCTCCAGGTGAAAGGCTACGTTACAGCTATATTTAATGTGGGCACAGATGACATCAACATCGAGGAGAAATCAAAGTTTGTAAATGATGGAAAGTACCACATAGTGAAGTTTACGAGAAGTGGTGGCAATGCCACACTGCAGGTGGACGACCTGCCTGTTATTGAGCGATACCCCACAGGTGAGAAACGAGTTGTTTCTAATGATATTGTGTCACATAACTTGTGTAATGAGACGTGTTTCCTTAGCAAAACATTTTAAATTACGTTTTAATCAGGAGCTGTTTAGTAAAAGATCAATACTTATTCAGGGAATTGTATGGGTCGTTATACAATTTAGATGACTTTGTGTTAGTGTAACGGAGGCCAGCTAGTAGTTGCTGTCAGGGCCTGAAATTAACACCTGACCACACGCCAAATGCGGGTGAATTTTGCAATTGGCGGGTAAGACTGTCAATCTACCTGCCACACTGGCCAATGAGAATTGAGGGATTCATTGGGCAGTTTGAGAGGATGCGACTATACGTGTGTGTGTGTGTGTGTGTGTGCATAACTTTACCAGTAATAATAATATTATTGTAAGAGTTATTATTACTTATATTGATTTCGTTAATAACTTGACAGCACTTCAATGTGTATTCTTACAAGTTAAAGAACAATGTTTTTGGGACAAGTGGATTTTTGAAGGGGCAAGTGAAAGAGAATTGTACTAGACAGATTAAAACATCAATAACAAAAAAATAGGGAATCAACAAAATGCAAGAACAATTCTGCATTAATTTAGTGCAAGTGGCGATCGATAGTGGATAATAATATATAGCCTAATGTATAATAAACTGACGGTAATGTTGCGCTGTTGACGCTCGCACAGCCTCTCGAGGAGAAATCAGTGTTACTGAATGATTCAGTGTTTGAATGAATCGTTTGTATCAAAGATTCAATGACCTATTCATAAACGACTGCCCCATTCTTGAACGAATCAACCGTTTGAACGAATCGACTCAATGACTCACTCATTAAAACGGTCACCTGCCGCCACCTACTGGTGCTTTAGTTTCATGCTTAAACATTCTTTCCAACTTTTCTTATTTGTATATTCAAAAATATTTAAAACAATCTCATAACATTTTTTTTAATGCAGTTGTAATTTTTCAGTGTAAATTATTTAATTTGATTGGTAACAGCCGTACAATGTCTTATTATATTTATAGGTCAAATTTAAGAATATAAACTGAAAGCTGAAGCATAGCCTATATTTAATAAGAATAAAATAAAAAATGCCCTTTATAAAAGGTAAAAATATCAAAGATATGCAGATTTAAATATGTCAAAGCCAACTGAACACTGTTGAGAATATTTCTTCTGAATAAATTATATGTACAACACACACAAAAATAAAATCTGGACAAGCACGTGAACAGGCTTAATGTCGAGGAGACATAAAGTGGCTGGTAAAAAGTCACAGTGGCTGATGGTCAAAAAAAGTTAATTTCAGGCCTTGGTTGATTTGTGAGTAAATCTCACTCCTCTGATCTTAAGAGACGCTCTAGCGACTGATGCGAGGGGTTGCAGCCTTTAGCCTCATCGTTAGAGCGTCCGACTCTCATACCAGCGGATCCGGTTACATTAACAAGATATGTCTAAATAATCACATAAATTTGAAAAGCTATTGTCAGCTTTTACTATGTGTTCTCTTTGATTGTCAATCCTACCGTTACCATTATTTTAGTAAACTGTTTATTGGAAATTAAATGTCCAAATTAAATTTAAAGCCAGTCATAAAGACCTAGAGTCATATCCTAGTTATTTAAAACATAATGTATGCCATTGTAACTGTTGTGTAAATGCTTTTATCCCACCACTGAGCAGAATTGTTGGTGCGCTAAAGTAACTTATGAAGTAATTACTTGAGTAGTTATTCAGCAAACTACTTATGCAGTATTATTTCTCAATAGGGCTGCTTTAACTCATGTGAGTTATTTCTTAAGTATCAATGCAGATTTTCAGTATTCTGTTCACCACACAACTATACCCCAATACACATTCATGGGAATGCACAGTTGAATTCTATAGTGACATAAACATCCTACACTTACATTATGTTCACACAATATTTATAACATCACAGTAGTTGGGTCATAGACCTTCAGGGTAGTCTCATATTTAATTATTGAGAGCTCACCCTCCCCTGTAGGATCTACTCGTAGGTTTTCAATCGACTGGCCGTCTGAAAGAGATCGATACGATGGAGAGAGAATTCACAATGAGACTTTATCCCAGCTGTCCCAGCCTACATGGCTAAAATGTAGAGGCTTTGGGACAAGCCAATTTCCCATCGAGGACCCGTCAAGGGCTTCTCCAGGCTGGATGTTCAGTGAATGTAGGATTAAGGGATGACGGATCCTCCCACTGTGGAAACATCTTTGGCAAACCAGGCCGCAGGGCAGCTCTCTCTTCAACTGAAGCCTCGCTGCCAGGGAAAAGAGGGTGCTTCACTGCCTCTCTTTTAAAAGATTTATACTACAGTTACTACAGAAGATGGGTCTTCAGCTAGACTCTGGATGTCCCAACCCAGAACTCAGGGAGTAGATATGTCATCGCAGATTTAAACCTGTGCATGTGTCAGAGCAGATCAAAGTATGGCCCCACAGTCAAAGACCAGTGTTGTAAAACCAAAACCGTCTTTCTCGATCACAGCAATGAAACCTGGTCAACTCAGGGAGCCAAGAAGAGTCAGACAACCTGAGACATTCCTCTTCCAAAAGGAGAAGGAATTTAAATGTGAAGGAGTATGGAGTTTGGGCTATATTATTCAGGTGCCCCCCAAAGAGTTATCTCCCCCTCCACAGTGTATGAGTATATGAAAATCCCCAGGTTTGTACTATAAAGCCGCTCTCCGGTGTGTTTTTACTTGCGTCTGACAGGCTGAACAGAAGAAATTAACCAGAGAAGATTTCTCAAGACCAAGAAGGCGGAGCCACTGAGCCACACTTAACCATTACAAAATCACCAGAAACAAATGGTAGTTCAGAGGTGTTTACCAGCCGGAGCAAACTTTTTGCATCCGAGAACCACCGAACCATGTGATAGTCATAATGAAGCCACAAATCGAAGACACACACTGTCTTCCTACATTCTCATCAACACTGCTGGAAGCAGGGATACTGGCAGGAAAGACTACCCTTCCACCTCTGCCAAACCTCTACCAAGTCAGACTCAATGCCTGATAGTTCAACCTCGAGAGAAAGTCTGCTCCCAGGTTCAGCAACAGAAACTTGTTCTGTGCCCAGAATAGGATACGCCTCTCAACATGTTGTTGGTTCTCACAACCACTTGGCAGACTCAAAGGTGTGGAAGGAAATGGGCTGAGCCAGATAAACAGCCACCATCTCCAGGCAATGTATGTGTTATTTGAGACAATCGCCCCTCCAGACTCCAGGGGCCATTCGTAAACCCTGCCCCAACCTACTAAAGAGGCATCTGTCATGACTGTCTTGCGTGACAAATTTCACCTAACTAAACTAGGGATGGCTCCATGGTAAGAGTCTGTAACTAACGAATCTGTGGCGCGGATGCCAGTATAGGAACGAATTCCCTGGACAGTGATCCATTACTGAAATGGTCTCAAATGGAGTAGGTCCAATGGTACCACCAATCAGTGACCCATCAGTCTGTAACGCAGACCTACACGGATCTCTGGTCCTGCTCTGAACTGATTCAGGTAAAGATGGAACAATGGAAACACAAGCAAGAGACAATTGCGCTTCCATCATGCAATATTGTATGTTGCCTCTGCAATGAAACATTTTGAATGTTTAGCCTCAAACCTAGCCTCTGTAGATGATTGAGAACCAAGTGTTGAATTACCAAATCCTCCAGTAGTGCTAAAATCAGCCAACCGTCAAGGTAGTTTAACACCTGTGGAGCCTCAAGAGAGCCAGAACGGCGTCCATTTTGTGAATATACAAGGCGCCAAGGCTAGGCCGATAGGAAGAACTTTGTACTGGCAAACTTTGTTCAAAAATCAAACCCTATTCACTTTCTCCAGAAAATCTGAAAGTGGAATATGCATCCTTCAGATTGATAGATTCAGTACAGTAATCTTCCTAATTCCTAACACCTTTTTCACCTGTTTCGGATGTGACTCAATATAAGGGGTCCAACATGCACCATCGGGGTCACACTTTGTCATAACCCCGACATTATGGTTGTGTAAACCGAAGTAAAACTTCTGTCCTCCAAGGGCATTATTGTGTGGAGCATGAGTGAGACCTGACAAAGCAGAATCCTAAGGAAAGCGAGGCAGATCCGCTTTCTGACACAGTCCTCCGTTTGCGACATTAGCCCGATCCAAAATAGTAGAATGTATAGCCTAAATCAATATGAGGAGGCCAGAGGCAAATCATGTCGTGGTCATGAGCACCATTCTCATGCTCCAAGGCCTAACTGTGCAGAGCATAAGTGTATCCAACATTCACAAAGCACAAATGCTTCAGGAATGGTTTGAGGAGCACAACAACGAGTCTGAGTCCAAATTCCCCAGATCTCAATCCAATCGAGCATCTGTGGGATGAGCTGAACAAACAAGTCCGATCCATGGAGGCCCCACCTCGCAACTTACAGGACTTAAAGGATCTGCTGCTAACATCTTGGTGCCAGATACCACAGCACACCTTCAGGGTCTAGAGGAGTCCATGCCTCGACGGGTCAGGGCTGTTATTAGGAAGGTGATCAAGGAAGGAAGCCTGATTGGTGTATAAGTTTAAATAAAGTGGAGAGCGAGAGAGAAGACAGTCTGCTCACTTTCCAAAGCCTCAAGCTTAACATCAGATCCTCAAAAGCAGAACGGCAGCTGATTGCCCATCTTTCCTAGAAAAGAAGAGGATTGTGGACAGTTCCTCGAGTCCATTCAAGTGCATCTTGTGCATGCTGAACTTACCATGCGTGTCCTCATCGTGAGAACACAGAGATAAACACTTACAAAAGCCATCATATTCCACCCTTAACAATCATAAGTCCCCCTGACGTGGGTCACTCAAACACAATGATTCCAATCATTCAAACCAAATAAAGCACGCACAGATAAACCTCCTTCCTGACGAAGACAAATCTGCCGACTTTGTGTTTAAAAATGATAATCTGTTAATAAATGAAAATCTTTCAGTAATATAATGTAGGCATAATGTAAACTGTATGTGTGTGTGTCTGTGTACAGTAGTAGTTTATCATTTAAAAAATAGAGTTGATATAAAATAGCATTTTCTTATGTAGTACTGCCCTAATTAATCTGTTTCATATACTATATCTTTAGTATATCACATGACAAAATAACTGAATTTACACACATCCTGTTCAAAAGTCGGTTCTTATTATAGTGTTTAGCTTCCTAAATTATTAAAGGGGTCATTTTTTTATACTCTTGTCTGCGGTCAACTTATGACGTTTGCGTGGTTTTTACATTCAAAAACATAATGAATAAGTAATTTTTTGAGGCTCTCTGAAAAACTCTGGGTTTTTATGGGCGTGACTCACTGAAGACTTGGAAGTAAACGCCCACGGCTAGGATTGGATAAGATTTGCATATTTAATGAGCTTCAGCTCCTCTCAGTACATGTGGGGATTGTTTTGAAAGCGTCTGGAGAAACGTTCATAGGACTCACAAAATATCTTTATCAAACAAACACAAAGATTCAGCTCTCATTACTCGCCATTGATTGGAATGTTATTTTTTTATTACTTGACCGGCCCGATCATCAGTGAATATAACTGCAAACCGTACACACACACACACACACACACACACACAGACAGACAGATATGAATGTTATTTCAAGATTTAAGATAGCCCATCTGAAACACACATAGCCCCGAGACGTTGGGCTTTGCGAGCTGGCGTTACAAGGCGTTACGAGTCTGATCCCGAATGAACCAATAACAGCTTCTCCAGCCTGTGACCGCGTGCTTAGGTGTGTAATCAATAGATATCAAACGATCTATAACAATACAATACTAACACATGTACAAACTCATATCAGTGTGTTGCAGCGTTCCTGTCGGATCCAGAAGCACAGCATTGTGTTTTAATCTCAATATGTCTGCACATCCAGTCTCCACCTGTGTCTTGTTTACAAATGAATCCGCGGTGAAATGAAGCGAACAAACGCACAATGTCTCTCACACGTGAGCTGGAACCGCCATGTTTATTGCTCGGTAGCGCGACCCGTTTAGCTCCACGAGTCGGTGGGCGGGGCTTGAGGCTTTTCAATATTACGAGCCGTGGTAATGCAAACTTTTGCAAACAGGTGTAAATTGTAATTATTTTGTCTTGTAGAAAACATGAAAATATCTCATGCAGCTTCTGAAGGGCAATACTAAATAATAAAAAAGATCTTAATGTACAGTGTATTTCTTATGTTTGTATAAATTCTGCATTGGGTTTAAAAACCAACATATATACAGTATATAAACTAAAATATAACTTAATAATTAAGATTTAAAATCTTTTTATTTGAACAGCTCGAATAACAAGTTTTAAATCAGCCCTTGGTCTTGGATTGTAACCAATGAAATGTCTCTTTAAACTTTAAAGGAAGCATTGATAGCGAACGGCTGGCGATCGCCAGACAGCGAATCCCATATCGACTCGGTCGAGTAGTTGACGAATGGCTACTCGACAAAGGTAAAAACACTGATTAAACTTAGAATAAGTAGCATTTTGTATGTAAAATAAACCAATCATTTAAACATTCAATTAAAGCCATTTAAATAGAGAAATGTAGCGTGTAATAATTGGACATGTATTAACTAGTTGATGTCATAACTGTCGGTTAAAGGGACTGTAGATGTTAACTTGTTCTCTAATGTAATTTCAACTTTTAAATGATCAAATCAAAAGGTCCAATGATAATTTTGATTGTAGCATGTGATTGTGTTGAATAATACAATAATAAATAGATAATATTTACGATAAATAGCACGAGTCCCTTTAACAAAATGTAACATGAAGTTAAGAAAATGACTAAATTAAAATAACTTTGATGTGCATGTATACTCATTTGACGTTCATATGCAATGTGCCACTGTTGATTTGATTTATTCTCGTCTTCTTTTGTGTCATGATCATACCTTTGCATCCAATCCAACTCCTCTTGCTAAAAGGCAGTTATTGTAGATATTACTATAGTGTTCACACACACCTACACAAGATTAAAATCAGTCAACATCTGCCATGGATATGTTTTCATCAGAGGTGGACAGTAACGAAGTACATTTACTTGAGGACTCTACGTAAGTACACTTTTTGAGTATCTGTACTTTAAACTTTTACTTTAACTCCACTACATTTGAAAGACAAATATTGTACTTTTTACTCCTCTACATTTCTATCAAGGTCCTCAACGTCGAAAGTCGTTTTTGTAGCAGCTTTGCAAGTCAGTGGATGATTTTTTTTCTTCTTTAAAAGTTTTTTTTTTGTTGCAAAATGTAAATGTCTGGGAGAAAGAGAAGCATAGACGTATGGATGATGAACGAGCTCAGTTCAGTCTGGTTTTTGTGCCTCTCAGATGCAGAGCACGAGAACTGAATAGAGCTTTCTTTCGTGTGTTTTTCGCACTTAAACAGACCAATACACACAAAATGTCCAAATTTTCATTTTGGAAAGTATTCACGTAAACAAAGTTGATGATGTCTTAAGTGAACGTGAACAGTTGGGGGAATATCGGATGTGTATCAGTGTGTAGGATCTGTGCATTCTGCCTTAAAGTGACAGCAGCTTTGTAAAAAGCTTTGTAACTTTTAAGTATTTAAATGAGTTCAATGTGGTCGTATGGAGCATCACTGACTGGCTTAAACCACCATGGCATAGAGTGCATTCATACAACAATGCAAAAATAATAAAATAATGCATTGACATAAAAAAAGGAAATTTAAGTACTTCTGTACTTTTACTTACTTTTACTTTTCACTTGTAACGGAGTAATATTTGACCAGTAGTGCTTTTACTCTCACTCGAGTAATGGAGTTGTGTACTTTGTCCACCTCTGGTTTTCATCTCCATGATGACAGAAGCCATTCAATAATCTCTTTCCCGGTTTTCCTCCAGGATTTCTGGATCTGTACAGTGCTAGGCTTCAGGGAATCTCAGTAGGAACTAAAGCAAAGCCTTTTAGCAAAGTCCCACTGCTTACATGCATCGCCGGTGTTTTGTTGTGTTGTTTTATTTGTGTTTCATAAGCACCCCTTCATGACGGCGATGATGAATTGTCGGGAATTTGCATTGGCCAACACCCGAATAATCCGTCTTCTCCTCAGGCGTGATTATTTCCATCCCTCCATCGTGTGTCTCTGGCTCTGAGTTTGGTGGTGTCTCAGTGACTGTGTTCTCCCGCAGGCCGACAGCTCACGATCTTCAACAGCCAGATGACCATCCAGATCGGCGGATGGGAAAGAGACCACAGCCGAGCCTTCCAGGGCCAGATGTCTGGTTTCTACTACAACGGCCTGAAGGTTTTTAACATGGCTGTGGAAGGAGATCCCAACGTGCGCATGGAGGGCAGCGTGAGGCTGGTTGGGGAAGCTCAGTCCTCCTCCATAACTCCACAGTCCAGTGCGACGGTTCATCGCTCGGAGACCTCTACCTCAGTGATGGAGATCACCACCACCACCACCACCTCCACCCACCAGATGAAGCAGACCACAGCAGGAGAAGCCCAGCAGGTCAGGAAACCACCCCATCTGTTTGTTCAACCAATCCCATCAGGATTGCTCATGAGTTTTGGCAGATTTTGACTGCCCAAGATGACTGAATTTCTCAAAAATCACAGCGATATTTGCAGAATGATTTTTTAATAAATGAAACTACTTTTCTTTATTCTGTATTAGGGGTGTAACGGTACATGTATTCGACCGAACCGTTTCAGTACATGTGTGAACCGAATGCAAGCCGAAACAGTCGGATTGTTTCACACACAGAATTAGGGCTATAATCAACCAAAGAAAATCTTGGTCGACTGAAGTCCTGAAATTTTCGACGTTAGGGAAAAAAAACGTTAAAGGGTTAGTTCACCCAAAAATGTAAATTGTGTCATTAATGACTGAGCCTCATGTGGTTGGACACCCGTCAGACCTCCGTTCATCTTCAGACACAAATGAAGATATTTTAGTGTAAATCTGATGCTCTGAAAGGCCTCCATTGGCTCAACTTTACACTCTCAAGACCCTTAAAAGACACTAAAGACTAAAGTTACAAAGTCCATCTCACTACAGCGGCTCTACAATAACTTTATGAAGACGAGAATAGTTTTTGTGCGCAAAAAAACCCTAAATAGCGACTTATATAGTGATGACGATTTCAAAACACGGCCTCATGAAGCTTCGAAGTGTTATGAATCAGTGAGTCGATTCAGCGGTTCAGAGCGTTATGAATCAGTGAGTCGATTCAGCGGTTCAGAGCGTTATGAATCAGTGAGTCGAATCAGCGGTTCAGAGCGTTATGAATCAGTGAGTCGATTCAGCGGTTTGAAGCGTTATGAATCAGTGAGTCGATTCAGCGGTTTGAAGCGTTATGAATCAGTGAGCCGATTCAGCGGTTTGAAGCGTTATGAATCAGTGAGTCGATTCAGCGGTTTGAAGCGTTATGAATCAGTGAGTCGATTCAGCGGTTCAGAGCGTTATGAATCAGTGAGTCGATTCAGCGGTTCAGAGCGTTATGAATCAGTGAGTCGAATCAGCGGTTCAGAGCGTTATGAATCAGAGAGTCGATTCAGCGGTTCAGAGCGTTATGAATCAGTGAGTCGAATCAGCGGTTCAGAGCGTTATGAATCAGTGAGTCGATTCAGCGGTTCAGAGCGTTATGAATCAGTGAGTCGAATCAGCGGTTCAGAGCGTTATGAATCAGTGAGTCGATTCAGCGGTTCAGAGCGTTATGAATCAGTGAGTCGAATCAGCGGTTCAGAGCGTTATGAATCAGAGAGTCGATTCAGCGGTTCAGAGCGTTATGAATCAGTGAGTCGATTCAGCAGTTCAGAGCGTTATGAATCAGTGAGTCGAATCAGCAGTTCAAAGCGTTATGAATCAGTGAGTCGATTCAGCAGTTCGGAGCATTATGAATCAGTGAGTCGATTCAGCAGTTCAAAGCGTTATGAATCAGTGAGTCGATTCAGCGGTTCGGAGCGTTATGAATCAGTGAGTCGATTCAGAGGTTCAAAGCGTTATGAATCAGTGAGTCGATTCAGCGGTTCAGAGCGTTATGAATCAGTGAGTCGATTCAGCGGTTCAAAGCGTTATGAATCAGTGAGTCGTTATGAATCAGTGAGTCGATTCAGCGGTTCAAAGCGTTATGAATCAGTGAGTCGATTCAGCGGTTCGGAGCGTTATGAATCAGTGAGTCGATTCAGAGGTTCAGAGCGTTATGAATCAGTGAGTCGATTCATGATTTGGATCGCGTGTCAAACCGCCAAAATGCTCATTCGACTCACTGATTCATAACGCTCCGAACTGCTGAATCGACTCACTGATTCATAACGCTTCAAACTGCTGAATCGACTCACTGATTCATAACGCTTCGAAGCTTCATGAGGCCGTGTTTTGAAATCGTCATCACTATATAAGTCGTTATTTAGGGTTTTTTTGCGCACAAAAACTATTGTCGCCGCTTCATAAAGTTATTGTAGAGCCGCTGTAGTGAGATGGACTTTGTAACGACGTGAGAGGAGAAGCCCAGCAGGTCAGGAAACTACCCCATCTATTTGTTCGACCAATCCCATCAGGATTTCTCCTGACAAAATGACTGAATTTCTCAAAAATCACGGCGATATTTGCAGAATTTTCTCATGATTTTTTTAATAAATGATACTACTTTTCTTTATTCTGTATTAGGGGTGTAACGGTACATGTATTCGACCGAACCGTTTCAGGACACGTGTGAACCGAATGCAAGCCGAAACAGTCGGCTTGTTTCACACACAGAACACACTTCACTCCGAGTTCACACACACACACACACTGTCCATTTGATCAGGAAACTCAAGCGATAAAAGCCGTTTTGCTGCCGCCCCTCACCGACCCACCCCTGGCTCCAATATTGCATCATCATAATCATTTGAAAAAATCTATACGTTATACAGCACAAAACTAGACATATATGGTATCGTTTGAAAGATCAGAACCTCAGCTTTCTTGATAACCCAATCACTTTTGCATTTGTGTTACATAGAACAAGATAATACCCCCCCCCCCCCCCCCCCCGCAATGACCCCCCTTGAGAAAATCATATGAATAATATCAATTTCATATTTATATCACACAATCTCACCAAAAATAGACAAGTCATACATCAAATGAAAGCTCTTATCCTCAAGAATATCACTGTGCAGTGATACTGTGTTTATTTCACCGATCCAACACTTTACATTATCAAAAGAATCACGAAGATGAAAATGACTCCTTTGAACAAGCAAACACATGAGTCATATTCCTGTTCGGATCAATATCAGCTCGTTCCTTATGTTGTTTTCTTCAAAATGAGACCATTTTCACATGTCTGTGCGCATGCATGGCCAAATGACACTGTGATACGTCACCGATGTCCAGATCAAAACATGTGATGCAGACAAATACTCTTATTATCCGCGATTTTTGATGACATCATCACGTATTGCGTCATACACTCAGTATCTCAGTAGTATCTCAGCTCTCTATAGACATGTCGATCATGCTTCTAGACCAATCAGAGATCTCCCTTTACAAAGTTGAGGAGGCCGAGCCTTCTTTTCGATTTCCTCGCGGCTATGGAAAATCAATGGAGATGAGCTGGAGTTATTAGATAGTTTGCACAGATTAATCTCAATAACTTTTTTTGGGAAGGAGATATTGTATCAAGAAAAATCTTTTTTCCCCTGTTTACTGACACCTAGCGGAATCCACAGAAACTTTTTGAAGGGAAAAAGACCAAACAGATTAAAAATGATAGATTTTCAAATAAATAAATTAAAAAATAAATCAAAATATGACTATATATGTTTATCATAAAATTGTGAATAAATACAATATAATATATGCAATATTCCACAACTTTGTTAAAGAGTGTTTTCTGTAAAATGAGACAATTTTTATCAATTTACTCCAATGTATGTGGGTAGGGCGCTCTTTTAAATTCAGATATGCCTAATTCTCTAAAATAAATCTAAATATGCTGCAGAGCTGAAGTGGTTAATGTGGCGTGACTGATCACTTTTTCCCGAAAACACTAGATAATGTTATCGCGTTGGACTGAAACTCAGTGACTTTGTTCACACAGGGTATAACTACTTCTCAATCATTTTTTTAATATTTTTGGGGGGAGTTTTTTCACCTTGTTACACTATTGGTGTTCCCAGTCAAAAATGACCTGCATACAAAAAATTGCTCATAAACCTCTCATTATGCAATATTATCACCAAATATTGGATTCAATCTTTTTGTCAACTTGTTTTCTTTCATTTAGGACTGGTGTTGTGTTTCTATTTGCATCTGATTAATCGTAAGCCTGGTTTATCTGAGAGCAGGCACCTCATAAAATAAAAGCATTTGAAAGCAAACTTCCTGATTAAACATTAAAGCACACTAGTGTGAGGAACCGTGCACATCATTTTTATTTTTTATGTAATATTGTGAAAATGATTCATAAATAATGCTTTTTTCACTCAAAAAAACTCGCCACATATATGATGCTGGTCATATAATTAGAATATCATCAAAAAGTTGATTTATTTCACTAATTCCATTCAAAAAGTGAAACTTGTAAATTATATTCATTCAATACACACAGACTGATATATTTCAGATGTTAACTTCTTTTAATTTTGATGATTATAACTGACAACTAATGAAAATCCCAAATTCAGTATCTCAGAAAATTAGAATATTATGAAAAGGTTCAATATTGAAGAAACACTCTAATCAGCTGATGAACTCACAACACCTGCAAAGGCCTTTAATGGTCTCTCAGTCCAGAAGACGACCTTTGACCCCTTGCACAAGGAGGGCAAGACACAAAAGGTCATTGCAAAAGAGGCTGGCTGTTCACAGAGCTCTGTGTCCAAGCACATTAATAGAGAGGCGAAGGGAATGAAAAGATGTGCTAGAAAAAAGTGTACAAGCAATAGGGATAACCGCATCCTGGAGAGGATTGAGAAACAAAACCCATTCAAAAATGTGGAGGAGATTCACAAAGAGTGAACTGGAGCTGGAGTCAGTGTGTTCACACTTGTAGTTCGGTTCGTTTGGTCCGGACCAAAACACAAAAACAAACCACATATAGTCCTGGTCCGCTTAGCGTTCACACTGACATTTTTAACAGTGAACCTAAAGTTACTGAACCAAAGGCGTAGGGATACAGTCACAACCTGATTGGTCGGCTTTTATGACGTATATTTCGCGACGGAGCTGCTCACCGAACACTCAAAACAATGTGTGCTGATTAAACGCCTTCATCTCATGCGTGTGGTTTTATTTTGACCAGCTGAGAACTCACGAAGAGCTCATCAAATGCTCAACACATTCAGAACAGCAGCAGGATTTCCTCCAGTGTGCAGAAACGCACATCTGCTTATATTGATAATATTACAATAGTTTTTCCAAGTAACTAGTAAAGTAACGCATTCATTTTCAAGTTTACAAGAAAATATCTGAGTTACTTTTTCACATTAATTTGACTGACAGCTCTCCTGTCCTCATGTTGAGAGTTAGTGCAGGTGTGTGTGTGTGTGTGTGTGTGTGTGTGTGTGTGTGTGTGTGTGTGTGTGTGTGTGTGTGTGTGTGTGTGTGTGTGTGTGTGTGTGTGTGTAAACATGAGGGTTATTGTAGTTCTAGACTAAATGTGAGCATTTTTTCATCTCACTTGCACAATAAAGATTCTGTCCTCCTCAAAATGAATAAAATCAGTCAAATGCAAAATCAGAATACTATGCAAACCTCCAATAATTAAATGTTAAATAAAACAACTATTTTTATGCATTTAATCTACCTTTATATTTAATTTACCAATGTCTTGTTGCTGAGCTTTGATGATGAAAATTACTAGATTTATTGTTTTTATTGGTGTAACTTTGTTCTCCTGCGTCCTCTTCTCTCATTATCCAGAGCTGCGCCCTCTAGTGTTCATGAGGGAATCTGCATTTTTACCTCAGCCTGGGGCGCATTATTTACATTTTGGTATGAAGAGGTCTTTACCGTTGCACAAAAATATCACTTTTTTACAAAAACAAGCCCAACCCAGGTGAGAAAAAGTAACGCAAAAGTAACGTGACGCATTACTTTTCTTAAAAAGTAACTCAATTAGTTACTTTTTAAAGGAGTAACGCAATATTGTAATGCATTACTTTTCAAAGTAACTTTCCCCAACACTGATGATGAGGCTCTTTACCTCCTCGCTGCTCCTCGTTTGTCCTCTACTCATTTTGGATACACCGATCTTTCCGCGTCGTCAAATCAGCTGACTTTAGCGTGGCATCTTGTGACATCACGTCCTGTTTTTGGTTGGTTCACATGTCTTTGGTCTGTGTTGTGTTCATATATCAGTGGAACCGCACCAGAGTTGGTTTGGAGACTCGTCTCTTCAGCGTCTCGCTCCGCTTGTTTGGTGCTCCAGGGTTGGGATGGCAGCTTCACATGTGTTCAGATGAACCGCACTAACCCAGCAATCGCACCAGGGGGCGCTTTAATCCAACCCAACATGACCAGTGTGAACCCTGAGTGTGATCTGGTTTGAAGAGCCTGTCCTTTATCATGTGTTTCCCAGACGGCGGATGATCTGCTGGTGGCGTCTGCAGAATGCCCGAGCGACGACGAGGACATCGACCCGTGTGAGCCCAGCTCAGGTGAGTTAGGTCAGTTCACTGATGCTCTTTCACACCCCTGCAGGAGAGCTGGAGTACTCCAGAGCGCTCTTAAAGGGACAGTTCACCCAAAAATGTAAATTGTGTCATTAATGACTGAGCCTCATGTGGTTGGACACCCGTCAGACCTCCGTTCATCTTCAGACACAAATGAAGATATTTTAGTGTAAATCTGATGCTCTGAAAGGCCTCCATTGGCTCAACTTTACACTCTCAAGACCCTTAAAAGACACTAAAGACTAAAGTTACAAAGTCCATCTCACTACAGCGGCTCTACAATAACTTTATGAAGACGAGAATAGTTTTTGTGTGCAAAAAAACCCTAAATAACGACTTATATAGTGATGACGATTTCAAAACACGGCCTCATGAAGCTTTGAAGCGTTATGAATCAGTGAGTCGATTCAGCAGTTTGAAGCGTTATGAATCACTGAGTCGATTCAGCGGTTTGGAGCGTTATGAATCAGTGAGTCGATTCAGCGGTTTGAAGCGTTATGAATCAGTGAGTTGATTCAGCGGTTCAAAGCGTTATGAATCAGTGAGTCGATTCAGCGGTTCAAAGCGTTATGAATCAGTGAGTCGATTCAGCGGTTCAGAGCGTTATGAATCAGTGAGTCGATTCAGCGGTTCAGAGCGTTATGAATCAGTGAGTCGAATCAGCGGTTCAGAGCGTTATGAATCAGTGAGTCGATTCAGCGGTTCAGAGCGTTATGAATCAGTGAGTCGAATCAGCGGTTCAGAACGTTATGAATCAGTGAGTCGATTCAGCGGTTCAGAGCGTTATGAATCAGCGAGTCGATTCAGCGGTTCAAAGCGTTATGAATCAGTGAGTCGATTCAGCGGTTCAAAGCGTTATGAATCAGTGAGTCGATTCAGCGGTTCAGAGCGTTATGAATCAGTGAGTTGATTCAGCGGTTCAAAGCGTTATGAATCAGTGAGTCGATTCAGCGGTTCAAAGCGTTATGAATCAGTGAGTCGAATCAGCGGTTCAGAGCGTTATGAATCAGTGAGTCGAATCAGCGGTTCAGAGCGTTATGAATCAGTGAGTCGAATCAGCGGTTTGAATCACCAAAGTCACGTGATTTCAGCA
This sequence comes from Gobio gobio, assembly GCF_949357685.1. NCBI lineage: Eukaryota > Metazoa > Chordata > Actinopteri > Cypriniformes > Gobionidae > Gobio > Gobio gobio. The sequence goes on from NC_137111.1 coordinate 3,815,773, forward strand.
GTTTGGCGGTTTGACACGCGATCCGAATCATGATTCGACTCACTGGGAAACTAAATTGTTGGTGCAGTGTCTGATTTCATTATTAACATCATGAATGTGATTGGCTGTAAAGCTGACAGCTTCAGATCAATAACTCACTTCTGAGGGATGGGGTAATAAAGGAGGGATATTGCGGAGAGATGAACTGAGCTTTAGTGTGTGTGTTTCCTCAGCGAACCCCACAGGCCCGGTGGTGAAGAGCTACCCCGGGCCCTCAGAGGTGTTCCGCGAGTCCAGCAGCACCACAGGGATGGTGGTGGGCATCGTGGTGGCGGCCGCGCTCTGCATCCTCATCCTCCTCTACGCCATGTACAAATACCGCAACCGCGACGAGGGATCGTACCAGCTGGACGAGAGCCGCAACTACATCTGCAACTCCACCCAGTCCAACGGCTCCGTGCTGAAGGAGAAGCCCGCGGACGGCCCGGCTGCGGCCCAGAGCAAGAAGAGCAAAAACAAGGAGTATTACGTGTGATTCTGCTCATCCTGGACCAGGGCTAACCACCAGACCTGCAAAACCACCACCAGACCTGCAAAACCACCACCAGACCATGCAAAACCACCACCAGACCATGCAAAACCACCACAAAACCACCAGACCATGCAAAACCACCACAAAACCACCAGACCATGCAAAACCACCACCAGACCATGCAAAACCACCACAAAACCACCAGACCATGCAAAACCACAGACCATGCAAAACCACCACCAGACCATGCAAAACCACAACCAGACCATGCAAAACCACCACAAAACCACCAGACCATGCAAAACCACAGACCATGCAAAACCACCACCAGACCATGCAAAACCACCAGACCATGCAAAACCACCAGACCATGCAAAACCACCAGACCATGCAAAACCACCACCAGACCATGCAAAACCACCACCAGACCATGCAAAACCACCAGACCATGCAAAACCACAGACCATGCAAAACCACAGACCATGCAAAACCACAGACCATGCAAAACCACCAGACCATGCAAAACCACAGACCATGCAAAACCACCACCAGACCATGCAAAACCACCAGACCATGCAAAACCACCAGACCATGCAAAACCACCACCAGACCATGCAAAACCACCACCAGACCATGCAAAACCACAGACCATGCAAAACCACCAGGCCATGCAAAACCACCACCAGACCATGCAAAACCACCACCAGACCATGCAAAACCACCAGACCATGCAAAACCACCACCAGACCATGCAAAACCACCAGACCATGCAAAACCACAGACCATGCAAAACCACCAGACCATGTAAAACCACCAGACCATGCAAAACCACAGACCATGCAAAACCACAGACCATGCAAAACCACAGACCATGCAAAACCACCACCAGACCATGCAAAACCACCACCAGACCATGCAAAACCACCACCAGACCATGCAAAACCACCAGACCATGCAAAACCACCACCAGACCATGCAAAACCACCACCAGACCATGCAAAACCACAGACCATGCAAAACCACCAGGCCATGCAAAACCACCACCAGACCATGCAAAACCACCACCAGACCATGCAAAACCACCAGACCATGCAAAACCACCACCAGACCATGCAAAACCACCACCAGACCATGCAAAACCACAGACCATGCAAAACCACCAGGCCATGCAAAACCACCACCAGACCATGCAAAACCACCACCAGACCATGCAAAACCACCAGACCATGCAAAACCACCACCAGACCATGCAAAACCACCAGACCATGCAAAACCACCAGACCATGCAAAACCACCACCAGACCATGCAAAACCACCAGACCATGCAAAACCACCACAAAACCACCAGACCATGCAAAACCACCACAAAACCACCAGACCATGCAAAACCACCACAAAACCACCAGGCCATGCAAAACCACCACCAGGCCATGCAAAACCACCAGACCATGCAAAACCACCAGACCATGCAAAACCACCAGACCATGCAAAACCACCAGACCATGCAAAACCACCAGACCATGCAAAACCACAAACACCGGTTCTGAAATCATCTCTTCACTACTGAAATCTCCCAGACTGAGCAGACTCTGTGTAAATGAGCTCGGTTTGCTGTGTTGGAGAATGAAGAGCGAACATTTCTCAAAGCATCTCTGAAGAATGAGACCAGAAAGACGTCTCTCGGTGTTTTGACTATGCCATGCAAACTTTGACATCTCAGTGAACATGATCTTATTTAATACGTCTCCATGTTTCAGATGTGTGTGTTTTATAACCCGATCTCATCGGCAGAACAGCTACACAACAATTCTGAATGTCATTAAGAGATTGAGGAATTTATAGGCAAGAATGGCATTTATTTACCTTTATTTCGTCATGTTACCCATAGATTGTGTTTAACCCTCTGGGGCTCTTCGTCATTTCTGACCCAATTTTTTTTTTATAAAAAATGTTCAAAAGCGTAGCTTCATCGGAATGGTCCGAAACTTGGTGACTTTATTGGTACTTGGTATATGAACACCCAAAAACAACACAGGATTTGAAAAGTCTAAGTGGTCGTAAAAAAAATAGTCACACTCAGGAAATGACCCCCATAGGAAATGAACGGGAAATTGGCAAAAATATGAAAATACAGAGTTTTTTTGTGCATTCAATCTACAAATCAGCCAGAATGCAGAACAAAAGACTCAACAGTGAAGATCTCTAAAACATCAAGAGTGCAAAACAGACTCACACACACAAGAAAAACTCACACACACACAAAAACACAATTAGCTTTTGGAATGGCACACGTTCATTTGTGTGTGCGTGTGTTTTTGTGTGTATAAGTGTGTGTGTGTGTGTGTGTGTGTGTGTGTGTGTGTGTGTGTTTTTGTGTGTATAAGTGTGTGTGTGTGTGTGTTTTTGTCTGTTTTGCACTCTTGATACATATATATCAAATACAGCTTTAAGAAAAATATATATATATAATTTTTGTATTATATTCAATGGGAAAAAATGGGTCATAATTATTGCATAAATATTAATTATAAATCATAAAATTATCTCAAAACACCAAAAAAAGAAAAGAAAAAATATTATTGAACAAAAATATATTTCATTGATTTTACTCTTTATCTTAATCCCGCCGTCCGGATCATTTTTGACCCGAAGGTCCCGAGTGTGACCCATAAATGAAGAACCCCAGAGGGTTAAACGATTGTTCAAAAGTGTGTGTGTGTGTGTGTGTGTGTGTGTGTGCAGGTGCTTTAGAGATGCTCTGAAAGACAAACCACATCCATCCAAAGATATCTCACAACCAATACACTCACACACACCTGGATCTCTCTCAGCCTATAATGACATGTGGGGAACATCCGTGTTTATGTGCACATACACACTCTCCAAATGTAGTCATAAATCAAATTGTCACTTGTCGTGTGTGTGTGTGTGTGTGTGTGTGTGTGTGTCATTTCCTTCTTTTAGAGCGAGACAGGAAAACTGATTTTGAACTTAACACAAGTTTACGAATTCATTTGACTTTTTAGACCTGTAGTATTTTTTATACAGTATTTGATTTCATTTATGAGACTTTCAAAATGTATGTATTAAAATGGTTTTGAAAAGTTAATCAAGAAAATAAAATATTACCCAAAGTAAATCAGAAGTATGTGCCGTCTTTGATAAATGCAGGTGTTAATGCCAACAGATTTATCCTGTTATTTGATGACCTATTTATTTATTTATGCATGTTATGTTTGTATATTTTAACACTATCAGTATTTAAAGATTTTTCTTTTAGCACAATAACTTCCTTAGGGCCAGATGTACTAACAGCTTACACCAGCACAAACCCTCTATGGGCATTAAAACGACTGTGGGTGAACTTTATTTGTCCTGAAGATCCAGCTCACAGGGAAAGACCTTGCATTTGTTCACTTCATTTCACTGTGGATTCGTTTGTAAACAAGAGACTGGATTTGCAGACAGGATGAGATTAAAACACACTGCTGTGGCTTCTGGATCTGACTGGAATGATGTGAGTAAAACATGTTTTTATATGTGAGAGCATTGCATTGTTACGTTTGATATCTACTGATTATGTACGTGTCTAACTGAACATATCTTCCATGCTGTCACAGGTTGGAGTATCCTTTGTATTTGAGGTGTTGTTGGTTCATTGTGCTGCGATTCAGGATCAGACTCAGACATTTATGAGCCAGGGCTCTTAAATAGTGAAATACACGTGTGTGTGTGTGTGTGTGTGTGTGTTATGCACGGTTCGCGGTTATATCCACCAATCGGGCAGGCCAAGTAATAAAAAATAACATTCCAATCAATTGCGTGTGGATGAGAGATAAATCATTGTGTTTGTGTGCGATCAACGAGCCTGTGTGCGAATCATTCCGGTTGCCGTTTGTCCACATTGCAAGTTTTTGAAACAATTCCTCACGTGTCCGAAGCTCATTATAATACACAAAACTATTATCCAATCATAGCAGTGGGCGTTTACTTCCAAGTCTTTAATGCGGCACGCCCATAAAAACAGAGCGTTCTAGAAGAGAGCCTCAAAACCAGTGCAGAAAATAGCCTATTACTGAATTATTGTTCATGATTCATTCATTTCCGAATGTAGAAACCACACAAACGTCAGAAGTTCACCTCAGACAAGAGTATAAAATATTAAAAAGCCAGTTCATGACACATTTAAATGAATATGAATTCTAATGAATATACTGTTGAATATAAAAGATTAATCGCATCCAAAATAAAAGTGTGTTTACATAATATATGTGTGTGTACTCTGTTCATTATTATTTATATATAAATACACACACATTCATGTATATATTTAAGAAATATTTGCATGTATATACATTTATATAATCTATAATATATATAAATATAAATGTTTTATATATAAAAATATTTTTTTCTTACATATATACATGAATGTGTGTGTATTTATATATAAATAATAATTAACAGAGTACACACACATATATTATGCAAACACAAACTTTTATTTTGGATGCGATTAATCGTGATTAATCTTTTGACAGCGCTAATATGAATGTATAATGTTAATAATAAGTGCTGAAATCTGAAAGTGTTTCTCAGGTCAGTCAGAGCACACACACACGTTAAGCCTCAGTTCTATTTTGAGCAATATTTTTTTCAGCTAGTTGTTATAATTAATAGTGTATTGAACTATCAAAACAGATTTCTTTTACTTTAAAATTGCATAATAAAGCAGACAAAATACTACTTATTTAAATCATTACTATTAGTTTCCAGCTTTGTACAAAATGATAGTATTTAGAACCACCACAAGGGGAAAGTGCTGTGTGTTTTGAGCGATTTGAGTTGCCGGTCGAAACACATAAAGTCACTCGTTCCTGCTAAAGATAATGTCTGGAAAGAATCACTATTTCTCCTCATACAAATGTGATTTCCATAAAGCTTTTGATCTTCAACAGAAGATGAGGCATGAGCATCGATAAAGCTGAATTTATTTGTTAGCGTTGTTTACCCAAGAATGCTTCTTTTGGTTATGTACAAGTTGTTCATTGTGTGTTTGTAGAGCTGAAGCTCCAGCAGGTCATGTGGTCTTCAGTTTACAGCGTAAGCCGCTCTGGGTTGCAGTGCTAAAGCTACACACACATCTGCGGATCCTGGACCTACTGATGGTCGGAAACACTGAACACAAAGTTTCGGAGGAGGCAGCAGTGTGTGGAAGGCACTCCTCCGGGAATCTTAAAGATCGCATGCTGTAGAAACTCCCAGATGGGAGCAGACGGCTTCGGGTAGTTTATGGCGTAGATGTAAAACATTTTGAAGCATAAATCCACCGCTTGAATTAAGGTCTCCTGCTCAACTGCCTCGCCGTTGAAAATGACAAAAACCTGGGAGAAGTGTTCCTTGTCCCCGAGCACCAGCACATGTGGATCCTGACTGGTCTCGCTGCTCAAGTATTGCTCCATATCAGTCCCCACCTTAAAGAAAAACACATTCAGTTGGCAAACATAGTGACGATATTCCCAGGATTAACGCGATTTTGACGCGCGAATAATTCGCGCGATGGTTTTATTTTTTGATCAGCTGTGTGTGTAATGAGAGCTTTCACACCGAACGCGAATGTGCTGCGGCGAAAAAACCATGTTTATTTTTTTTCGTTTCGATGTCGATTTTTTTTAACACTCGCAGCGTCAGGAAAGGCTTAAACCAATCACACACAAGGAAACAAAGGTGACGAAATGTCCAGTCGATGTCACTAGCCATTCACTCAACATTAACCTTTGCCAGGTGTGGCATTTCTCACGAGATTACAGCTGTAGTTGTGTTTACAGCTGTGCAGATGCAGATGTGTTTGCCCACTTTAGGCTACAGATATTATAATCAATAAATAGATTTTTTTTTTTTATCTAATTGCGTCCGCGACTATAGAAAGTGAATGTGTTTCCGTCAGTACGACTGTGGCACTGAAATGTTTACATTGTGACTCAACTGGAAACACAGCAGCTCCGGATCGAGCCGTTCCTTTAGAGTGAGTGTGTGTGTGTGTGTGTGTGTGTGTGTGTGTGTGTGTGTGTGTGTGTGTGTGAGTGTGTGTGTGTGTGTGTGTGTGTGTGTGTGTGTGAGTGTGTGTGTGTGTGTCGTCAGATGCGCTGCTACCGTCTCTGTCTGGACGAGCTCCTCAAATTGTCCCACGGACATTTGAAGAAAGTTCGGAACCGGCCATGATGAAGCTTTAGCTCCTGTAGAAGATTCGCATCCTCCCCTTCAGACTCTGTTCTTTAAGACTGGCTGCACCCAAAACCTTCTTCTCTGTCTTTTAAAGAAAATGAAAAGCTCGTCTCCACTGAATGATTACGTGTCCGTGTTTCTCAGCTGAATGTTTGGGAATGTTGGAGCTCTGAAACTTCGCAAACTCGCGTCGCGGCTGGTGTGAATGGTTTTAACGCGAACTATTCGCACACGAAATATTCGCTTTATCCGCTTCGCTTTTCCGTTACGTGTCCGGTGTGAAAGGGCCTTTAGGGGTGTAACGATACAAGTATTCAACCCAACCGTTTCAGTACACACTTCACTCCGAGTTCACACACACACTGTCCATTTGATCAGGAAACTCGAGCGATAAATGTCGTTTTTCCGCTCTTTAATGTGGCGTGACTGATCACTGTATAGGGAAAGCCATCGTCATAGTCACAGAATAAACATGAGTGACATTACTTCCTGAAACGCATCATATGTGTGTAATCGCTCAATGTCTTCAGTGTCCACAGCTGAGAGTTCACTAGACAAATCAACTCTTTCACTGAATATATGACCGATATTAGCCGTTATATTCATTATATTCATTATATTAGCCGTTATATTCATTATATTAGCCGATATATTCATTATATTCATTATATTAGCCGTTATATTCATTATATTAGCCGATATATTCATTATATTAGCCGATATATTCATTATATTCATTATATTAGCCGTTATATTCATTATATTAGCCGTTATATTCATTATATTAGCCGATATATTCATTATATTAGCCGATATATTCATTATATTAGCCGTTATATTCATTATATTCATTATATTAGCCGTTATATTCATTATATTAGCCGTTATATACATTATATTAGTCGATATATTCATTATATTAGCCGATATATTCATTATATTCATTATATTAGCCGTTATATTCATTATATTAGCCGATATATTCATTATATTAGCCGTTATATTCATTATATTAGCCGTTATATTCATTATATTAGCCGTTATATTCATTATATTAGCCGTTATATTCATTATATTCATTATATTAGCCGTTATATTCATTATATTAGCCGTTATATTCATTATATTCATTATATTAGCCGTTATATTCATTATATTCATTATATTAGCCGTTATATTCATTATATTAGCCGTTATATTCATTATATTCATTATATTAGCCGATATATTCATTATATTCATTATATTAGCCGTTATATTCATTATATTCATTATATTAGCCGTTATATTCATTATATTAGCCGTTATATTCATTATATTAGCCGTTATATTCATTATATTCATTATATTAGCCGTTATATTCATTATATTCATTATATTAGCCGTTATATTCATTATATTCATTATATTAGCCGTTATATTCATTATATTAGCCGTTATATTCATTATATTAGCCGATATATTCATTATATTCATTATATTAGCCGTTATATTCATTATATTAGCCGTTATATTCATTATATTAGCCGATATATTCATTATATTAGCCGTTATATTCATTATATTAGCCGTTATATTCATTATATTCATTATATTAGCCGTTATATTCATTATATTAGCCGATATATTCATTATATTAGCCGATATATTCATTATATTAGCCGTTATATTCATTATATTAGCCGATATTCATTATATTAGCCGTTATATTCATTATATTAGCCGATATATTCATTATATTAGCCGATATATTCATTATATTCATTATATTAGCCGTTATATTCATTATATTAGCCGATATATTCATTATATTAGCCGTTATATTCATTATATTAGCCGTTATATTCATTATATTCATTATATTAGCCGTTATATTCATTATATTCATTATATTAGCCGTTATATTCATTATATTAGCCGTTATATTCATTATATTCATTATATTAGCCGTTATATTCATTATATTAGCCGTTATATTCATTATATTAGCCGTTATATTCATTATATTAGCCGTTATATTCATTATATTCATTATATTAGCCGATATATTCATTATATTCATTATATTAGCCGTTATATTCATTATATTAGCCGTTATATTCATTATATTCATTATATTAGCCGATATATTCATTATATTCATTATATTAGCCGTTATATTCATTATATTCATTATATTAGCCGTTATATTCATTATATTAGCCGTTATATTCATTATATTCATTATATTAGCCGTTATATTCATTATATTCATTATATTAGCCGTTATATTCATTATATTCATTATATTAGCCGTTATATTCATTATATTAGCCGTTATATTCATTATATTAGCCGTTATATTCATTATATTAGCCGTTATATTCATTATATTAGCCGTTATATTCATTATATTCATTATATTAGCCGTTATATTCATTATATTAGCCGTTATATTCATTATATTCATTATATTAGCCGTTATATTCATTATATTCATTATATTAGCCGTTATATTCATTATATTCATTATATTAGCCGTTATATTCATTATATTAGCCGTTATATTCATTATATTAGCCGTTATATTCATTATATTCATTATATTAGCCGTTATATTCATTATATTAGCCGTTATATTCATTATATTCATTATATTAGCCGATATATTCATTATATTCATTATATTAGCCGTTATATTCATTATATTAGCCGTTATATTCATTATATTCATTATATTAGCCGATATATTCATTATATTCATTATATTAGCCGTTATATTCATTATATTAGCCGATATATTCATTATATTAGCCGTTATATTCATTATATTAGCCGTTATATTCATTATATTCATTATATTAGCCGTTATATTCATTATATTCATTATATTAGCCGTTATATTCATTATATTAGCCGTTATATTCATTATATTCATTATATTAGCCGTTATATTCATTATATTAGCCGTTATATTCATTATATTAGCCGTTATATTCATTATATTAGCCGTTATATTCATTATATTCATTATATTAGCCGATATATTCATTATATTCATTATATTAGCCGTTATATTCATTATATTCATTATATTAGCCGTTATATTCATTATATTAGCCGTTATATTCATTATATTCATTATATTAGCCGTTATATTCATTATATTCATTATATTAGCCGTTATATTCATTATATTCATTATATTAGCCGTTATATTCATTATATTAGCCGTTATATTCATTATATTAGCCGTTATATTCATTATATTAGCCGTTATATTCATTATATTAGCCGTTATATTCATTATATTCATTATATTAGCCGTTATATTCATTATATTAGCCGTTATATTCATTATATTCATTATATTAGCCGTTATATTCATTATATTCATTATATTAGCCGTTATATTCATTATATTCATTATATTAGCCGTTATATTCATTATATTAGCCGTTATATTCATTATATTAGCCGTTATATTCATTATATTCATTATATTAGCCGTTATATTCATTATATTAGCCGTTATATTCATTATATTCATTATATTAGCCGATATATTCATTATATTCATTATATTAGCCGTTATATTCATTATATTAGCCGTTATATTCATTATATTCATTATATTAGCCGATATATTCATTATATTCATTATATTAGCCGTTATATTCATTATATTCATTATATTAGCCGTTATATTCATTATATTAGCCGTTATATTCATTATATTCATTATATTAGCCGTTATATTCATTATATTCATTATATTAGCCGTTATATTCATTATATTCATTATATTAGCCGTTATATTCATTATATTCATTATATTAGCCGTTATATTCATTATATTAGCCGATATATTCATTATATTCATTATATTAGCCGTTATATTCATTATATTCATTATATTAGCCGTTATATTCATTATATTCATTATATTAGCCGTTATATTCATTATATTCATTATATTAGCCGTTATATTCATTATATTAGCCGTTATATTCATTATATTAGCCGTTATATTCATTATATTAGCCGTTATAGCCGTTATATTCATTATATTAGCCGTTATATTCATTATATTAGCCGTTATATTCATTATATTAGCCGTTATATTCATTATATTCATTATATTAGCCGTTATATTCATTATATTCATTATATTAGCCGTTATATTCATTATATTCATTATATTAGCCGTTATATTCATTATATTAGCCGTTATATTCATTATATTAGCCGTTATATTCATTATATTCATTATATTAGCCGATATATTCATTATATTAGCCGTTATATTCATTATATTCATTATATTAGCCGTTATATTCATTATATTAGCCATTATATTCATTATATTCATTATATTAGCCGTTATATTCATTATATTCATTATATTAGCCGTTATATTCATTATATTAGCCATTATATTCATTATATTCATTATATTAGCCGTTATATTCATTATATTCATTATATTAGCCGTTATATTCATTATATTAGCCGTTATATTCATTATATTCATTATATTAGCCGTTATATTCATTATATTCATTATATTAGCCGTTATATTCATTATATTAGCCGTTATATTCATTATATTCATTATATTAGCCGTTATATTCATTATATTCATTATATTAGCCGTTATATTCATTATATTAGCCGTTATATTCATTATATTCATTATATTAGCCGTTATATTCATTATATTAGCCGATATATTCATTATATTCATTATATTAGCCGTTATATTCATTATATTCATTATATTAGCCGTTATATTCATTATATTCATTATATTAGCCGTTATATTCATTATATTAGCCGTTATATTCATTATATTCATTATATTAGCCGTTATATTCATTATATTAGCCGTTATATTCATTATATTAGCCGTTATATTCATTATATTCATTATATTAGCCGTTATATTCATTATATTAGCCGTTATATTCATTATATTAGCCGTTATATTCATTATATTCATTATATTAGCCGTTATATTCATTATATTCATTATATTAGCCGTTATATTCATTATATTCATTATATTAGCCGTTATATTCATTATATTCATTATATTAGCCGTTATATTCATTATATTAGCCGATATATTCATTATATTCATTATATTAGCCGTTATATTCATTATATTCATTATATTAGCCGTTATATTCATTATATTCATTATATTAGCCGTTATATTCATTATATTCATTATATTAGCCGTTATATTCATTATATTAGCCGTTATATTCATTATATTAGCCGTTATATTCATTATATTAGCCGTTATATTCATTATATTCATTATATTAGCCGTTATATTCATTATATTCATTATATTAGCCGTTATATTCATTATATTAGCCGTTATATTCATTATATTAGCCGTTATATTCATTATATTCATTATATTAGCCGATATATTCATTATATTAGCCGTTATATTCATTATATTCATTATATTAGCCGTTATATTCATTATATTAGCCATTATATTCATTATATTCATTATATTAGCCGTTATATTCATTATATTCATTATATTAGCCGTTATATTCATTATATTAGCCATTATATTCATTATATTCATTATATTAGCCGTTATATTCATTATATTCATTATATTAGCCGTTATATTCATTATATTAGCCGTTATATTCATTATATTAGCCGTTATATTCATTATATTAGCCGTTATATTCATTATATTCATTATATTAGCCGTTATATTCATTATATTAGCCGTTATATTCATTATATTCATTATATTAGCCGTTATATTCATTATATTAGCCGTTATATTCATTATATTAGCCGTTATATTCATTATATTCATTATATTAGCCGTTATATTCATTATATTCATTATATTAGCCGTTATATTCATTATATTCATTATATTAGCCGTTATATTCATTATATTAGCCGATATATTCATTATATTCATTATATTAGCCGTTATATTCATTATATTCATTATATTAGCCGTTATATTCATTATATTCATTATATTAGCCGTTATATTCATTATATTAGCCGTTATATTCATTATATTAGCCGTTATATTCATTATATTAGCCGTTATATTCATTATATTAGCCGTTATATTCATTATATTCATTATATTAGCCGTTATATTCATTATATTCATTATATTAGCCGTTATATTCATTATATTAGCCGTTATATTCATTATATTAGCCGTTATATTCATTATATTCATTATATTAGCCGATATATTCATTATATTAGCCGTTATATTCATTATATTCATTATATTAGCCGTTATATTCATTATATTAGCCATTATATTCATTATATTCATTATATTAGCCGTTATATTCATTATATTCATTATATTAGCCGTTATATTCATTATATTAGCCATTATATTCATTATATTCATTATATTAGCCGTTATATTCATTATATTCATTATATTAGCCGTTATATTCATTATATTAGCCGTTATATTCATTATATTAGCCGTTATATTCATTATATTAGCCGTTATATTCATTATATTCATTATATTAGCCGTATATTCATTATATTCATTATATTAGCCGTTATATTCATTATATTCATTATATTAGCCGTTATATTCATTATATTCATTATATTAGCCGTTATATTCATTATATTCATTATATTAGCCGTTATATTCATTATATTCATTATATTAGCCGTTATATTCATTATATTAGCCGTTATATTCATTATATTCATTATATTAGCCGTTATATTCATTATATTCATTATATTAGCCATTATATTCATTATATTCATTATATTAGCCATTATATTCATTATATTCATTATATTAGCCGTTATATTCATTATATTCATTATATTAGCCGTTATATTCATTATATTCATTATATTAGCCGTTATATTCATTATATTCATTATATTAGCCGTTATATTCATTATATTAGCCGTTATATTCATTATATTAGCCGTTATATTCATTATATTCATTATATTAGCCGTTATATTCATTATATTAGCCGTTATATTCATTATATTCATTATATTAGCCGTTATATTCATTATATTCATTATATTAGCCGTTATATTCATTATATTCATTATATTAGCCGTTATATTCATTATATTAGCCGTTATATTCATTATATTCATTATATTAGCCGTTATATTCATTATATTCATTATATTAGCCGTTATATTCATTATATTAGCCGTTATTTTCATTATATTCATTATATTAGCCGTTATAGCCGTTATATTCATTATATTCATTATATTAGCCATTATATTCATTATATTAGCCGTTATATTCATTATATTAGCCGTTATATTCATTATATTAGCCGTTATATTCATTATATTCATTATATTAGCCGTTATAGCCGTTATATTCATTATATTCATTATATTAGCCATTATATTCATTATATTAGCCGTTATATTCATTATATTAGCCGTTATATTCATTATATTCATTATATTCATTATATTAGCCGTTATATTCATTATATTCATTATATTAGCCGTTATATTCATTATATTAGCCGTTATATTCATTATATTAGCCGTTATATTCATTATATTAGCCGTTATATTCATTATATTCATTATATTAGCCGTTATATTCATTATATTCATTATATTAGCCGTTATATTCATTATATTCATTATATTAGCCGTTATATTCATTATATTCATTATATTAGCCGTTATATTCATTATATTCATTATATTAGCCGTTATATTCATTATATTCATTATATTAGCCGTTATATTCATTATATTAGCCGTTATATTCATTATATTCATTATATTAGCCGTTATATTCATTATATTCATTATATTAGCCGTTATATTCATTATATTAGCCGTTATATTCATTATATTCATTATATTAGCCGTTATATTCATTATATTCATTATATTAGCCGTTATATTCATTATATTAGCCGTTATATTCATTATATTAGCCGTTATATTCATTATATTCATTATATTAGCCGTTATATTCATTATATTCATTATATTAGCCGTTATATTCATTATATTAGCCGTTATATTCATTATATTAGCCGTTATATTCATTATATTAGTCGTTATATTCATTATATTCATTATATTAGCCGTTATATTCATTATATTCATTATATTAGCCGTTATATTCATTATATTAGCCGTTATATTCATTATATTAGCCGTTATATTCATTATATTCATTATATTCATTATATTAGCCGTTATATTCATTATATTCATTATATTCATTATATTAGCCGTTATATTCATTATATTCATTATATTAGCCGTTATATTCATTATATTAGCCGTTATATTCATTATATTAGCCGTTATATTCATTATATTAGCCGTTATATTCATTATATTAGCCGTTATATTCATTATATTCATTATATTAGCCGTTATATTCATTATATTCATTATATTAGCCGTTATATTCATTATATTAGCCGTTATATTCATTATATTAGCCGTTATATTCATTATATTAGTCGTTATATTCATTATATTCATTATATTAGCCGTTATATTCATTATATTCATTATATTAGCCGTTATATTCATTATATTAGCCGTTATATTCATTATATTAGCCGTTATATTCATTATATTAGCCGTTATATTCATTATATTCATTATATTAGCCGTTATATTCATTATATTCATTATATTAGCCGTTATATTCATTATATTCATTATATTAGCCGTTATATTCATTATATTCATTATATTAGCCGTTATATTCATTATATTCATTATATTCATTATATTAGCCGTTATATTCATTATATTCATTATATTAGCCGTTATATTCATTATATTCATTATATTAGCCGTTATATTCATTATATTCATTATATTAGCCGTTATATTCATTATATTCATTATATTCATTATATTAGCCGTTATATTCATTATATTAGCCGTTATATTCATTATATTCATTATATTAGCCGTTATATTCATTATATTCATTATATTAGCCGTTATATTCATTATATTCATTATATTAGCCGTTATATTCATTATATTCATTATATTCATTATATTCATTATATTAGCCGTTATATTCATTATATTCATTATATTAGCCGTTATATTCATTATATTCATTATATTCATTATATTCATTATATTAGCCGTTATATTCATTATATTCATTATATTAGCCGTTATATTCATTATATTCATTATATTAGCCGTTATATTCATTATATTCATTATATTCATTATATTAGCCGTTATATTCATTATATTAGCCGTTATATTCATTATATTCATTATATTAGCCGTTATATTCATTATATTCATTATATTAGCCGTTATATTCATTATATTCATTATATTAGCCGTTATATTCATTATATTCATTATATTAGCCGTTATATTCATTATATTAGCCGTTATATTCATTATATTAGCCGTTATATTCATTATATTAGTCGTTATATTCATTATATTCATTATATTAGCCGTTATATTCATTATATTCATTATATTAGCCGTTATATTCATTATATTAGCCGTTATATTCATTATATTAGCCGTTATATTCATTATATTAGCCGTTATATTCATTATATTCATTATATTAGCCGTTATATTCATTATATTCATTATATTAGCCGTTATATTCATTATATTCATTATATTAGCCGTTATATTCATTATATTCATTATATTAGCCGTTATATTCATTATATTCATTATATTCATTATATTAGCCGTTATATTCATTATATTCATTATATTAGCCGTTATATTCATTATATTCATTATATTAGCCGTTATATTCATTATATTCATTATATTAGCCGTTATATTCATTATATTCATTATATTAGCCGTTATATTCATTATATTCATTATATTAGCCGTTATATTCATTATATTAGCCGTTATATTCATTATATTAGCCGTTATATTCATTATATTCATTATATTCATTATATTAGCCGTTATATTCATTATATTAGCCGTTATATTCATTATATTAGCCGTTATATTCATTATATTAGCCGTTATATTCATTATATTAGCCGTTATATTCATTATATTAGCCGTTATATTCATTATATTCATTATATTAGCCGTTATATTCATTATATTCATTATATTAGCCGTTATATTCATTATATTAGCCGTTATATTCATTATATTCATTATATTAGCCGTTATATTCATTATATTAGCCGTTATATTCATTATATTCATTATATTAGCCGTTATATTCATTATATTCATTATATTAGCCGTTATATTCATTATATTCATTATATTAGCCGTTATATTCATTATATTCATTATATTAGCCGTTATATTCATTATATTAGCCGTTATATTCATTATATTAGCCGTTATATTCATTATATTAGCCGTTATATTCATTATATTCATTATATTAGCCGTTATATTCATTATATTCATTATATTAGCCGTTATATTCATTATATTAGCCGTTATATTCATTATATTAGCCGTTATATTCATTATATTAGTCGTTATATTCATTATATTCATTATATTAGCCGTTATATTCATTATATTCATTATATTAGCCGTTATATTCATTATATTAGCCGTTATATACATTATATTAGTCGTTATATTCATTATATTCATTATATTAGCCGTTATATTCATTATATTAGCCGTTATATTCATTATATATATTCATTATATTAGCCGTTATATTCATTATATTAGCCGTTATATTCATTATATTCATTATATTAGCCGTTATATTCATTATATTCATTATATTCATTATATTAGCCGTTATATTCATTATATTAGCCGTTATATTCATTATATTAGCCGTTATATTCATTATATTCATTATATTAGCCGTTATATTCATTATATTAGCCGTTATATTCATTATATTCATTATATTAGCCGTTATATTCATTATATTAGCCGTTATATTCATTATATTAGCCGTTATATTCATTATATTCATTATATTAGCCGTTATATTCATTATATTAGCCGTTATATTCATTATATTCATTATATTAGCCGTTATATTCATTATATTAGCCGTTATATTCATTATATTCATTATATTAGCCGTTATATTCATTATATTAGCCGTTATATTCATTATATTCATTATATTAGCCGTTATATTCATTATATTAGCCGTTATATTCATTATATTCATTATATTAGCCGTTATATTCATTATATTAGCCGTTATATTCATTATATTAGCCGTTATATTCATTATATTCATTATATTCATTACATTAGCCGTTATATTCATTATATTAGCCGTTATATTCATTATATTAGCCGTTATATTCATTATATTAGCCGTTATATTCATTATATTAGCCGTTATATTCATTATATTAGCCGTTATATTCATTATATTCATTATATTAGCCGTTATATTCATTATATTAGCCGTTATATTCATTATATTAGCCGTTATATTCATTATATTAGCCGTTATATTCATTATATTAGCCGTTATATTCATTATATTAGCCGTTATATTCATTATATTCATTATATTAGCCGTTATATTCATTATATTAGCCGTTATATTCATTATATTAGCCGTTATATTCATTATATTAGCCGTTATATTCATTATATTAGCCGTTATATTCATTATATTCTACTGAACCTGTCACTGATGTCTGGATTATTAATGTGTGTTTAAATCAATCTGACACTGTGTATAAATGATTATATTTCAACAACGAATTGGAGTAAAACATCATTTTATAATTAGATTAATGTTAATGCCTCATGTGAAGTTCACGTGTTTGCACACAATGTGTTATTTGAGTGATGATTATTATATCTGAACATGAATATCAGCTGAGTTTATGCTCATAGTTTGTGCTCTGTCCTTTAATATTACAGTAATGTGTGAGTAAGGGCTCCTATAGTTCACAGCATTATCTTTAAGACACGTTTAGTTATGACTGAATTCATTTAAAGGTGGGGTAGGTAAGAATGATCTAAAACACTTTTGTCCAAATTTGTTTAAACTGTCTTTATATGTCAATACATAATTAAAATGTAAGTTCTCTGAAAAAGAGAGTATAAAAATCGAGTGACTCTAGACTTTTTAATCTGCAATAAACACCGCTCATTATTTTCGTTCGGGCCGAAACGAGTGATTGGCTTGGGCGCCTGTCACTCTCTCTCGTTACCATGGCTACCGCCGCTTTTGCTCCAGGATCCGCCCACATGCGCCCCAGTGTTGCCAAGGGCTACATCATCACTGTTGCCGCGGCTGTTTTTCATGTCCGTGGGTTGAAGCGACCCCAATTATGTGATATTTTGCCCCGGGATTTGCGAATTTTAGCAGGCAGCCCTACCAAAAAGACATATTTTACCCCCCAAACGCGATTGTTACCGGAGAAACACGATTGGGCTTTTGTTTTGGGCTAGTTTTGAGTAGCAATTGGGCGGATTTTGTTGTGAAAACCTGGCAACCCTGGCGCACCGGTTTGATTTGAGGAGTTCAAGAGGCTGTATTTCTGCTGGACAGGTCATCTTTCATTCTGATTATACATGTTTTTGGTTTATGTTTTCATGAAGCATGTCTCACTAGCACACGTAGCTGCCTAATATAGCTAACATAACATTACTTAGCATAAAGTTACAATGTTATACACTTAGCGAGCCATTAGTAGAGATGATAAATACTCAATATGCTTAGCTCAAGTTGATCGCTGTCGTGTTGAATTTCGCAAAATGTAACTTTAGATAACAAAATGCATGTGTAACAGCTAGTCCACCGCATCCAGGAACTCTTTTTAGAACTAAGTTAGCTTTAGCTGCTACCCTCTGTCTAAACTCTTCTACCATGTTCACCGGGAACTTTACCTTATTCTCTACCTATGTTTACTGATGTTTTTATCTTGTATCTGTGTGTGTCGTAGACACTGTGTTGTGTGTGTATTTTAAACTTTACCAGTATCGTTATTCTAGCTTGATAGTGAGTACTAAAATACATCTTATTTGTTTATATTCATAATGATAAAGTTAGATGTTTTATTACATGTGATTCTGACATGATGTCACTACATGCACTTCTTCTCCGCTCGCCTCAGGTTAATAATGCGTCTTTAGCTGATCGCGGTGGGCGTGTTCATGTGTTTTGGGGGCGTGGCTTTGGAAAGAGCCCAGAAGGGAGAAGGTGGAGTGAATGGAAATAATGAGCTGTCTTTAAAACAGTCGTGGGATGTCTACAGACACTCTATTTTTATACTTTCTTTTTCAGAGTACTTACATTTTAATTATGTATTGATATATAAAGCAAGTTTAAACAAATTTGGAAAAAAAGTTTTTTAACCAAATCTTACCTACCCTACCTTTAAGGACAGACACAATGTGTTCAGTAAACTCTGTTTAATAAAAAAAGCACTTTTATATTTAGTTCTCTCTCCCCTGCTGTACCGAACTGTCAGTTGTGTGTATCGTTAAACCCCTACCAAGAACACAATACATGTTTACAAATGAATCGAAGCAAAGTCAGCAGTGTTAATGCAGGGCTCGACATTAAGCATGTTCACGTGCTTGTCCTTCGGAGAAGTAAATCTGTCATCCACTTGTCCGAGTAAAACATTTGCTTGTCCGGAAAAAAAAAGATTTTTTTTTTGTGTGTGTTGTAAATAAAATGTATTCTGAAGCAATATTCTCACCAGTGTTCAATCAGCTTTGACATATGCATATTTGTGATATTTTTACCTTTTATAAAGGGGATTGTTCCCCTAATCTTATTAAATATAGGCTATGATTCAGCTTTCCTTTTATATTCTTAAATTGGATCAATCAATTAAATTAGAAGACGACACTGGCTGTTACCAATCAAATTAAATAATTTACACTGAAAATTACAACTGCATTAAATAATGTTATGAGATTGTTTTAAATATACAAATAATAAATGTTGGAAAGATGAAACTAAAGCACCAGTAGGTGGCGCTGTGACCGTCTGAATGAGCAAATCATTGAGTCGATTCGTTCAAATGCTGATTCATTCAGTAATGAGGTGGTCGTTTACGAATAGTTCATTGAATCTTTGATTCTATCGATTCATTCAAACGCTGAATCATTCACTAACACACACTGATGCTGTGACACGCGTTCTGGTTCTGCTGTGATCTTTTGGAACTATTTTCGCTGCTGAAATAGAATAAAAACACTCAATATTGCATCAAAATGTAAGTGACGTAATGTTAATAATTGTTTATGGAGCTGTCATATGAAATCAGTGTAATGTTCAGTCGTGATGTTATTCAGGAAAACAGCACTCTTGCTAATGTGACGCTGCAACTGTATCATGTTATAAATATAAATAAACTCCACATTCCTACATGTTTACGGCAGTGTGTTACTGAGTTTCTCTGTGTGAGCGGCGCACATTTGTCTCGATTTCTCCTCGAGAGGCTGCGCGAGCGTCAACAGTGCAACGTTAGTTATCGTCAGTTCATTATACATTATATATTATCATCCACTGTCAATCGCCACTTACTGTAATAAATGCAGAATCATTCTTGCACTTTGGTGATTCCCTAGTTATTTTTGTTTTGACGTTTTATCAGGACACTTGTCCGTCAGGCAAGTAAAATTCTCTTTCACTCGCCCCTTCAAAAAATCCACTTGTCCCGGACAAGCGTTAATGTCGAGTCCTGATTAATGTACACTGTGTAAAAGTAACTGAAGCAGTGAGACGGTTTCCTCTAAAAGTGACATCTGCTGTTCAAGCTGGATCCCTGAAGGAAAGAGTGTAATTAATACAGCTGATTCTGCAGTGGTGCTCTTACTTACAGGCTGAATGTCAATGAAGCTGCGCTTAATTTCCGCATATGTTGGACGCACAATTTTCCCATTTGTGCGGTATGGAGATGATGGCAGGATGACAGGAAGGCAGTTCAAGGCAATTTCTCCACGAACATCTTTGAACGACAAGTTTACAGAACAAACACATCAGAAAAAACGTTAAGCTTACTGTCTACAACAGGGGTGTCCAATCCTGATCCTGGAGGGCCACTGTCCTGCAAAGTTTAGCTCCAACCCCAATTAAACACACCTGAACCAGCTAATCAAGGTCTTATTAGGCATACTAGAAACTTCCAGACAGGTGTTGAGGCGAGTAAGAGCTAAACTCTGCAGGACAGTGGCCCTCAGGGGCCGAGTTTGGACACCCCTGGTCTACAACATGTGTGTGGAACTACTTTCAGATGCACTCAAAGCAGGGTTCCCACTCTTTTTCAGAAACCATTTTCCAGTACCTTTCCAGGACATTTTAAATTTTACTACGATGGGAATAAAAGACAAGGATCATGCCAAATATTGCTTTCTAAGTCTTTAAAAGCCGTCCAGTTTATTGCCATTACTTAACAATCCAGCATTTTTCAATATGAGCTCTTAAATCATACATTATGACTATGGAAGCTTGTTTACACCACAGAATAGAAAGAAAAAGTAATTGTGACTTTTTATCTCGCTATTCTGACTCTCTCGCAATTGCGAGTTTACATATTTGTGATATAAACGCGAAAATTGACGCAATTCTTTTTTCCTCAGAATTGGACTTTATAACTTGCAATTGCAGTTTAGATCTCACAATTCTGAGAAAAAAGGTCAGAATTGCAAGATATAAATTTGCAACTGCGCAAAAAAGTCAATTGTGAAGAAAAGGACTATTTCTTGCAATTCTGACTTTATATCAAAATTATGTGATTAGTTAGCAGCTTACGAGTTAACATTCACTGCATACATTTGAGCAGTTATAGCATTAGCTAACTGCTGCAAGTGGCAACACGAGACTAAACATCATTATTCAAATACTACTCACACGCATCAAACTCAGCATTCCTGAACATGTGCTTTCTGCAACTAGCGCTAATCGTTTGGGCCAGCGATAAACTCTTTATACTCGGCTAAAGAAATAACTTTTTTTAAATAATTTTCCCAGACAACAACAAGATTTTACAGGACATTTTTTATTTTCTCTAATTTTCCATGTGTTTTCCAGGACTGGAAAATTTGTCATCTATTTTCCAGGTTTTCCAGGACGAGTGGGAGCCCTGCAAAGGTCAGCCAGGCCACTGTTGAAATCTCTATGAAATCAAAATTGACCTAATTTATTTTCTTAATTCATGTTTCTGGTCTTATTGTGAATGATTCATCCATGTATGCATTAGTCGGTGTTACAAGATGTTCGGCATTACTTGCCCACATTGTCTTTTTGCCTTTTTTATAGAAATAAAAACCATTTAGTTTAGCTAGACAACAGACATGGATAATGGCTTAAAGGATTAGTTCACTTTTGAATAAACTTTTGCTGATAATTTACTCACCCCCATGTCACCCAAGATGTCCATGTCTTTCTTTCTTCAGTCAAAAAGAAATTAAGGTTTTTGATGAAAACAGTCCAGGGTTTTTCTCCATATAATGGACTTCAATGGGCTCCAAACGGGTCAAGGTCCAAATGACAGTTTCAGTGCAGCTTTAAACGACACCAGATGATGAATAAGGGTCTGATCTAGACAAACCATCAGTTTCTGAGAGAAACCCAGCAGTATTTATGCTATTATTTTACCTCTTATCAGACGAACGTGATCATCTCTGAGCTCCGCCATAACTTCCGGAGAGTGAGGTCAAATACGAGCGTGGTCATAGATGTATACGTAGATGCCTCATTAGCGACTGCACGGATCAGTAGAATGAGGCATCTACTATCGATATATCTACGACCACGATCTAATTGGACCTTACTTGCCAGAAGTTATGGCGGAGCTCAGAGACGATCGCGTTCGTCTGATAAGAGGTAAAATAATAGCATAAATACTGCTGGGTTTCTCGCAGAAACTGATGGTTTGGCTAGATCAGACCCTTATTCATCATCTGGTGTCGTTTAAAGCCCTTTGAAGCTGCACTGAAACTGTAATTTGGACCTTGAACCGTTTGGAGCCCATTGAAGTCCATTATATGGAGAACAACCCTGGACTGTTTTCATCAAAAACCTTAATTTCTTTTTGGCTGCAGAAAGAAAGACATGGACATCTTGGACGACATTGGGGTGAGTAAATTATCAGCAAAAGTTTATTCAAAAGTGAACTAATGCTTTAAATTTATGGGCTCGTGTACCGCTCTCATTCTGCACAGGCGAATTGTCAAGTTGACCGACACAGCCCTAGAGCGGAGAGATATTTCACCAACTAACTACTGGAGTGCCTCAGGGCTCAGTGCTGGGACCGCTTCTCTTCTCCATCTACATGTCATCATTAGCATCTGTCATTCAGGCTTATCACTGCCATGCTGATGACACACAACTCTACTTCTCATTCCAGCCGGATCATCCGGATCTCAGCCTGCCTGACGGACATTTCTTGCTGTACAGATCGGCCTCCATTTTGGTATGGAGCACCCACTTTTAAACTTTTCACAGCCAAATC
Source organism: Gobio gobio (assembly GCF_949357685.1). Taxonomy (NCBI): domain Eukaryota; kingdom Metazoa; phylum Chordata; class Actinopteri; order Cypriniformes; family Gobionidae; genus Gobio; species Gobio gobio. The sequence goes on from NC_137111.1 coordinate 3,839,950, forward strand.
AACAACTAATGGATGAAATCAAGTCCCAACCTACATTTGTTTCCTGTTTGAGAAGCCATATACACTATGTTCTTAAAGTATTGAGACACAGAGCGGGGTCAGCACATGCTGAGGGTCACAGAAGTCGCCAACTTTCTGCAGAGTCAAGAGCTCCAGACCTCCAAACTTCTGTGGCCTTCAGATGAGCTGTTAGAGCTGCAAAGGGTGGGCTGACTCCATATTAAGACAACACTACAAGTATTTAACCGTACCTTCAACCACTTAGAATCTCAGTCAACCATTGAGAACCATGTATTTTAGAGTAAAAGTGTGATTTTAATAGGATGTCCTACCTATTGGCAGTGCTTCTAGATTCTCTGGAAGGACATCAGAAGCCTTGGGTTCTTTGTTTGTGAAAAGTAAAATCCGGTCAGTGAAGACAGGAGCCCAAAATTCGTAAAGGCGGTCAGCGTGGTCAGGGAATATAACTTCGAAGTCCTGTAATATCTAAATAAGAACATTAGGTTGTTAATATATGCTAGATTGCAAGTAACAATGGAATAAAAAAGCGGAGGCATTTTAGTTTTCAAAATGATTGTTCCCTATCCTGCACATCATTATACTCACCATTCCAGGAGAGTCGTGAAGTCTGGGATATTCTCTATTGATTTCTTCAATGGTTTTTGCTTCAGGGGATCGAATCCATGCAGCTCGATGAGGTGCTGTATGTCTCATGAACTCCTCGACTTGGCTGTGAGGGCTTTTATTGTTCTGTAGCCACTCAATCATTTTCAGAATGACAGCTGAAGACAACTCTGACTCTAGAAGTTAAAACACATTAAAATGAGGGAAGACGACTAAAAAAAACTCTATCTCAGTATGTAGGTTATGCAGCTTAAAACCTCTAAAAAAAATTTAAATCTATTTTTAAATCTTCAGCTCTTAAATCACTGCAAAAAATGCTTTTCTTACTTAGTATTTTTGTCTTGTTTTCAGTCCAAATATCTAAAAAATCTTACATTAAGAAGCATTTACTAGACAAGCAAAAGTTTTTGTCTTGTTTTGGGGGAAAATAACTCAAAATTAAGTGAGTTTTTGCTTAAAATAAGCAAAATAATCTGCCAATGGGGTAAGCAAAATAATCTTGTTTTCTGTTTGAATTAAGATTATTTTGCTTACCCCATTGGCAGATTATTTTGCTTATTTTAAGCAAAAACTCACTTAATTTTGAGTTATTTTCCCCCAAAACAAGACAAAAACTTTTGCTTGTCTAGTAAATGCTTCTTCATGTAAGATTTTTTAGATATTTGGACTGAAAACAAGACAAAAATACTAAGTAAGAAAAGCATTTTTTGCAGTGATAAGGCTATCGTTGACCAGTGATGCCAGTAACGCGTTACTTAGTACTCTAATCTGACTACTTCTTTCCAGTAACGAGTAATCTAACGCGTTACTATTTCCAAACCAGTAATCAGATTAAAGTAATTTATCCAAGTCACTGTGAGTTACTATTTTAGTCATTTTCATTAGTAAAAATATATATTTTTGCTTTCTCCTTGCGTCTCGGGGAGAGTATTTATGTTAAGTGAAGTCAAGAAAGACCTTTTTTATTCAAACATGTTTTGTGGAAATATTTTTTAATTTCAATTTAGGAGATACATTGTTGACATAACTGTTAATAAAGTGAGTGTCGGCAAAAACAGTTGTCATTTCTATGTTGAGGCGGCAGGGGTGTTGTCGGAAACTGCTGAATGTAACTAATAAAGTAACTTGTAATCTAACTTAGTTACTTTTAAAATCAAGTAATCTGTAAAGTAACTACGTTACTTTTTAAAGGAGTAATCAGATTACTTGTGGCAACACTGCGTATGACTGCAGAGGACTTGGAATACAGATCATTCCTCAGAAAGTCTGTCTAAGATCTGGTGTTGTTTTGAACTAAAGCAATAAAATAACACTGGGTTGGAATGGCATAGGAGATAGTAAAGGATGACAACACTGTAATTGTTGGGTGAACTATCCCTTTCCTTTTACAGTAATATTAGTTAATACCAAAACCTCTCAGAGAGTTTTATGCCGTGCAAATGGTCTAAACCGCTAAAGTACAGCTTTCTCTCAGCACACTAAAACCCAGCTATCCCTAGCTCAAACCTGGCATTGGAAAACTGGGTCGGGAAGAGGAATTCTGGGATGACTGTGGATGGCTGAGCTGTCTCTGGGCTCTAAGACGTTTCCTCACGTTGCGGAGTCTTTCTTCCAGATACCCGGTCGCAGGGTGGCGATAACGGCAAGGCGTATACCACACCTCCTGCAGCAACACATATGCAGAAACCACGGTCATAATAAAGTGAGGACTGGTTCTCTTTTAATCAGAATGTGTCAGCACAACTTACATATCCGTGTCCCGCATTGCTTTTCAGACAAGGAAACTGGGCCGTTATTGACAAAGCCATCTCCTTTTTGATCTCAGCTGTTGGGCTACACAAAGAAACAAGCACATGAATCGTTCATATAGGCCAGTTTATTCACTGGTCAAGTGATTTTATGATTTAATACTTCTACTCACGTTTCACCGAACCTTTCCATTAGATGAGAAACCAATAATCGCACCATCTGACGTCGTTCCTTGAGGCTTAGGTGCCTATCTCTGTCTAAAGATGTTACTAACGCTGATCCTCCAGAATTTATGAGTATTTCACGTATATCCTGTGAAAAGAAGAACATTCAATTTGATCTTAAAGGGTTAGTTCACCCAAAAATGAAAATTCTGTCATTAATTCGTCACCCTCATGTGGTTCGACACCCGTCAGACCTCCATTCATCTTCAGACACAAATGAAGATATTTTAGTGTAAAGCTGATGCTGAGAAAGGCTTCAGATAGGCCTCCATTGGCATTCAGTACATTTACACTCACAAGATCCATAAAAGGCACTAAAAACGTCGTTACAAAGTCCATCTCACCACAGTGACTCTACAATAATCTTACGATGCAACGACAATAGTTTTTGTGCGCAAAAAAAAATTTAAATAACACCTTTATCCAGCTTGTTCTTGTCTTATGCGCAAGAATATGACGCAGATCCGGCGTTCGGACACATGACTCAGAAGAGATTTGTTTACAAGCAGAGGAAGACGCGCGTGTCTCAGCTGTTGAATTCTACATTGATCGTGCTTTAGGTCTCGTGTAGTTCTCAAAATGGGGTTTAAGTGAGCATTTCATGGATTCCTGAACGCCGGATCTGCGTCATATTTTTTGAGCAAAAAAACTATTGTCGTCGCATCGTAAGATTATTGTAGAGCCGCTGTGGTGAGATAGACTTTGTAACAACGTTTTTAGTGCCTTTTATGGGTCTTGTGAGTGTAAATGTACTGAATGCCAATGGAGGCCTATCTGAAGCCTTTCTCAGCATCAGCTTTACACTAAAATATCTTCATTTGTGTCTGAAGATGAACGGAGGTCTGACGGGTGTCAAACGACATGAGGGTGAGGAATTAATGACAGAGTTTTCATTTTTGGGTGAACTAACCCTTTAAATATAATAAAACAAGTGCAAAATCCAGTGTAATCAAAAGACGTGCTATTACAAAGATTGAGTTGCTTGTTCTCATTTGGCAGCTTTCCGCTATAGTCTGAGCTGGGGTCATTGGGTCATTCCTCGTAGGCGATTGATTGGGAGATGATTGATTGTTGATGGCGCTATGGTCCAGAGACTGTTGGAAAGAAAAGGAATGACAATTCTTGAAATCACCTGTTCTTCTCAAACAACTTACAGAGAGAAGGAATTGAAGGGGTTCTAGAGACAAACTTATCTATTAAAGAGTCAGAGACTTCAAAAGAGTCAATCTGATCTGTATTACAGGAACATGTCTGATATAAACATGAACGGACACTCAATCCGCTCAGACCGTGACAGTGCCAAGTCAACCAAAACTATCAGAGGAGGACTGTGTCTGTCAGTAAAAGAATATCACGGTACAAGAAACACATTGCTCACTTCATTATGAACTGCTGACTGTCTCATTCAGACTATCTGCCTCGAGATTTTCGGACAAATAGCGAGTCTGTATTAATAATATTATGTCTGACTGCTTGGTTTTAAATTCTGGTGTACCGTAGGCAGTGTTGGGGAAAGTTACTTTGAAAAGTAATGCATTACAATATTGCGTTACTCCCTTAAAAAGTAACTAATTGAGTTACTTAGTTACTTTTTAAGAAAAGTAATGCGTTACGTTACTTTTGCGTTACTTTTTCTCACCTGGGATGGGCTTGCTTTTTTATTTTGTTTTTTAATAGCAAAAAAAGTCATTTTTTTGTGCTAATGTAAAGACCTCTTCATACCAAAATTTAAATAATAAGCCTCAGGCTGAGGTAAAAATGTGCTGCCATTCTGGATCATGGAAGAATAGGACGCAGGAGAAAAAAGTTTTACCAATAAAAACAAAAATCTAGTAATTTTTGCTCATGGCTTAACTGAATCATCAAAGGTCAGTAGCACGACATTGGTCAATAAAGGTAGATTAAATGCATAAAAATATTAGTTTTATTTAACATTTATATATTTGAGGTTTGCATAGTATTCTGATTTTGCATTTGACTGATTTTATTCATTTTGAGGAGTACTGAATCTTTAGTGTGCAAGTGAGATGAGTAAATGCTCACATTTAGTCTAGAACTACAATAACACATTTACACACACACACACACACACACACACACACACACACACACACACACACACACACACACACACACACACACACACACACACACACACACACACACACACACACACACACACACACACACACACACACACACACACACACACACACACACACACACACACACACACACACACACACACACACCTCTGCACTTACTCTCACTTTTCTCAACTTGAGGACAGGAGAGCTGTCAGTCAAATAAATGTGAAAAAGTAACTCAGATATTTTGTTGTAAATTTGAAAAGTAATGCGTTACTTTACTAGTTACTTGAAAAAGTAATATTATTACGTAACTCAAGTTACTTGTAATGCGTTTCCCCCAACACTGACCGTAGGGATGTGTAAAAGTGTTAGTTCACACAAAAACTCGCCCTCATGTCGTTCCAAACCCGTAAGACCTTCGTTCATCTCTGGAACACAAATGAAGATGACATCCAAGAGCTTTCAGTCCCTCCAATGGGAGCAATGCAATTTACACATTCAAGGTCCAGAATGAAAGGTAATGTAAGTGTGGCGAGGGGACGTGGTTTAGCAAGGTCTGCAACAGGAGAGAGAGCCGGGAGACGAGCGGTGAGAAAGTGGGCCAAGTGCAAATGACAAACCCAGATAAAGCCAATGGGAAACGAGAAGCGAGAGAGAGAGACGGACCAGTGGTTTAACCTCAATTTTATGAAGCGATCCAAGTGCTTTTTTCAAAGCTTCAAATTTTTTTTGTCCTCTTAAGATAGTAGCTTTTTTTAAACGGACACACAAGGGTTAATATTGAAAAGACAAAAGAGCTATTTTTAAAGGGATAGTTCACCCAAAAATTAAAATTAGCCCATGATTTACTCACCCTCAAGTCATCCGACGTGTGTATGACATTCTTCTTTCACACAAATAAAATCTGAGTTATATTAAAAATGTTCTTCTGGCTAATCCAAGCTTTATAATAGCAGTTGCTCTGTTTTTGAAGTCCATAAAAAGTGCATCTGTGCGTCATATAACTGCTCCACGCGGCTCTGGGGTGTTAATAAAGGACTTCTGAAGCGAATTGATGCGTTTGTGTAAGAAAAATATCCATATTTAAAAATGTATTTAATTTTTTTCTATGGCTCTGCATCAGCCGCGCCATCACTTCCGGCGAATAAGGTCAAAATACCGGCGCGATCATAGATATATACATAGATTCCTCATTAGTGCCTGCAGATCGGTCGAATGAGGCATCTATGTATATATGTCTATGATCGCGGCAGTATTTTGACCTTATTCGCCGGAAGTTATGGCGCTGGGAATACTAGATGACATTCGTCTGATAAGAGGTAAAAAAATTACATAAATACTGTTGGGTTTATCGCAGAAACAGATGGTTTGGTGTCTTCAGACATCAGTGTGTCGCCGCGAGCCGCAGGTTTAATAAGGATTCGTATGTCTGTGTTTTTACTCTCATTGCTCTCATCCTCTAAAATATCCCCATTGACATCATTATACGACTATCACACTGTTAAACATCTTCATTTGTGTTCTACTGAAGAAACAAACACACCTACATCTCTGATGCCCTGGGGGTCAGCAGATACACATAAACATTTCGTTTTTGGGTGAACTATCCCTTTAAGGAGCCAAACAAGAACAGAAAGTGCAGGCCTTGCCCCCTTGGTCTTCTTAGGGAAGTGAGGAGTTTTAACATTATGATTTATAGATAAATTATTGAGAGTATCCTTACATATAGTATTGTTTCATGGTACGGCCATCTACCAGTTAAACAGAAGAACACATTTTCACAAGCACTTAATCAGGCAAATAAGATCACTGGGCATAAACAACATTCACCGCAGGCTTTTTTTATAGGGAAAACACAGCAACTGGGATATTTAAAGATCATACTCATCCCCTTCACTCCCATCTGGGCATAGACTCAAAATTCCCCACGGCTGGAAGAAATGCATATAAAAATATCTTCCATTCCAATGTCAGTTATTTTAAATCGCACTATTTTTTAAAGTAATTCAAGAGAATGGTTGGCATTAAGCACTTATCCAGTGATCCTTTTAATATTATTGTGGGATGCTTGGAAATGTGTTAAGGAATGATGTGATTAGTGTAATTTTAATGTATGTTTAATGTATGTAAATACTGTATGTATTTACAAACACCAGTGTCAAAGACAAATGTCCGCTCTGTGACAAACACAATGGACAATAAAGTTGAACTTAAATTTAAAAAGTAAAATCCGGTCAGTAAAGACAGAAGCCAAAAATTCATAAAGGTAGTCAGCGATATATAACTCCAAACTCCTGTTATATCTAAATAAAAAATATATGCTAGATTGCAAGTAACAATAGCATGAATATGCTGAAGCATTTAAATTTTCTAACATAATGTAGAATTTCTAATACAACCCTTCAGAAAATCCCCCATCCTGCACATCATTATACTCACCATTCCAGGAAAGTCGTGAGGTCTGGGATATTCTCCATTGATTTCAATAGTTTTTGTTTCAGGGGATTGGATCCATGCAGCTCGATGAGGTTCTGCATATCTCATGAACTCCTCGACCTGGCTTTGAGGGCTTCTATTGTTGTTAAACCACTCAATCATTGTGTGTATGACAGTGGAGGACAACTCTGACTCTATGGAAGTTAAAACACATTAAAATGAGGGAAGAAAACAAACAATAAATCAGTATCTCAGTATGTAGGCTATGCTATACACTATGTGCAAATTAGGTTAAAATATAAACATTACATTCTAAACCAAAAAAAACCCAGATGATTACATACCATCTTAAAGTTAAAACCCTTAAATAAGTGGTAAATTCTACTTCAGTGTTTCCCAAACCCGGTTCTAGAGTTCCCTATTAGTCAGTCACGTTCAACGTTCCCTCAGAAGTGAACTAACGAATTGGGATCTCGCCTGAAAGCCCAATCACGTTCAAGTGTAAACACAATAAGCCAATGGACATTGGTGAGTGAGATTTGCATCTTCTGCTCTGCCATCTGTCATCTAGACGGGGTAAACCAAGCCTGATCTGCCGGCGATTTGATTTCGTCCTGCAACTCAGTCTGGAAACCTGTACATTCATTTCTAATGCTTCTAATACTTTTGCGGGACCCAATCACAGACTGGCTTATCGACCTGGCGCGGTATTGGAGGGTTTAACACGATGACGGATAGAGAAGCGATGGCTCGATGCCCGTTGATCACGCCTCTTGTAGTCTGATTGGTTGAAGGACTATCCAATTGCATACAGGGTCATTTAATTTATGCTCGTTAATCACGCCTCTTGTGCAGTAGAAAATACATAACAGACTCCCCAGACCAATGTTCAAACTTAAATTGAGCTTGATCTGGTGATAGCCAGACAAGCAATCATCTACTACAAACCCAGTCGCCATTCAAAAGGGCATTTCCTCTGCATTCATTGCAGTTCAACTAAAAGAGTACTGTGCATACTGCAGGCTTTCAATAGTCTTGCATGCTGTGCAGCAACCATTTCCCTGTGCGCTTCAGCATTAAAAAAAGCTTTTCCCTAAAAGACATTTCACCCGTGTGTTTCTGAATGTGGTCATTTCCGGTCTCCGTCACGATCTCTGCCTCACGTGAGGTGGCCTTCGTGGATGAATCAAGTACCCACTGCAGTCTCTGTGGTGTCTCGAGCTAGAATTCGTCTTGTGTAGATGTAACGGCCGATCTTTGCTCTCATGGATCTAGAATTTGTTCCCTGGCAAATCGTTTAGACCGAGGGCAAAGTGAAGTTTCATGACTTTTTTATTATTAGACTATAACTTTACGTTACCGTTGTAGCCGACTAGCTCTGACTGTGAATGTTTGACTGAATTGTTTGCTTTATTTCATGTGTAGCTTATTATACCTTTTACTTATACTTTTGTATTATTCATCAAATATAAACTTGCATTTAACAAAAAGAGACTGGGTTGTGTTTCATGTCATTTAATGTTATCACAGTGATAATCATATTGTCTGAACCAGATATTATTATACAGATTTTTTCCTCATTGTTGTCACTACTAGAGCAAGCTCCTGATTGGTTAACGCGGCGCCAATATCCGCCAAAGTCCAGATTTTTCAACTTGAGCGATTTGCGCGAATCACGCATTCAAAACGCTCAATTCGCGTCGCCTCATTCACTCTGCATTGACTTAACATGTAAATCACTCGCGCGAATCGCGTCATTCGCGTCCGGTGTGAACGCACCATAAGACTTGAGTACCTGGAGAGTGGCGGAGTCCCCTTGGCTATGCCCTGATCTACTTCGGTGAATACACAGGGTGACCTGAGGATCATAGTGGGGTCTCCGTCGCCGGGTCAGCCTCTGTGGTCCCCCAATCCAGCGCATCGCAATATGTGGATTGAGCTGAGATTGCTGGGCATTCTTGTGGGGGAACCAGCGTCTCATTCGGGGCCAGGATTGGGTACCGAAACCCGTGACCGAATCAAAACGCAGATTTCAGTGCCTCATTTTGGTGCCACTAAAATTCAAACGTGTTTTCGCGCTTTGGCTGACGCCGAGCCAGAGACAGACACGCTCAGCGCTCGTCACACATCACAACTATTCAGTGTTTTCAACCACATCATGTTTATTTTAGGTTTCAGACATTTAAATGCTCATCCTTTCAGACAGTTATAACTTGACTACGTGTTTTATTCATATCAGATACACATTATATAGTAACTACACTCACCTAAAGGATTATTAGGAACACATACTAATACTGTGTTTGACCCCCTTTCACCTTCAGAACTGCCTTAATTCTACGTGGCATTGATTCAACAAGGTGCTGAAAGCATTCTTTAGAAATGTTGGCCCATATTGATAGGAGAGCATCTGCAGTTGATGGAGATTTGTGGGATGCACATCCAGGGCACGAAGCTCCCGTTCCACCACATCCCAAAGATGCTCTATTGGGTTGAGATCTGGTGACTGTGGGGGCCATTTTAGTCCAGTGAACTCATTGTCATGTTCAAGAAACCAATTTAAAATGATTGGAGCTTTGTGACGGTGCATTATCCTGCTGGAAGTAGCCATCAGAGGATGGGGACATGGTGCTCATAAAGGGATGGACATGGGCAGAAACAATGCTCAGGTAGGCCGTGGCATTTAAACCATGCCCAATTGGCACTGAGGGGCCTAAAGTGTGCCAAGAAAACATCCCCCACACCATTACACCACCAGCACCAGCCTGCACAGTGGTAACAAGGCATGATGGATCCATGTTCTCATTCTGTTGACACCAAATTCTGACTCTACCATCTGAATGTCTCAACAGAAATCGAGACTCATCAGACCAGGCAACATTTTTCCAGTCTTCAACTCTCCAATTTTGATGAGCTTGTGCAAATTGTAGCCTCTTTTTCCTATTTGTAGTGGAGATGAGTGGTACCCGGTGGGGTCTTCTGCTGTTGTAGCCCATCCGCCTCAAGGTTGTGCGTGTTGTGGCTTCACAAATGCTTTGCTGCATACCTCGGTTGTAACGAGTGGTTATTTCAGTCAAAGTTGCTCTTCTATCAGCTTGAATCAGTCGGCCCATTCTCCTCTGACCTCTAGCATCAACAAGGCATTTTCTCCCACAGGACTGCCGCATACTGGATGCTTTTCCCTTTTCACACCATTCTTTGTAAACCCTAGAAATGGTTGTGCGTGAAAATCCCAGTAACTGAGCAGATTGTGAAATACTCAGACCAGCCCGTCTGGCACCAACAACCATGCCACGCTCAAAATTGCTTAAATCCCCTTTCTTTCCCATTCCGACATTCAGTGTGGAGTTCAGGAGATTGTCTTGACCAGGACCACACCCCTAAATGCATTGAAGCAACTCCCATGTGATTGGTTGATTAGATAACTGCATTAATGAGAAATTTAACAGGTGTTCCTAATAATCCTTTAGGTGAGTGTATATAGTTTCCTCTATTCTTCTCCCAGTTCAGCGGTCACAATGTATTTTGTGAGACGTGAATGAATTTACGTGATGTAAATCCGACTCTCTGAGGCGCAAACTAACATGGCGCCGCCCATCGCGCAGTATAGATCAACTAACACACATTCACTCACACACATTTGAAAATCTGAATATCAGAAATTTATGAATCAGAATATTTTGAATAAAAAATAAAAAGCTAAATAAACCTGATACAGCTGAGCTGTCATACAGCACTATTGTGGCAGCTGTGTGTCATGTGAGAAGCACGACGCGTCACCATGGAAACAATAAGGCGATGCGTTCAAAAATATTTAGCCAGAGAATATGGTCATATATGTGGATATTAGGGATGCAACAATACAGTTAGTCCACGGTTCAATACACATCTCGGTTTTTAACCACAGTTTTTGTGTTCGGTTCTGATGGCTTGTCACATACATTTTTTGTTATTCTATTCTAAGGCGACAGGAACAGCAAGAGGTTAAGGAGAAAAAAGACTAGTTTTTTATTGCAATACTCTTTCTTTATTTTACTTAAAAGAATTGAAAAACCTTACTTAAACTTAAAACTTTACTTTAAAAAAACCCTTGTACACATTCCTAGTGTATTGTATAATATAAAATAAATATATATAAAGATTTACACTGGCAGCTCAGAGCTGTACAGCAGCATTTAAGTATGAGATTGAATGAATAAATGTAAAAATAAAACACTACATAGACTTCAGTATAAAATATACATTATTCTTATTAAAGCTACTGTATTAGTTCTTCAGTCAAGAGCAGTGATGGATTTTCTCTTTGTCTTTTGTTGTTGTATTAACATTAAAGGGATATTTCACTCAAAACTGAAAATTCTGTCATCGAGAAAAGAATACAGGTTTGAAACAATATTAGAGTGACTTAATCTTAGAGTGAAATAATGACAATTTTATAGGTGAACTGTCCCTTTAAGGACCACGTGTTCACTGGCTGCGCTGCTGTCAGTTTAAGACCTCTACACATATAATATACAGACACGATTGCGATTTTACTTTCACTTTAGACATAACCGACTTTGTTTATGTTAACCTTGTGTGTGTTTGACAGTATTAACGCAGTAAGACGACTTAGTCCAGTAATCGCGTGTTTGACAGGCTTTTAGTGCGCGCGCTCTGAAAAGCGCATGTTAAAACCGCGCACGCGAATGAAACCGCCAAGGCTTTAAAACGCATGCAAATAATGAACTTTGATTGTGAATAACTCTAGTGTTCTGTGAGTATAACTCTACCACTAACGTGTGATGTGAATGTATGTCGTGTTGTTCAGTTTTGGGATGGAGGCAAATTATAGATTTTGTAGAAAAATAATTAATTAAATGCGAAACCGAAAAAAACGCAATTCACAAGCGCGTATTGAACCGTGAAAGCCGTACCGAACGGTTCAATATTATATTGAGAATTGTGGCATCCCTATTGGATATGTTGGGGACACTCTAGAACCAGAGTTGAGAACCACTGCTTTACTTACCAAAGGCACACATCATTTACTAAACAGATAGTTGATAGTTCAAACCTGGCATTGGAAAACTGGGATGGGAAGAGGAATTCTGGGATGGCTGTGGATGGCTGAGCTGTCTCTTGCCTCTAAGACGTTTCCTCACGTTGCGGAGTCTTTCTTCCAGATACCCGGTCGCAGGGTGGCGATAACGGCAAGGCGTATACCACACCTCCTGCAACAACACATATGCAGAAACCACGGTCATAATGAAGTGAGGACTGGTTCTCTTTATGTGTCAGCACAACTTACATATCCGAGTCCCTCATTGCTTTTCAGACAAGGAAACTGGGCCGTTATTGACAAAGCCATCTCCTTTTTGATCTCAGCTGTTGGGCTACACAAAGAAACAAGCACATGAATCGTTCATATAGGCCAGTTTATTCACTGGTCAAGTGATTTTATGATACTTCTACTCACTTTTCCCCGAACCTTTCCATCAAATGATAAACCAACAATCGCACCATCTGACATCGCTCCTTGAGGCTTAGGTGCCCGTCTGTGTCTAAAGATGTTATTAACGCTGATCCTCCAGAATTTATGAGTATTTCTCGTATATCCTGTGAGAAGTAGAACATTCAATTTGATCTTAAATATAATAAATAACTGCCCAAAATTCAAGGACAAGTCAAAAGACGTGCTATTACAAAGATTGAGTTGCTCGTGTGGAAGCTTTCCGCTACAGACGGGGTTGGAGTTGGTGGGTCATTCCTCAAAGGCGATTGAGTTGGACTTTGTGGGTCATTCCTCAAAGGCGATTGAGTTGGACTTTGTGGGTCATTCCTCAAAGGCGATTGAGTTGGACTTTGTGGGTCATTCCTCAAAGGCGATTGAGTTGGACTTTGTGGGTCATTCCTCAAAGGCGATTGACTGGGAGATGTTTGAGCGTAGGCAGGGATATAGCCCAGAGACTGTTTAAAAGAAAACAATAGTAAATATCAGACATTATCAGCAATGCAATGACAATGGTGTGTATATGTAATGAAGATTCTTCAATGCAGTTGTGCAGAATTGGTGTAAAACATGTGTATTTCCCTACCCTACTCTACCCATAGTGTCCAATGTATGAGAACATTTGGTTCACTGAAACTAAGTGCTTCCAAAACTTGGCCAGGAACAACAACACACACTATACACAGCAAACAGAACCGAACCGCGGCTCCAAAACCGTGATATGAACCGAACCGTGGCATAGGTGTATTGTTACACCCCTATCACCGGGTAATTGTTTGGGCTTTAGGTTTTTCCTGGAAGCATGCATGTGTGTTATATCTTCTTCTGCGTCCTCAGCTCCCTCATCAGCCCCAGAGTCATCTCTAGCTGTTCATGTATTCATGTTTCTGCTGGAATATGTTTATTGTTCCCATATATTACTATATGACCATAAGCAACTGAATGTTCTGTTTAGGCTTGTCACGATAGTCAATAAATAAATGACAAAAAAAAAATGATATAAGCAAGTTCTTTCTTCAGCTGAATCTTTGTGTGCTTCAAGTTCAATCTTTGTGTGCTAAAACGGCACATAAGTTCCTGTAGAGATAGCAATACATTTTCTCCTTTTTTTGCCAAATAAATGAAAAGCATGTCATCAATGTCTTCTCTTTTGCTGTATCAAAATCTCACCTAGCTTTCCTCAGAGATGGTCCCAATAATGTGCTTAAAGTCAAGTCAAATTCAGTTTGTGCATGATTACACGATATACATTTTTGTTTTTAATACTGTAAACTAAATTGTGGCTAATTAAGCTAAATATCATATGCTGAAGTACATTTCTGGAGTGTTAACTAGGGCTGTAATCAACCAAAGAAAATCTTGGTCGACTGAGGTCCTGAAATTTTAGACTAAAAATGTACTTGGTCTGCCTAAATGAATTATAAATAAACATAAAAAACTAGTAGGCTATTTGCAGTATATTAAATCGTTTTTGAGCAGATTATTTGGCACTGAAATGAGTCGAACACACGAGTCTTGCATCACGTGCACCTGTGCAATATCAGCCTATGATTTACCAAAATATATAATGTATATATAATGTATAATATGTTGTCAACTAGTGATATCATCACAAGAACTTTTGAGGAATATGCAACATAATTTAGACAATTGTTTTTGTCATATGTATTATAATAACTGATGATTTCAGCCGCTTTGTGCAGCTCGAACACAGGATCAGCTCAGCTTCACTGAGACACGAATAGACTTTTAACTTAAAGCTTTTACTCTTAAACATAAAATGCACGTCAACTTTAATAAAAAAAGGAATATTTATTAAACAAGCCAGATCAAGAGCAGAAACGAAATCAAGTGCATAACTGAAAAATAATGCATAGGCTCAAAACTAATACAAACAGTGGGCATCGCGCATTAGGCTACAAATAAATAATACTATAAATAAATTTGCAGTTTGCACGATAATAAAAGGGACGGGGCAACTCAAAGCAGACGAGTTAGCTGACTGTCTTTAGCTGATATGACATGTTTGTCGATGTGCAAACTGTGGCTTGCAAAATTTGCATTCGACTTTTTTCCCATTTTCTATTTTTAAAAAATGCTGCCACACTGCCGATGTCTTTGTTGACATGGTAGAAGAGACTGACTAGGAAAACGCTCTCACAATTAAATAAATAATATACAGCAAAGTAGCCTAACGTTACTTCAATCTGTCTCTTCTCCAGTGGGTTAGGCTAATCCAAAAGAAGAGAAAACAAGGGTTCTGAAGACAGACTGTTACCTGTGAAACAGCTGCTCTGAATACACCCACATTAGCAATTTGTGCTTTCCACCTGATGAAATTAACGCGAAAAAAATTCGACCAATCAGAATTTTGGTCGAGCCAGAACGTATCGACTACTAATCGACTAATCGACTGGGAGATCACAGCGCTAGTGTTAACGATTAAAAGAAAAAACAACAACAAGAACTGTACAGAACCGAAAACCGTAATCCTAAAACCGTGATACGAACCGTCAGTTTTGTGAACCGTGCCGCCCCTAATATGCACCTAAAACACAATAATCCGGTGCCGTTTTCATCCATTGCTTTTATTGTTTTTGGTATTTATTCAAGTAGGGATCAACCGATATGGATTTTTTAGTGCCGATGCCGATACCGATTTTTTTCCTCAGCCTTAGCCGATGAACGATACGGGCTGCCGATTATCTGGAGCCGATATTTGGAGCCGATACTGCTTTTGCTCCCTCAATTTACAACATAAAAATGACACAATGATCATGATGATAACAATTTAAAATTTACAATTTAAAAAAGGAACATTTATTGAACTAAAAAAACCTATATTTAACAAATAGTAAAAACAGGTGAGTTAGAACAAGAAAAAAAAAGAGTTCAGTGGTGAAAATAAACATTTAAAGCTACACTGTGTGATATTTTCCCCCATCTAGTGGTGAACTTGTATATGACCATCCAGTGAATATTAGTTTCTGTTCCTCTCAATTCCGATTTCGTTTTAACTCCTACGGTGGCCGATTTAGTCCAAGATTAAAGCTACACTGTGTGATATTTTCCCCCATCTAGCGGTGAAAAGGTATATGACCATCCAGTGAATATTAGTTTCTGTTCCTCTCAATTCCAATTTCGTTTCAACTCCTACGGTGGCCGATTTAGTCCAAGATTAACATGGCTTCCAGTTCGACCTCGTCCACATTGGACACGGTGCCTGTGGGATATTCTGTGCGCAGTGGGATGGTTGGAACTCAACTGGCCTAATTATTCGGCTAGAAAGAACTGCAGCTAATCCAGAGTGAACTTTGATGATAGTAATGTTTATTCAGTCAACCAATTGCAAGGCATAAACAGGTTTACGTGGATATGTACATAAATGTGGTTTCTGTGAGAGGACAAATAAGGATGGTAAATATACATACACAGTTAAGAACTGTATAACTATACTTATAAGTTACATTTGTATAATGTAACCATAAACCAGAGCTTATTGTACCATATATAGGCGCTAAATGCAGCTGCATTAAAAGGAGCGGAGCTGCCGCTGCTGCTGCTGCTGCTAACAAGCGGTGTCCGGTTACAAAAGTGTGTGCGCCGGTTTAACTCTGTTAACAGAGTTTAAAAAACTCTGCGCATGCACCAGACAAGTCTGAACAAGTTGACGCGCACATGCGCGAGACAGAGAATTTTGTACAGTGCCATCGAGTATTAAGACCGGTTAAAACGCGAAAGGCGAAGCTTGAATTTACGGGTATGTCCCTCTTTGGCTAATGTACTTTCAAGATGGAGGGTCAACATGGCGACCCGCATTCGAACCCTCACCCGTATGTGTTTTCAATGGCATATTATAAACTCACGAGAATACTTTATCACTTGAAAGAAGTAAATATACATTAATGAGCACATATATTTTTGAAAGAACTAAGTGTTTTTAGCTAAGAATAGACTAAAAAAGTTACACAGTGTAGCTTTAACATGGCTTCCAGTTCGCCCTCGTCCACATTCGTCACGGTGCCATCGAGTGTTAAAACGCCAAAGGTGAAGCTTGAATTTACGGGAATGTCCCTCTTTGGCTAATGTACTTTCAAGATGGAGGAGCAACATGGCGACCCGCATTCGAACCCTCACCCGTATGTGTTTACAATGGCATATTATAAACTTACGAGAATACTTTATTACTTGAAAGAAGTAAATATACATTAATGAGCACATTGTTGCACACAGTATCAACAAGCAAGCAGCATAATAAAGTGCTCACTGACTGTACTATACTTCATTTTACAACTATTTACAACCTAGTCATTTAATGGTTACACTCTAAAAAATGCTAAAAAGTTGGGTTGAATATGGACTAACCCAGCAATTGGGTTGTTTTGACCCAGCGGTTGGGTTAAATGTTTGCTTAAAGGGTTAGTTCACCCAAAAATGAAAATTCTGTCATTAATTCCTCACCCTCATGTCGTTCGACACCCGTCAGACCTCCGTTCATCTTCAGACACAAATGAAGATTTTTTAGTGTAAATCTGATGCTCTGAAAGGCCTCCATTGGCTCAACTTTACACTCTCAAGACCCTTAAAAGACACTAAAGACTAAAGTTACAAAATCCATCTCACTACAGCGGCTCTACAATAACTTTATGAATCGGCGACAATAGTTTTTGTGCGCAAAAAAACCCTAAATAACGACTTACATAGTGATGACGATTTCAAAACAAAGCTTGAAGCGAAGCTTCGAAGCGTTATGAATCACTGAGTCGATTCAGCAGTTTGAATCGCCAAATTTTAGCAGTTTGACACGCGATCCGAATCATCATTCGGCTCACTGATTCATAACGCTCTGAACCGCTGAATCGACTCACTGATTCATAACGCTTCGAAGCTTCATGATGCTTTGTTTTGAAATCGTCATCACTATATAAGTCGTTATTTAGGGTTTTTTTGCGCACAAAAACTATTGTCGCCGATTCATAAAGTTATTTTAAAACCACTGTAGTGAGATGGACTTTGTAACTTTAGTCTTTAGTGTCTTTTAAGGGTCTTGAGAGTGTAAAGTTGAGCCAATGGAGGCCTTTCAGAGCATCAGATTTACACTAAAATATCTTCATTTGTGTCTGAAGATGAACGGAGGTCTGACGGGTGTCCAACCACATGAGGCTCAGTCATTAATGGCAGAATTTTCATTTTTTGGTGAACTAACCCTTTAAAACAACCCAATTGATGGGTTAGTCCATTTTCAACCCAACTTGGGTTATTTTTAACCCAGCATTGTTTAGAGTGTAGGTGCACTTCACTGAATCTCTTGTAGAGCAACACCAGCGGTAATTCAGGAGAAAATCTCCCAATGCTCCACGTGAAACTTCAGTCTTTCCGCCTTTTACCATCGCGTCAATTCTCAGTTGATTTTGATTAATATGCGCGAGGGAGAGCGAGAGAGTTTGAAGACGGTGAGAGCTGCCCTGTGGACGCCTGTCTGGAAATAATGCAGGGGAAAAAATATCGGCCAACGCAGCAGCCTTATATCGGCCGATGCAGATACACATAAAAATATCGGCCCGATATATCGGTCTAACACTATATTCAAGTGCAGTTTTTGTTAACAGACTGAGAGTCCATTGCTTTTATTATTTTGTTCATTTATTGTGGATATTTAAAATGCTTTCCGTTTTCAGTGTTAAATAGTCTTTAGAAATAAAAGTTTACTGATCTTTGAAAAGGTGCGCATTATTATGCCATTATCATTATTTTAGATGAAAATGGTCTCAGAACGACAAGATTATCGTTTATCGCAATAATTTCTTGGCCAATTTATCGTCCAGCACAACTTGTTATCGTGACAGGCCTAGTTCTGTTACAGCCATTGTTACATTACCTGAAGTGTTAATGCCATCAAACTGGGAAAAGGTTAAAGCTATCATTGTTTAGTGAGTGTAATCTTACCTCCAAAAGCTCTGAATGATATTTCTTGAATTTAACCCTGAAACCAATTCTTGGAATGAGAGTTGCGATGCTGGCGTCATCCAGGAGCATAAAGCTCTCTCTGTCCACTCCTTCCTCTGGGTGAAGAAGAACAGAGAAAGAAACATCACACAAGTCTTTTATTTATCGATAATTTAAGAGTTAATGACGTGGCGTGTCAATTTTGGTGTGCAAAGCATATTCATAACATTAAAAATATATACATTTTTAAATAAACTACATTAAATGACTCGACTTCTTAATTACTCATGAGTATTCATTAATATTTTATAATATTTAACCCTTAATCGGCCCTTGGGCTCCAGCTGACCCCACTGGACTTTTCCTCCATTTTTAAAAAGTGTTCCCGTCATCTCAGGGCCATGAGACTCTGTGACTTTTCCTCAATAATCGATCTAAACATGCACAAAAAATCTGGGCTTGATTTGCTTGTTCTAAAGGTGTGTAAAATTTGTTTTACCGTTTAAGTCCCTCGGGGTCAGATTGACCCCACATTGAAAATGAATGGGAAAGTGTAAAAAAAAAACATTTTTTTCACTTTTTTTGTCAAAAAAATTTGAACTAAATCCAGTATAAATCTGAAAATTTCTACATTTATATCAAGGTCTGGTCCTAGAGCATAAACACAAAGTAGAACGAACTTTCTATCTCATACACACACAAACTCACACGTGTGTGACTGCAACAGAGAGTATTTTTTATTGAAATTGGCAAATAAAATCAACAAAACTGGCATAAATCTGAAAAAATTCCATACATAAATGAAAGACAAATACTAGAGCACAAATGCAACATGGAACAATCATGAGAAAGAGAGGGAAACGGGCAAATAAAAGAAAGATGAACGGCAGCTTAACTTCTGCATAACTTCCCTCTGGACCTCTAGTGGATAATGTGGTCATTGCACTCTCTCTCTCTCTCTTTCTCTTTAACTATAATTCCTAAAGTTTTTCCACAAACCTACAGATGGCGGTATTCTATCCCTAACACATAGAGCAATGTCCAAAAACTATTTATATTTAATTAAGATCATCATTCAAGTGATTTTTTCATAAAAAAATATTTTTTAATGAGACAATTTATGACATAGTTAAGTATTTGTGCAGTAAATAGGTAAAAAACTACCAAATACCCACAAAAACACAGCATAAATGTATAGTTGAGAAGTAAATAAAAAAAATGATATATAGTTTTCCATGTAAAAAATTTATATTTCCTTATGCAATCGCTCTGTAAAAGTTTGGGGTCTATCTGAGCCCGAGGGACTCAAACGTAAACCCTACTTGAGGGACGATTAAGGGTTAAGTAACTATTGGGTTCAAAAGTCTCAAAATATCATTCCGGGTTAAAATTCTGAATACAAAAATAAGACAAATAAGAATAAAAGCATTTAAAATCTGCTTTGGCATAATTGTATTGATGTTTTCATTGATACCTGATAATACTAAGATTATTTATTTATGACAGAAAGACTTTTGTCTCCAAATTGTGATTCCTGGATAACAGACATCAATGAACATTTTGGACAATAATGCATTTTGGTATGTCATGTGACATAATATTGTGTCAAAAAGAGGAGCATGAAGCCAGTAAGCGTCTCTTAAAATGCTGATATTTTGAGCTGGTGCACATTAGCAATATCATGTGTCCTTCTGATAACACTAATAAAACATTTATAATGTATTTACATTACAAAAAATATCTATTTGATGACCTTAAAGTGATGAGGGCTAAGTTGTGTTTTCCACAGTCAGTGCCTGATTATAAAGAAAACACATTGTTTTGTCATTCCAGGATTACACAAGCCCTCTGTCATCCGTTATCCAGAATGACAGATCTATAACAATATAGTGTTTAATTCATATTTGTAATATTTGTAGGCAGTTATTATGAGGGATGTGCGAGACTAGTGGATTAAACGATAGCGCTGATGCTAGTCCACTTGGAAAATACTAGTGCATTACAATAATTTTTATGTTTTGCTTTATATTTTCACAAAGGCTACGTTTAAATGATCATGTTAATGTTGCATCTTGAAATTAATATATTATTTTGAAAAGTGTGTGTATATATATATGGATGGTTTTTATGGTAATCCAGTAGGGCTGCAACAACTAATAGATAAAATCGATAATAATCGATCATGAAAAAAATCATCGACACCGATTCTCATTATCGATTAGTCGGTCTGCTCTCTGTACGTTGTAAAAATTGGTACAAAAGCTTCATTTTACAGGTTATATCCCCATCTGTAAATGCTACTAATTCACGTGAGTATTTACATTTTGCATGAAAGCGTGTCCTGACAGCTTTTAGGTTTAAAAGTCAGCATGTTTTCAAGTATTTTATGAGAGTAGTGACTGTAAAGCTATTGAATATAAGACGTTTCTTACAGCTTATTTAAAGGATTAAGAAATATGTTGTGTGTGTGTGTGTGTGTGTGTGTGTGTGTGTGTGTGTGTGTGTATTCCTGCAGAACATTCCTCTTATCTGCTAACACTGAGTTTGTGATTTTTCTTTAACATTATTTTAATGTAGCAATTTAAACTGTCCTTTTGCTTAGTAACTTTTGCACATCGTGTATAGCACCAACTTACCCTTATGCTGCGTTCACACCAAACGCGAATTGAGCGTCAGGCGCGAGTGATTTCAATGTTAAGTCAATGGAAAGGCGCGTTGACGCGCGTCTGGAGGTCCCGCGGCGCGGAAGGCGCCTTACGCGCGGCGCGAAGGACGCGAATCCGCTTCATTCGCGCGTCCAGTTCTTGTATTTTCAGCGTATTTTCAGTATTTTGAAGCGAATTCGCGTCTGACGCCCGAGTTGAAAAATTTGAACTTTGGCGTCAATTCGCGCCGCCTTAACCAATCAGGAGCCTGCTCGCTGCTGTTACGTGGTAAAGTTTTTGTTTTTGTTAAACATTTGTGTGGCTATTAATGCTTAATATATATGTTTAATGAAAATGAAAAGAGGCAGAGTGGTGTTTTATGACATATTTCTCCTGGAGTGCCTTGAACGCGCGTCAATTTCGCTTCCAGCGCTCGATTTCTACGCGCGTCCAATTCTCTGCTGACGCGCGAATGCATTCAATATGTACGCGCGTGAAACTAGACGCGGTAGACGCGATTTTGACGCTCAATTCGCGTTTGGTGTGAACGCAGCATTAGGAAAATTAACCGTGGTTTTATTATAGTAAAACCATGTTTTTTTGGCGTACTGATAACCATTTGTATAACCACACAAATACCATATAGTTAAACTATGGATTTGAAGCAAAGTCATGGTTAATTTGTGCTTACACCATATGGAATAACTACAATAACCCTGTTATATATGCATCATTTTTATAATTTTTGTTTGATATATTCACTATGTGTGTGTTCATAGCACTCACGTTTGTTTGAAGGACAGTATTGGGCAGGATGTGGAATAGTGTGTTTTATCAATAAAATATAAAAAGGGCTTTTTAATCGTTAGTTGCAGCCCTATAATCCAGTCCTTCTGTCTGCGATTTATTTAACCCATACTTGTGTGTTAGATCACACACTTCTGTTTTTGTTGAGTTATGGATAAAACAGGTCTTATTTACTTTATTGGAAAACATTTGTAAAAATTTTCCAGCTTTTTTTCCCCGATTTGTTTCGTATTTTTGAGTTATTATCGGTAGGGACGGGTCTCGAGAACCGGTTCCAAATGGCCCAGAACCGGTGATTCGATAAGAAACGCACATTTTCAATTCCTCTCATCGGTTCCTGTTTGCGCTGTGATTTTTAACCATTTGAGAGCAAAAAAGATGCACACACACACACACACACACACACACACACAGAATGGCTTCTCATAGTGAATGAATAGTGTGTGATAATGAACCGGTTCTCTTCCTCGTGTTTTTACAAAGCACAAATACACACAATTGTCGAAACTCTCTCGTAAACGCAGCCGGCTATGATTTTCTCAATGCGTCTCTATGATAACGTTAATCACACAACAAAAGACGAGAAAATTCACTCGCTGTTCTAGACAGAATCACTTTAGACTATATTTGTCGCGTATAGCCTATATTTTATTAATAAAGTGCAGTGTTATTATACATTTGATTACAGGTTCTGTACCTGAACATGTTTATTTCAATCCTATCTTTGTTCAATTGTATTTATTTGTGCAATTGCTAATTTGTTCTTTTTTTTAATTATTGAGTGTTTACTGGTCTTTAATAATGCTTGAAATTTATATCAAGCTT
Source organism: Gobio gobio (assembly GCF_949357685.1). NCBI lineage: Eukaryota > Metazoa > Chordata > Actinopteri > Cypriniformes > Gobionidae > Gobio > Gobio gobio. The sequence goes on from NC_137111.1 coordinate 3,862,787, forward strand.
TAGTTTTTTTGTTGGTATTTTTAAACCATAAGCAAAAGTTGCTAGCCTGTTGATTTGTGTTCATGGTATTCAGCTACAAGGAAATGTTTTGCAATAATAGCCTAATAATAAATGTGAATGATATCTAAGGGTTTTTCTTTAACATATGGGAATCTAAATTAGGAATCGATAAAATTCAAACGTTAAAAATGAGCCCATGTGTATATGAAATCCCAAATTTGATTATATTAGTTGTGATTAAAATGTCGTTTTCCGAGCACTAAATGTTAGTTGAGCTCCAGTTATAGATATCAGTGGTAGAAATGTAATTCATTTGAAAAATTACCCAGAATGACATTCACATGGGGGAAAATGGTCTTGGAGACATTTGGGATAAAATACACAAGTCAACAAAATATATAATATATTTTAATCCAAAAATCGTACATATTGTGCCTTTAAAATGAGCAAAAAAGTTTAAATCTTTATCCGTCAATCCCCCTTAAATATCTTACCTTGAAATGTTTCGATAAGATGGCACAGGTTCCACTCTTCTAGCTTTTCCTTCACAAAGGAATCCATTTCTCTAAAACACAAACACACATTTAGTACATCACATAAATGCAAAACCTTATTAAGAATAATCACTATAATTATAGGCCATTCCATTACTCCTGTAACTCATTACTTTACATTTACATGCAGAATATATCAAAACTGTAGAGGCACGAACTCTTAAAACTCTGAAATAATATCATAAAATACTGATTTTATCGATCTACTTAGTTTATTGTATACATGCATTATTATTGATTATTAATGTTAAGCAATACATACCTAATAGTGTAATATAATTAAATCTGTTGCATTTCGGTTGTTTTATGGGAATACTAACTTTTTTATGTATTAAAAGCTATTACAATAATGAAAATATGACTTGTTTTTGGTGAGTTAACTTTATAAAGTAATAAATATCTCATAATGTAAAAATTATCCAGATTTTATTACATTTTAATAAAATTATTACATTATGAACATTTAATTACAATAATAATGTAATATTACATTAAGCGCAAGTACGTTAACATGCATTATTAAAGTTAATAAATACATGTCGCTAGTCTTTTGCTGCTAGCGAGCTAACTGAGATAGCTAGTGTTGATTTACAATCGATTGAGGACAAAACTGACTGTTAAAATGTAGTTTTGGAATATACAGTACACATTATTTAATGTTATAAGCGTTATACATGACTTACGTGTTATATTCATGTATAATGTTGACTGGCCGTTAAAATCGAACCGTCGACGCGGGAACAGAATTTAACCCAACAACTGGGTTATAACTATAAATAACCCAACACTGTAAAAATAACCCAGCAGTGACCCATATGTGTAACCCAATCGTTGGGGTTAAAAAAAACAGCACAACGTTTATTAATCAAAGCGCTATAAAGTAAATGAACTGGTAAATGTTGTGTCGTTCTGAAACCCTACAGTAATAAAGGAGCGCAGCGGCTTCTTCTTCGGCGGGTTTATCGGCGGCGCGCACACGAGCGCACACCGCCCCCTCCCGGGAGAGGAAGGCATTTCAGTCAGTCCTAGTTCGACATTTTGTCCTTATTATTTATTATTTAGTCACTCTTATTTTATTCAAACCTGAGTTTCTTTCTTCTGCTGAACACAAAAGAAAACATTTCGAAGAATGTTGGAGACTTCCATAGTATTATTTGTCCTACTATGGAAGTAAATTGGAGGACGAAACCTGCAAAAACAACAAATAAATAAACAAACAAATCAATAAATCCACAAAATTCGGAATATATATATAAAATATATAAATAAATACATAAATCAACATATTCCCGCATTAAATTCGATATATAAATAAATAAATAAACATATATTTAGTTTCTACTGGAACAATATCTTTAATAATGTAGATTGTTCACAAGTTTGGTCAAAAATCCCTCCTTACAAACAAGGTTAAGGAAATATCATTTAAATTAATTCATAGAGTTTATCCTACAAAATAATTCTACAAAAAAAATGTAAAATTGGTATCGATTTCTTTTTGTGAAGGCTGAGACACTTTCATCTTTTAAAAACGTGTGTTTAATAAACATGTGATTTTTGTGTTATTATATTAAAGAACGCTCTTTGTCAGTTTTATTATACATTTTATGTTATTTGTATGTAAATTTCACATTCATAAATGCAAGTTTACAAAAGGTATAGTCCTTGAAAAAGAGATTAAAATGTATATGTCGAAATCTAAAAACAGTAAAGCAGTTAAAAAGATGAATATATGCTCCTCCTTAAACATTTTACACAAAATAAGATCATTTTTCATTGTAATACAAATGTATGTGTAAACTGATATGTACCATCTTTATGTATTTATGTTGAGGCATGAGAAATGTGTTTGTTATACAGTGAGATATGGCTGTATATAAAAAAATGTGGATTAATTTGTTTATTTATTTACGTATTTATGTATTGTACAGGTTCCGTCCTGCATACACACGTACAGTACAGTATAAAACAGTTCATTTGGATAAATCTGTGTATGGATCAATAAGACGTTTTTTATTTATTTATTTTTTATTAATGAACAGAAATCATGTACAAACATCATGGCAACAATAAAACATTTTTGTAATAGAAAAAACAGATCAGATGCTTAAAAGAAATAAAATGCATCCATAAAAAAAATTAAGAAGAATATAATTAAAATAAAATAAATGGGGGCTAGGGTTTTGTTTGTAGATCATATTCTTCTATAATGGAATAAAGATTTATTGCATTTTTCTTTTTCATAATTTTGAGGGCTTTAAGTCAAACTCATTATGAAATGAATAAAACCTCGGTTTCACCTTTAAGAACTTGCATTTGTGTATATAACATTTTCCCAGCATTATGAAGTTGTTGATTAGGAAGTTATCTTTGTCATTGTCCATTGCAATTCCAAAAATAATGTTGTTTACAGTGAAATCTTCGATATCTTTGGGGAAAGCCACTCATAAACATCTGACCATAAAGCCTCCACATAAATACAATGAAAAAATAGATGATCTGTGGCTTCAATGTCATCACAAAATAAACATTTATTACAGTCAAAACCAAATCACTGGACCGATATATCCCATTTCAAATTTTAAAATTAATTTCTTTCATTTTGGGGGGTAAAATACATTTTAAATAATTAGTTCTAAGTATGGGAATTGTTTGTTTTGAGAAATTTTTTGCATTTGAATTTCTATAAGCAATTAAAGGATAGGAAATGTTGTTGAATCTATTTTGTTTGCAAGTTTACTTCCAATAAAATCACAGCCTTAAGAGAGATGTGAGATTAGCGATTGAATAAGAGAATATTTCTTTAAGGAGCAAAATAATAGAATTGGGAATAGCCTTAATAATAGAATTGAATCTGGTCCGGTTGCAAATTAAATTATACTTTGTACAATAATTCTCATGATATAATACCACTATTTCTATCTATTAAATGGGACAATCAATAAGACGTTTATGAAATATAATATCGCTTCCCTGAAAAAAAAATTATATATATATTAGGGCTGTCAAAAGATTAATCGCGATTAATCGCATCCAAAATAAAAGTTTGTGTTTGCATAATATATGTGTGTGTACTCTGTATAATTATTATTTATATATAAAAACACACAAAAGCATGTATATATTTAAGAAAAAAATATTATTTTATATACAAAACATTTATATTTATATATATTATAGATTATATAAATGTATATACATGCAAATATTTCTTAAATATATACATGAATGTGTGTGTATTTAGATATATATAAGAATGAACAGAGTACACACACATATATTATGTAAACACAAACTTTTATTTTGGATGCAATTAATCGCGATTAATCTTTTGACAGCCCTAATATCTATATAATTTTTTTTTTTTTTTTTTTTTTCAAGAACCGTACAAATATACAAATACCTTCAGGAGAACATTAGAGTTAAGACATAAAAGACATTTGTATGTAGTCAAATATCTAAAGGAAGCATTAAAAAAAAAACTTTACATTCAAGGACATATAAAGACAAGGGACAATATAAGTACATCAAATAAAGTAAATGAATAAAATTAAAATACAAAAAAAGGTGTGTGTGTGTGTGTGTGTGTGGGGGGGGGGTGTCAACACATGAGAAAGCTGGTTAAACTTGAACATCAGATTCATTACAAAAGAATTGTTCATATTGTTTTAGGAATCGATCACATGTTGTATTGCTAGTTAACCTAAAAGATTTCAGCAGCGAGTCTACCTCCATCAAAACATGTGGAAAAGTAGGAAGTGAGCTCATTCATTTCTGTTTATGGATGAAAAATTTGGCAAACAAAATAAAAAAATTTAAAATATATTCTTTAGATTTGTAATATCAGTGTAATAGTCAGTGTAATAACATCTTTCAAATTAAAAGATTGTGTATTAATGGGAGTTTTATTTAAATGGGAATATAAATTAGACCAAAACTTTTGAACCAAATCACAAGAATAGAATAAATGTATCAATGTTTCATCTTCATGAGCAAGAACTAAGAATATCAACATATTTGGATATTGTTAAATTAACCGGGTATATCTTATGTAATATTTTAAAGTGGACTTCTTAGGAATATAATATTGATATGCTTTTCTCCAGTCTATATTGTCGATTAGGGCAGCCCAATGAGATCTGCCTCTAGGGCGAATTTCATCTCTTTTCTGAAAAATTTGTCGGATATGTTTATTGTTACATTTCTTATCATAAATGCAAAAAAAAAAAATCGCTTCCCTGTGCGCGTCATCGTGACGTCAGTTCCCTGTTTTGAACTTCAGCCCAGATTTTGGGACTCTTCAGTTTCTGAACGCAGCTCATGTCCAGCTTCTGATCCACACACACCTGCAGTCGACCCGCGAGACCCGGTAATGACGTGTTGTTGTTGATGTGTGGTGTGTGTAGAGTGTGTGTGACCGAGTGTGTGTGTGTGTGTGTGTGTGTGTGTGTGTGTGTGTGTTCTCCTCCAGAAGATGGCAGTGGACTGGTGGGGCTTCGCCTATGCTGCAGCTCTGGCTCTGGGGGGCTTCATGGGATATAAGAGGAAAGGTATGACCTGCTATTATAGCCTACAGTGTGTGTGTGTGTGTGTGTGTGTGTGTGTGTGTGTGTGTGTGTGTGTGTGTGTGTGTGTGTGTGCAGCTGATGTGTGTGTGTGTCTTCTACAGGAAGTGTGGTGTCACTGATCGCTGGACTCTTCTTTGGAAGTGTGTCTGCTTATGGAGCTTTCCGGATATCAAATGACCCACAGGATTACTGGACCTCTCTGAGTACGTACTGTGTGTGTGTGTGTGTGTGTGTGTGTGTGTGTGTGTGTGTGTGTGTGTGTGTGTGTGTGTGTGTGTGTGTGTGTGTGTGTCAGAAGTGGACCAGTAACTAAGTAGGGGAGAGGAGGGACGAAAGTACCATTTTTCTGAAAAACGTAATTTTAAAAGATAATATTTTAGACCGAGTCATATTTTTGCTGTGGCCAATAACTCACAAGTGAGGTCTATCAATAGCAGGTGGTATTTTGTACAAATGTAGAACGACTACAGTATATCTTCACTTTGAACATAAGCTGCACATTGTTACTTTTGACCCCATCAGGTGGGACGAAAGTAACACAACAACACAAGCTAGATTTTTTTGTGTTACTCTTGTTTTTATTAAACATACCTGAATATGACCTTGTTAATATATAACTGCAAACATATTTTGTCCTTTATCTTTGCAAAAAAAAAAAAAATTAAATTACATTTTCATTGTAAATGTTAAAGTTCATCAAATGTTTCAAATGTAACCTGACATTACACATTTTTATTTGCAATGTAAATCTATTTGATAAGATTTTTCTTCAACAGTATAAACAATATGAAAATTAAATTAAATTAGCATAATATGCATTATATATATAATAGCGGGACAAAAGTGACAAGTGTTACTTACGTCCCGACAGGAAGTCCTGACATTTTAACACGATTTACTTTTATACTGAAAAACTCTGAAAAGACAAACCTTCAGGGTGTGTAACAGCACTAAATAACCTGTAGATTGACTTATGACTTTTACTTCACTACATTTGAAAGACAAAAATCATACTTTTCACTCCATTACATTTCTATCAAAGCCCTCGAAGTAGAAAGTTGTAGCCACTTTGAAAGTCAATGGATTATCTGTTTTCTTCTTTAAAACGGGATTTTTTATTTTATTTTTGTTTGCAGAAAGCCTATCAGTAATCACTCTTGTAGGATCACATGAAGTTCAATGATTTCCTAGTATTTTTTGAACACTAATCAACTGATGGTGAAATAGAAGGTGACAGTTCCCAGACCATAGCCATACTGAAAAGTTAAAATTCAGAACATCAGACGTGGATAAGTCTGAAAGTGCTCAGACGCCAGACCACAATAATATTTTAGTCTATTGAATCTACTCAAATCTGATTATAGTCAATTAAAACTAGACTAAAACAATTCAGATGCCTAAAATGTTATAGTCAAAAGACTATATCATATACAAACTTAATCAAAATTTGCTGTCAAAATGAACACTTGTATGAAGTATGATTGGTCAAATGATTTTTATAGATTTACCCGCCAAATTGCCATAGCTAATGTTCCACAATGATGTTAGCTAGCATGCAAAAGCGTAGTTGGGCTAATAATGTTAACTGAAGTCCTTTCAGAAATATGTTTTACATAATCCTGTCAAATAAACACAATGTAGAAACCTTTCTTTTCTAGTACGATTTTGACTTTGATAAGTGCTTTGTAACTTTTAAGCAAGTATTTAAACTAGGGCTGTCAAAAGATTAATCGCGATTAATCGCATCCAAAATAAAAGTTTGTGTTTACATAATATATGTGTGTGTACTCTGTTAATTATTATTTATATATAAATACACACACATTCATGTATATATTTAAGAAATATTTGCATGTATATACATTTATATAATCTATAATATATATAAATATAAATGTTTTATATATATATATAAAAAAAAAAAAAATCTTAAATATATACATGCTTGTGTGTGTATTTATATATAAATAAGAATTAACAGAGTACACACACATATATAATGTAAACACAAACTTTTATTTTGGATGCGATTAATCGCGATTAATCTTTTGACAGCCCTGGATATAAATGAGTTTACGGTATGCTAGCATGTCAGATGGAGCATGACTAGCTTAAACACCCATGATGGAACAGCGTGCATTCATACAACAATAATAAAATAATGCGTTTACTTTTACTTTTGATACTTAAGTACTTTTAAAAGCAATTACATCTGTCCTTTTACTTAAGTAAAAATCTATCTTTACAACTTTCTCTTGTAATGGAGTAATATTTGACCAATAGTACTTTTACTTTTACTCAAGTAATGGAGTTGTGTACTTTGTCCACCTCTGGTGTGTGTGTTTCAGCTTCTGTGTGTGTGTGTGTTTCAGTGTCTGCTGGAGTCCTGACAGCTGTGATGGGGATGAGATTCAGGAAGTCTGGGAAGTTCATGCCTGCCGGGATCATGGCAGGACTGAGGTAAAGTGTGTGTGTGTGTGTGTGTGTGTGTGTGTGTGTGTGTGTGTGTGTGTGTGTGTGTGTGTGTGTGTGTGTGTGTGTGTGTGTGTGTGTGTGTGTGTGTGTGTGTGTGTGTTAATGCCTTCACAGGCGATAAATATATCACTTCTTGTGTCCAGAAGTATGGACAGGGTTTCCACGGGTCTTAAATTCATGTATGATAGGGAATGTCATGGGATTTTCCAGCTTGGATGAATAAATCAAAAGTAGGTCAGAACACTTAAAGGGACAGTTCACCCTAAAATCATTTCCTCGCCCGACATAGTTCACCCAAAAACAGAAAACACTGAATTTGGTGTGACCAAAAATAACATTTGAGATTACATACAAAAATAAAGTGTATGGTAGGGCCCGAAAAATGTATTTTTCCCCCCGTTAAACTTGATTTCAATTAATTAGACATGCTTTTTGACTAATACAATGTAATTAAAGCATTAAAACAGAGTAAAACTACAACAAAACAACTAAAATGTATTTCACAAGGTCCTACATTAAATTGCATGATCACTGTGAAACATCCTTATTTCAAGAGAACTTTAATGACATGCTAAATGAAGTTGTGTTTTCTGAGAAATTAAACAAAGTTAAGTGAGTTTATGCTTAAAACAAGAACAAGTATCTGTCATTGGGTATGAAAATAACTGTTTATTTGAGTTAGGTTGATTTTAAAACGAAATTTGAGAGAAAATATAAAGAAAAAGTGTATCATAGGGCCCTAAAATGTTTTATTTTTTAACTTTTAATAAATTGTTGTTAAATTGTATTTTTTTCATGATTTCAATTAATTAGACATGCTTTATGACTAATACAATTTAATTTAACCATTAAAACAAAACAAAAAACCTCAAATGTATTTCATAAGGTCCTCAATTAAATTGTATGAACTGTGAAACATCCTTAAATCAAGAGAACTTTAATGACATGCAAAATAATTGATTTGGATGAAAGTGAGTTTATTCTTAAAACAAGAACAAGTATCTGTCATTGGGTATGAAAATTACTGTTTTATTTGAATTAGGTTGATTTTACAATGAAATTTGAGAGAAAATATAAAGAGAAAGTGTTTCATAGGGCCCTAAAATGTTTTTTTTTTTTTTTACTTTTAATAAATTACTGTTAAATGTTTCATGATTTCCATTAATTAGACAAGCTTTATGACTAATACAATGTAATTTAACCATTAAAACTGTATAAAACTACAACAAAATAATAACTAAAATGTATCTCATAAGGTCCTCAATTAAATTGCATGCACTGTGAAACATCCTTAAATCAAGACACATTTAATGAGATGCAAAATGAAGAAATGAAGTGTTGTTTTCTGAGAAACTGATCAGAGTTAAGTGAGTTTATGCTTCAAACAAGAACACATGTCTGTCATTGGGTTTGAAAATATCTGTTTTTCTTTGAATGAAGTAGATTTTTCAGATATTAGTTCATGTTTTAATCATAAAATCAGTATTGATGATTGTAGAATTAGACAAGCCTAGAGAAGAGCATCCGCTTGAGTGAGAGAGATTCAGTGTCTGAGAGCAGAGAGTCACACTCTGAGCTTTCTCTAGTTATGGCGATCTGTTGGAGACTGTATTGTGCTAATAGAACTCACTGTGTGTTTCTAGACACTTTGACCTGTTGTGTCCTCTTCAGTTTATTCTGTAGTCGTTCTCGAATTGCTCTTAAACGTCCCTTCGTGAACCCTGTGTCGTGTTATATGGCCGTGTGTTCTCAGCCATCATATTTCATATTTATGTATTTGCATTTGCTCTGGAACAATTTAAAACATGCTTTTTATTTTTTAAATCGGATGATTTCACCCAAACAGTTGTTTCTGTGTTTGTGTATGTGTGTGTTTGTTTGTGTGTGTCTGTGTGCTTTTTGTGTGTGTGTGTGTGTGTGTGTCTGTGTCTGTGTGCTGTGTGTGTGCTGTGTGTGTGCTGTTTGTGTGTCTGTGTGTGTGTCTGTGTTGTTTGTGTGTGTCTGTGTGCTGTTTGTGTGCTGTTTGTGTGTCTGTGTGCTGTGTGTGTGTGCTGTTTGTGTGTGTGTGTGTGTGTGTGTGCTGTTTGTGTGTTGTTTGTGTGTCTGTGTGCTGTGTGTGTGTCTGTGTTGTTTGTGTGTGTCTGTGTTGTTTGTGTGTGTCTGTGTGCTGTTTGTGTGTCTGTGTGCTGTGTGTGTGTGCTGTTTGTGTGTGTGTGTGTGTGTGTGTGTGTGTGTGTCTGTGTGCTGTTTGTGTTTGTCTGTGTGCTGTTTGTGTGTGTGTGTGCTGTTTGTGTGTCTGTGTGTGCTGTTTGTGTGTCTGTGTGCTGTGTGTGTGTGTGTGTGTGCCTTTTGTGTGTGTGTGCTGTTTGTGTGTGTCTGTGTGCTGTTTGTGTGTCTGTGTGTGTGTGTGTGTCTGTGTGCTGTGTGTGTGTCTGTGTGCTGTGTGTGTGCTGTTTGTGTGTCTGTGTGCTGTGTCTGTGTGCTGTGTGTGTGTCTGTGTGCTGTGTGTGTGCTGTTTGTGTGTCTGTGTGCTGTGTGTGTGTGCTGTTTGTGTGCTGTTTGTGTGGCTGTGTGTGTGTCTGTGTGCTGTTTGTGTGTGTGTGTGTGTGTGTGTGTTCTGTGTCTGTGTGTGTGTGTGTGTGTGTGTGTGTGTGTGTGTGTGTGTGTGTCAATTTAAAATGTTGTCCTCTTTTTCCTCTGCCGTGTTCCCCCATCAGCTGCTGTACTCGAGCAGATTCATGATTAATGCCACAGGGAAGATTATTGAATATGTTCTTTTATTTAGATGCGTATGAAATCAGACACGCATGCAGATGATGATGATGATGTGTGTGTGTGTGTGTGTGTGTGTGTGTGTGTGTGTTTATTCTGATGCTCTGTTTTTCAGCTTCCTGATGGTTCTCCGGATCCTGATCTTCTAAGAGCTTGTGGACACACACACACACACACACACACACACACACACACACACACACACACACCCGTTCTGAACAGCTGCAGTGTTCACTTCTCAATGCCATAATTGTATCTCACACATTCCAAATAAATCTGTTGATTTGAGCGTGTGGTTCTCGTGAGAATGAATCTGTGATGGACATCATGTGTGTGTGTGTGTGTGTGTGTGTGAGAACGGTCTGGTTCTTCTACTGGAAGAGGTGGCTCAGCACTTCCTTCACGTTCCTCACATACGCCTCGTCCGGTGGAGGTTTCCTGGCACTGCCCGGCTGCAGGAACGCTCTGACCCTGGGCATGGCCTTCATCCGCTCCTGGAACGCCTGAGGAACATCAACTTTCATCAACTCATCTCTGCACATCCCAACATCACAGCTGGAGATCAATATACATCTGAACGTTTAATGAAACTTAAAGGATTAGTTCACTTTTAAATAAACTTTTGCTGATAGTTTACTCACCCCAATGTCGTCCAAGATGTCCATGTCTTTCTTTCTGCAGCCGAAAAGAAATTAAGGTTTTTGATGAAAACAGTCCAGGGTTTTTCTCCATATAATGGACTTCAATGGGCTCCAAACGGTTCAAGGTCCAAATGACAGTTTCAGTGCAGCTCTCATTCTACTGATCCGTGCAGTCGCTAATGAGGCATCTACGATTGATACATCTATGACCACGCTCGTATTTGACCTCACTCTCCGGAAGTTATGGCGGAGCTCAGAGACGATCACGTTCGTCTGATAAGAGGTAAAATAATAGCATAAATACTGCTGGGTTTCTCTCAGAAACTGATGGTTTGGCTAGATCAGACCCTTATTCATCATCTGGTGTCGTTTAAAGCTGCACTGAAACTGTCATTTGGACCTTGACCCGTTTGGAGCCCATTGAAGTCCATTATATGGAGAACAACCCTGGAATGTTTTCATCAAAAACCTTAATTTCTTTTCAACTGCAGAAAGAAAGACATGGACATCTTGGACGACATTGGGGTGAGTAAACTATCAGCAAAAGTTTATTTAAAAGTGAACTAATCCTTTAAGATCACTCATATGTTCATACGCTAATGTTTAAAGATACAGACGTGCACAAAAAGAGTAATAAATTGTTATAACCTACTAAAACATACCAGTCAAACGTTTGGAAACAGTCAGTTTAATGTTTCTGAAGTCTTTTATGCCCAAGCCTGAATTAATTTGATCATAATATTGTTACAATTTAAAATAATGGTTTTCTATATTAACATACTTTAAAATATCCTTTTAATTCCTGTGATCAAAGCCGTATTTATCATCATTAGTGTTACATGATCCTTCACAAATCATGAATAATATAATGACTTTTATAACATGTGATTCTTTAATGAATAAACGGTTATAAAAAGCGCAGCACTTCTTTAAAATAAATTATTTTGTAATGCAAACACTACCATTCAAAAGTTTAGGGTCAGTGATTTTCCTTATTTTGAACAAAAAAACACTTTTATTCGGCAAGGATGTGATAAATTGATAACAAGTGTCCATTGCGATGGATATTGTTAGAAAACATTCCTATTTTGAATGTGTTTGTATATAAACAGCAAAGCATTCTGGGTAATACCGACTGCTTTGGAATTAAAAAGAGGATAATAAGCAGATTAACGTAGAATTTGTATTCATATTGTGTTTAATATATCAATATTTTATCGTGTAAGTATAACAAACGTATGAAAGTCGCAGGCTGAATGTTGCCGTCGTCCAAGAGAAACGCCGGTTGTTTCCGCGGTAACGTTATCCTCCGCGGGCGCGCGCGCTCAATCAATCATTCTTCCGCGGTCAGTACCGCTTACTACTGATTTCCCTGAGTCAAAGAACTATTTTGAACATATTTGCTGTTGCAGATTAATATTGTGGTTTTGTTTTGTTGTTTATAGACCTTCATGATGATCGCGTTATTTGAGCTATGCGCCATTTTAGTTTGCGCCGCAGTTAAGAATTCATCCATTTTCATGTAACGTTCAGTGACCACTGGGAGAAGAATAGATGAAGCTTTAAAGTTAAAGTGCTGTTCATAATCGAACATATTTTGGATAAGTAACACATTTTCAGGGATGCTAAAGCCTTGCTTACATAAAGTATAGTTTAGCAACCAAATCTTGAATATGGGTGTTGTGTTCTTGTGTCCTTAGTTAAATTGTCCGTGTGTGGAGATATGAATGTCTTATCACTATATTTAATAACACACCGTGAGCCTTGTGCATCTTTTACTGATAACATCTCTGCCCAGGCATAAGCAATCAACCTATGATCAGTACAACACATCAGTCAACTTAATCAAACACAGTGTCAAACCAAGTACACCACAATGGGAACATTTGGATTCGTGTCATTTCAGTTTTGCTTTAAATAAACTAATTCTGGCTTGACGTTTGTATGTTGTTTATTATGAATACCGCTATAGCCTTTTGTGTTTTATTTCATAATTTAATAAATTTTTCATTCCTGTCCTGTTCTGGGTAGCCAACTGATTCATTTAAAGGATAAGTCCATTCGGGACATTTCCTCACTACTAAATATTCCACGCTCAACTGTTAGTGGGATTATAATGAAGTGGAAGCGATTGGGAACAACAGCAACTCAGCCACACAGAGCGGGGTCAGCACATGCTGAGGGTCACAGAGCTGGGTCAGCACATGCTGAGGGTCACAGAGCTGGGTCAGCACATGCTGAGGGTCACAGAGCTGGGTCAGCACATGCTGAGGGTCACAGAGCTGGGTCAGCACATGCTGAGGGTCACAGAGCGGGGTCAGCACATGCTGAGGGTCACAGAGCGGGGTCAGCACATGCTGAGGGTCACAGAGCTGGGTCAGCACATGCTGAGGGTCACAGAGCGGGGTCAGCACATGCTGAGGGTCACAGAGCGGGGTCAGCACATGCTGAGGGTCACAGAGCTGGGTCAGCACATGCTGAGGGTCACAGAGCGGGGTCAGCACATGCTGAGGGTCACAGAGCGGGGTCAGCACATGCTGAGGGTTACAGAGCTGGGTCAGCACATGCTGAGGGTCACAGAGCGGGGTCAGCACATGCTGAGGGTCACAGAGCGGGGTCAGCACATGCTGAGGGTCACAGAGCTGGGTCAGCACATGCTGAGGGTCACAGAGCGGGGTCAGCACATGCTGAGGGTCACAGAGCGGGGTCAGCACATGCTGAGGGTCACAGAGCGGGGTCAGCACATGCTGAGGGTTACAGAGCGGGGTCAGCACATGCTGAGGGTTACAGAGCGGGGTCAGCACATGCTGAGGGCCACAGAGCGGGGTCAGCGCATGCTGAGGGTCACAGAGCGGGGTCGGCGCATGCTGAGGGTCACAGAGCGGGGTCGGCGCATGCTGAGGGTCACAGAGCGGGGTCAGCACATGCTGAGGGTCACAGAGCGGGGTCGGCGCATGCTGAGGGTCACAGAGCGGGGTCAGCGCATGCTGAGGGTCACAGAGCGGGGTCGGCGCATGCTGAGGGTCACAGAGCGGGGTCAGCGCATGCTGAGGGTCACAGAGCGGGATCAGCGCATGCTGAGGGTCACAGAGCGGGGTCAGCACATGCTGAGGGTCACAGAGCGGGGTCAGCGCATACTGAGGGTCACAGAGCGGGGTCAGCGCATGCTGAGGGTCACAGAGCGGGGTCAGCACATGCTGAGGGTCACAGAGCGGGGTCGGCGCATGCTGAGGGTCACAGAGCGGGGTCAGCGCATGCTGAGGGTCACAGAGCGGGATCAGCGCATGCTGAGGGTCACAGAGCGGGGTCAGCACATGCTGAGGGTCACAGAGCGGGGTCACCGCATACTGAGGGTCACAGAGCGGGGTCAGCACATGCTGAGGGTCACAGAGCGGGGTCAGCGCATGCTGAGGGTCACAGAGCGGGGTCAGCGCATGCTGAGGGTCACAGAGCGGGGTCAGCGCATGCTGAGGGTCACAGAGCGGGGTCAGCGCATGCTGAGGGTCACAGAGCGGGGTCAGCGCATGCTGAGGGTCACAGAGCGGGGTCAGCGCATGCTGAGGGTCACAGAGCGGGGTCAGCACATGCTGAGGGTCACAGAGCGGGGTCAGCACATGCTGAGGGTCACAGAGCGGGGTCAGCGCATGCTGAGGGTCACAGAGCGGGGTCAGCACATGCTGAGGGTCACAGAGCGGGGTCAGCACATGCTGAGGGTCACAGAGCGGGGTCAGCGCATGTTGAGGGTCACAGAGCGGGGTCAGCACATGCTGAGGGTCACAGAAGTCGCCAACTTTCTGCAGAGTCAATAGACCTCCAAACTTCTGTGGCCTTCAGATGAGCTCAAGAACAGTGTGTAGAGCTTCATGAAATGGGTTTCCATGGCCGAGCAGCTCATCCAAGCCTTACATCACCAAAGCGTGGGATGCAGTGGGGTAAAGCGCGCCACCACTGGACTCTAGAGCAGTGGAGACGTGTTCTCTGAGTGACCAATCACGCTTCTCTGTCTGACAATCCCATGGACGAGTCTGGGTTTGGCGGTTGCCAGGAGAACGGGACTTGCCTGACTGCATTGTGCCAAGTGTAAAGTTTGGTGGAGGGGGGGATTATGGGGTGGGGGTTGTTTTTCAGGGGTTAGTTCCAGTGAAAGGAACTCTTAATGCTTCACCAAGACATTTTGGACAATTTGTGTACATGCATGTTTTTACATTGTACTCGTATTTCAAAAATACATGCTTGTATCTACAGCTGTAATTAATTTCTGTAATTACATCTATGACACTGTTAACCTCTGAAACCTGCCGAACCGGTCCTAACCGTACCCGTTTCCCACCTCAATAGCAGCAGCACAAGTGCTTTCAATACAGCAACACAATAGACACACAGTACCTAACAATCACTTATTTTGATCCAAGTACATAGTAGTTAAAGACACCTAATATAAAGTGTGTATTGTTAAGCAAGCCTAGCCCAGTTTTGTGGCTGATGTCGGTGTGGGAAAGTGTGGAAGAGCACCTGGATCTTGGGAAAGGTGGCCAGTATTGTAGGGAATAACTCCTGCAGCATCAGAGACGCTTCCAGAAGGTGGACGTCAGCGCGGCTCAACTGGTTTCCCACCAGGAAATGAGAGTTCGCAAGACCCTAAAAAACAGAAACGGCATGATTTAATTTCTCCAGTGCGGATGATCCCGCTTCAAAATGGAGGAATGAACAGTCAGTACCTTCTCAAACACAGGGAGGAAGCGCTCCTTAGCCTTTTGCTCTATATTACTGAGATGCTTCTGCTTGTCTTCGGGCGTCGTGAATGGAGACATCATGATCAGCTCCATCAGATCGATCAGACCCTCGGTATACATGTCAATCCTTCAGGACAAAAACACAGGTGTAAAAACAAGGCATCTTACTTAACATCATTGATTACAATACAGTTTGATATGTACAAAGCGCGTTCTTTAAGGTATTTTCTGCAGAGGTTGTATTTCTCTGAGATGTAATTCTAGTGCATCCATCCATCATAAAAGTGCATCTATTTATCATAAAAGTGCATCTATCCATCATAAAAGTGCATCCATCCATCATAAAAGTGCATCCATCCATCATAAAAGTGAATCTATCCATCATAAAAGTGCATCTATCCATCATAAAAGTGCATCTATCCATCATAAAAGTGAGTGCATCCATCCATCATAAAAGTGCATCTATCCATCATAAAAGTGCATCTATCCATCATAAAAGTGAGTGCATCCATCCATCCATCATAAAAGTGAATCTATCCATCATAAAAGTGCATCTATCCATCATAAAAGTGAGTGCATCCATCCATCATAAAAGTGCATCCATCCATCATAAAAGTGCAACTATCCATCATAAAAGTGCATCTATCCATCATAAAAGTGCATCCATCCATCATAAAAGTGCATCCATCCATCATAAAAGTGCATCTATCCATCATAAAAGTGCATCTATCCATCATAAAAGTGCATCCATCCATCATAAAAGTGCATCTATCCATCATAAAAGTGCAACTATCCATCATAAAAGTGCATCTATCCATCATAAAAGTGCATCCATCCATCATAAAAGTGCATCCATCCATCATAAAAGTGCATCCATCCATCATAAAAGTGCAACTATCCATCATCATTTTTCTTTTATGGACTCAAAACAGAAACAGTCATTCACTGCCATTATAAAGCTCTGAAGAGTCAGGAGATTATTAAAATATCTCTGAGTGTGTTCGTCATACACACCTAGGATGACTTGAGCGAGAGTAAATCATGGGGTCATAAAATTTTAATTCTTCATAAGAATTTATTGATACTTACAAAGCGCGTTCTTTAAGGTCTTTTCCGCAGAGCTTGTATTTCTCCGAGATGTAATTCAGGATGGCTCTCGACTGCACAAGCTGCATCCCATCAATCTCCACCAGAGGAACCTGCTGGAACATCAGCGCTCCGTCTGCAGTCAGCACAGGAGGCACATTAAAGGCACAATATGTACGATTTTTGGATTAAAATATCCACTAGATCAGTGTTATATATTTTGTTGACTTGTGTATTTTATCCCAAATGTCTCCAAGAGTGTTTAAATCCAGAGAAATCCTCAATTTTACCCAGGACACGGCCTGTGTGTGTGTGTGTGTGTGTGTGTGTGTGTGTCGCCTATCAGTGACATCCCTTACGAAAATTAACCATGGTTTTATTGTAGTAAAAATGTAGTAACCATGTTTTTTTGGCTAATTGAATACCTTTTATATAACTACAGTTTTACCACAAATACCATGGTTAAACTATGGTTAGAGAAGCAAAACCATGGTTAATTTGCGGTTACCATGGTTTTACTACAAAAACCATGTTTTTTTGGTTTTATTTGTAGTAAAACCATGGTTTATTTTCGTAAGGGATCATCACCGCATGACCCTAGAGTGTTATTGTGTAGTAACCACCAGATTTCGTCATGAGTCATTTTGTACCCACCACTTTTTTTTTGTTGAAAACCTTGAGTTAAATTTTACGGTGACGCATTGCTGCCACATACATATTTTTTCCACTCAATTATGTCATAATAACGAGATCTTATGTCGTTTTAACGACATCTTTTGTCGTAAAAACGTTTGAAAAGCAGAAGCAAGCTCTGTAAAATAGGCTCATCCGCTGCCTGTATCAGTGGCAGCCATTTCCACCGTTTGTATTTTGCTTCTTATGTATCAAATATGCAGGGAATTAGTTTATGAAACCTTGATCAAAATTAAAATACAAATGATAGAAAACGAAATTCACTTTAAAGAAATGATTTCTGCAAAACAACACTCAATAAAAATCATGTCTGACTCCACTCCATGTCTCCAGACATATTGCGAATCTTATATCTTATTCAGGCTGCTCACTTTTCATTATCAACATATGAAAATAAAACAATAATATAATAGACTAAAATTTAAACATATAGCCTAAGTATGAATCTAAATAGGCTAAGTTTTGCATGTATATAGCCTACTCCACTCCAAACGCTTCAAAAATGTATTTTGTTTATTAAACGCAAAGTTTTTAATTTCTAAATTCAGTTCATATTTCCAACAAACGAAATTCCGAGCCAAAATAACGAAGTGGTAAAAAAAATTGCAAAAATATTAGAGAATTTGCGGGCGCTTTCGTCGGCATGAGTAAGATAGGCTATAAGACACGCAATATGTCTCAGCTGACATTTTTATTTATTTACATTAGTAATCTACAGGACATCGTCTTTCAAAACATGACTTGCGCGAAAGAGAGAGAAAAAAATGTATGTATCATGTACCCAGCACTTCTGAAAATGCACTTCTGAATGCGTCTCTGTCCCCAGCACATTTAAACCAAACTCACGCCCATGAAAAATTACATACTGTGCCTTTAATAAAGAGGTTCATAAAACAAGTTTCCTGAACATACCCTTCACCAGTTTATCATAATGCTCCCTTTTGGACAGAACCACCTCCTCGAACTGTGAACACATTAATGCACACATTCACATTTTGGGATTGTTTGGCATATGCTTACACACAAGCTATTTTCATTACACACACAGTTGCAAAAAGTGGAAAGATGACACTTTACATGCATGTTAAAACTTCTCCAGAGTTTTACAAACCTCGACTCCAGCCGCGGCCAAAAGCCATCGGACCGACTCCATTTTCCCTCTTCCATTGAAGTAATGCAACACAACTTTCCCAGACATTTTCTCAAAATAAAGCGACACTTCAAACCTCTTCGCTGTGTGTGAGTGTGTGTGCAGGGTGTTTTATGCTGACTATAGTGTTGCGTAATTCGTGGGTGTTGCAGTTTTGGGACAAAGGGCACACATTACACCTGGATATGCGTGAATACAGACGCTAATATGACTTTGGGCATTAATCAAATAACACATAATTACAGAATTAATGTTTTCTGGATCGGTTTTCTACAGCTCAAGCTTTTCTGATCGAATGAATGAATGTAAATAAAGCTCGAGCTGTGATTGTAAAACCTTCACCTAACTGTACACAAAAAATGCTATGTCATGCTAGTTTATGACATGAAATAGTAGGCTACTATCGCGAGCACTTTTATAACTGTATGCCTCAACTTTGTCAGTCACGTGGGTTTGTTGTGTGTTGACTGTCTGGTATCGCTAAGATTATAATTGAGATAACAAATACATATCTCGAAAAACTGGAGAAGCTAAGACAACTGAGAAAAAGCTGCTAGCCGCGATAAACTCAGTAAAGATGCTACCTCCATCCTCATACCTCGACATTGTCAAATATGTTGTTTATGGTATATCAGTGAACAATTTAAAAACTATACATCTCTTGAAGCCCACAGACATTTCACCAATGATACAGGATTTATTTACATTACGACCGAAGGACTGCGACAACAAAGTAGTAACAGCAAATGTGTTTAGTTTGAACGAGTATTTAATACCCTTAACCTCATGGGACCCAGAAAAAAAGTGTTTTGAATTTAGTATTTTTCCATGTCATTACAATGATATATGTTATGATGTGTCCTCTGCAGTTGACACCAGGACTCAGTTGTTTAAAAAATAAAATGACATGAAATTGCATGTATAGGCAAAAACAATGGGATTTCATTTTAATTCACCAATACATTTTTAGGTTTCAGGATTTTTTTCTAAAACAAACTTTGTTTAAAGATGATTATGAACTATGTTATGAAAGATATAATGAAATGCACTGATATACCATTTTACTTTATGAAATGTGTGGGTAAAATGGCCATACTTGGATTTTCCCATTCAATACACAGTTTGAGTTTGAGTTTATTCATTCACCAAACCACTTCAGGCATTACAATAATACAGTCGGGGGTATACAATCAATTGGGTAGAGTGAAAGGGTCCCTCAAAGAAGCTAAAAAAAGCTTATGAGAGGGCCCATAGTTTATAGTAATGATGCAGACTGAGATATTCCCAGTTTCCACCTGTAACTGGATGATGAAGAGTAAAGTACACAAAAGGTGCACCAAAACATAACATTACATACAATCATACACATTCATCCCAGTAGTCCATGAAAAACTATTTTATATTAAATATAGGATAATATGAAATAATTTTTTAGTTGTCTTTCAAAGTTGGAGAAAGAGGGCAACACCCTCTGGTCCTCTTCGGTCAAAAATGACCGAAAACTTTTACATTTTGAAATGTTGAATTTGTTTGCCTTATCGGAATGGGATGACGCTTGGTGACTTTTGTCGCACTAGCTATGTGAACACACAAAAAAATCAAGGAGATGATTCGGATATGTTAAAGGGTCGTAAAAAAAATACTCACACTTGTCTCCTTCGCGGTCAAAAATGACCGACATAGGAAATGAATGGGAAATACGCAAAAATACGAAAACTCCGAGAAACTTTTGGTGGTACAAACTACAAATCAGCCACTGTGCAGAAAAAAAGTGCACAGCAATGAAGGGGTGACACTCTAAAATGTCAAGAGTGCAAATTAGACTACCACACACACACACCTATGCACACAAACACACACACACACACACACACACACACACACACACACACACACACACACACACACACACACACACACACACACACACACACACACACACACACACACACACACACACACACACACACACACACACACACACACACACACACACACACACACACACAGACACACACACACACACACACACACACAGAGAGAGAGAGAGAGAGAGAGAAATTAACAGGCAAGACTGCATTTATTGAAAAAAAAAGCTATAGCCTACAGATGGTTACACGACATTACACGTTTTTATTTTTTTAACGGCTCCAGAAGGCACTATTCTCACTTCAAAATATTAATGTTAATGTTAATGTGAAATGTTGCATTTTTTGGGGAAAAAATGAATAAAAAATAAATAAAAATAAAAAATAAAACATTAATTCTTAATAAATAAAAAATAAATAAAAATAAAAAATTAATTCTAATGGGAAAAATTGCTCATTAAAATTGTATAATTATTGCATAGTACCATAGAATCCCTTCAAAATTCTAAATAATAATAAAAAAATATTATTGAACAAAAATATATTACATTGGTTTTCCTGAAACAAAAAAAAAAGTGACATTTTAATGCTTCGGTCACTTTTGACCGTGAAGGAGAAAAGTGTGACCCCTAAACGAAGGCAACACTCATTTTCCTGATATACAAAGCTTATTTCTCATTAGATATGTATGCCAAGACTACACAATCTAAGGTTCAGCCTGTTAACAATTTGATACATGAGGCGGCAATATGATATTGATTTAGCTCAGTTAGTCTGAATAACTGAAAGCGGTGGAATAGAGGGTGAGTGGGGGAATTTATCTCTGACCGAGACTAAGCCCATATGCAATGATACAAGTTTTTTGAGATGACTTTTGAAAGTGTTGCACCATATCACATTACAGTAATAAAAGGTGTGGTTCAAAAAGAGTTTTATACAACGTGAGATGGGCAGATAGAGGAAGAAATGTCTGATCTTATAGAACAAGCCGACATACTTTGACAGTTTGTTCACAAGATGGTCAATATGACACTTAAAGTTGAGCGTCGTCAATGAGGATCCTCAGGAATTTACTGTATAAACTCTTTTTATCTCCTGCCCATTCATTTGAATTTTAATCAGGCTTTGATCAATGTTTGTAAACTTTTTACTCGATTTAAATACTGCATCTAATTTGCATATTAATGTGTTCTTGGTGCAACATGTAAGGAAAATAGAAGTGTAATAATGGGAGTAATAATTGGCAACATTTTCATCATAATATCTAATATTTCATAGGAATATTGATATGTCATTTCTTTCCCTATTCACTTGTTATGTCTCCAAAACGGCTGATAATCATGATTTAAGTCCTGGCGTCCTCTACAGTGGACATTTATGAAATAATCAGAAAGTCATATTTTGATTAGAAACACCTTAACATTTTCCTGAGATGTTGATTTATAACAAACAATTGGAAAATTAATCCGATTTAAATTATAATTACAAAATATTATCATATAGAGTGCCAAACATTAATGTCAGCCGTTTTTGAAGACCAAGAAGTTGTCGTCCTGGTGAAACATCCAAACATTTGGTATCTCTGCAAAGCCCATGTCAGAGAAATTCACCAAAATATAATGACCACTACAGTGGACAAAAGCCTATTCCTGGGTCCCAGGAGGTTAAGTTGCCCAGTTTTCATGCATTTGTTTTCTTTATTGTATCTTTACACAAACCAAAATGCCTAACACAATAAAACAGAAACATTGTTCTGGTAAAACAAGTGTTCATCATGAAAAAACAACAACTGTCTGACATTACTGAAGTAAATCAATGTATGTAGAATATGTAATAGTGTATTTATTAGAACATTCAGAGATGTTTTTGACTCCTCATTACGTCATGCTGTCCAAAAACCTTTCCCGTTGTTTAGTTTTTGTCCCTTTCTGTCCTATTGTTAATAAATACATATATTTAAATGTCTTAAATCTAAATTGAGGAAAATATGCTATTTTTATATGTAAATATATTTTGATATATATGTGATTTTGGCCAATTATAAATATTTTTCACATATTAAAGCTGCACTATGTAACATTTTTTCAGTAAAATATCCCAACACCACTAGTGTTATATATTGTGTTCATTTGAGGACTTACAATATCCCAAATGTTTCCAGCTATTAGTAAATGGTGAGATGCTCTTCAAACGTGCCGTCATCAAACTACACCTTTGTTATGAATAGATGACCTCCAGCGGACGGAAAACTTACATAGTGCACCTTTAAATATATGCAACTATATTTTCATTTGAAAATATTTACATATATGTATTTCATTTAATACATAAATGTGTTATATATGTGCATATATTCATTTCTAATATTTTTTTATTATATTCCTTTTCTATATATGTAAATCTTTTGAATCATATATTTAATGAATGCTCCCTATTAGTATATTTAACGTATGTGTTCCTCCATACATGCAAATACTTTCATTTTTATATACATCAATACATTTGCCCATCCCCTATATATTAAACAGTCAAAATGCCACATTTTCCAGACAAAGCAAAAATGGACATAATCTAAATGTGTTGAGGGAAGTTACAGGGAACACATTCTACACTAAAATAATGTGATTTTTATTGATTAGTAAAATTACAGAGAGCACATATAAACTTAACTGCACAAAATGAATATAAATCCAGACACAGATATAAACTGGAAAATCAAAGCTTTAAAACCTCTTAACTGTCACCGTCCTGCTGCCGCTCTTTTTTTTGTATCATATAGTTTAGTAATTATCATAAATTAGGTATCATTCGAAAGCTTACGAACTCAAAATTCATCCTGTGAAAACCGTTTTGAAATTGGACGTTGCGTTACCATGGAAATGGTACTTTAAATTCTTCTAGCGGGCTCCTCCCCCTAGTGGGCGGTGTCACGTTTCATATTACAACATTTATTTGAACTACTTTATAATCAGAATCTTTTCTAATCTTGACAAAACACATATCGTCGGAAAGGTCTGAGTCTCAAGGTTCCATATTTGGGGACCGTTTTGTGATGGAAGTGACATTTGGACAGAAATTTACAGGAAAATGCATAAAAAAAACAATCAATGGAATGTGAATGACACCCGGTGGCTATTTTTGGAACAGCGCCCTAAACAAAATCTCATGGGAACTTCAATTTTTGTGATATCAACTTCAAATTTGGAACACAACTTGGTTAGACATATGGCTTTGATTTTATAGTAATTGTAAATGAAAACATTTTTGTAAAATATATATTTTATATAAAATAAAAAATATTTAGTACAGTATTTTTTATTTACAGTAAATTTTAACTTTTTCATACTTTCATATTTTGAATCGCTTTCACTTCAGCAATAATCTGTCAAGTGTCTGCTTTAAAACAAGAGGTCTATATTCCAAAGCATTCTTGAATTACAGCGCTTTAAGTTTGGATAGTGCTTCTTCATGTGTACCGTATTCTCAAAAAGGGGGGGTGACAGTTAAAGGGTTAATGTACACCTGGATGTCTATTTCCCGCCGGGAAATGTGTTTTATTAAAGCCACACAGCCCGGGTTTAATAAGGGAAATTGCGATAGTAAAACAAGCTATTATTTGCTTAAATGAAATGTACTTTAATGTAACGTAATTCCTTTATAATCATATATCGGCCGATGTCATTATGCTGGTGATATGAATGGTCTGGTTCTTCTACTTGAAGACGTGGCTCAGCACTTCTTTGGCGGTTTGTATCAGCTTCTCGTCCGGTGGAGGTTTCCTGGCACTGCCCGGCTGCAGGAACGCTCTGACCCTGGGCATGGCCTTCATCCGCTCCTGGAACGCCTGAGGAACACACGAAAAGTTATATAACATTCATAATAAAATCACCATCACAGGAATTATCGGTTTGATTGACGGCCTGGTCAGTCGACTCTAATCTGTATCTCCGACAATCAATACTGTGATTTTATTAGTATTAAAGGGGAGGGGAGAAATGCTGTTTCATGCATACTGAGTTTTTTACACTGTTAAAGACGTGGATTCCCATCCTAAACATGGGCAAAGTTTCAAAAAATAAGTTTCTGTGTCAAAAATACTCCTTCCAGTTTCTCACAAGTTTCGGAAAGTTTTTTTCGAGTATGGGTCTCACGTCAGCAGTGTTAATTTTGACAGCAAATTTTGATTTAGTTTTAGTCATAGTCTTTTGACTAAAATGCCATTTAGTTTTAGTCGCCTGAATTGTTTTAGTCTCCTAAAATCTAATGAGTTTAGTTCAATTGTAATACATTAAGCATTTAAGCGTCACATAACCGACTGACACTTGAACTGACATTTTTACATCATTTTGTTTTTGACATTAAAAATACACGAAAGAGCTCAATTCACTTTTTTTGTTTGTTTTTTAAAAACATCTATATCGTTTTTATAACTTTGTATTTCTGTTTTAGTCAGTATATCAGGTTAAGCTAAAGCTTTAAATAAGTTTGTTTATTTTTTGTTTATTTCAGTTAACATTTATTTAATTTCAAGTAATGAAGATTTTTTTTAATGAACTATTATAACCCTGATACTTTACTGAATATGTGTCAAATACTGGTCTTTCCTCCTGACTATGAATTAAATGGGAATTAAATTAAATACAGTTTATTGTGAAAGCAAAAATGAATATATAATGCGTGACTTTTAATGATAAACAAGTTGGAAATACACCAGGACTCTTATTTTGAAATGTCTGAGCCTCTATTGCAGTTGCAGGAGCTCATTCAAGTTCAGGAGATCAAATATCATTATTACAACCGTCTAAAACATATTACTATATAAACATCATAAAGTAAACATTATCATTATTCATCAGCATTAGTTCATAAACAATGGTCTGTCATAAGTGTGTGTTATTGATTGAGCCGCTCTGGAGCTGGATTGGGTGTGTGTGTGTGTGTGTGTGTGTGTGTGTGTTATTGATTGAGCCGCTCTGGAGCTGGATTGGGTGTGTGTGTGTGTGTGTGTTATTGATAGAGCCGCTCTGGAGCTGGATTGGGTGTGTGTGTGTGTGTGTGTGTGTGTGTGTGTGTGTTATTGATTGAGCCGCTCTGGAGCTGGATTGGGTGTGTGTGTGTGTGTGTGTGTGTGTTATTGATTGAGCCGCTCTGGAGCTGGATTGGGAGTGTGTGTGTGTGTGTTATTGATTGAGCCGCTCTGGAGCTTGATTGGGTGTGTGTGTGTGTGTGTGTGTGTGTGTTATTGATTGAGCCGCTCTGGAGCTGGATTGGGTGTGTGTGTGTGTGTGTGTGTGTGTGTGTTATTGATTGAGCCGCTCTGGAGCTTGATTGGGGGTGTGTGTGTGTTATTGATTGAGCGTCTCTGGAGCTGGATTGGGTGTGTGTGTGTGTGTGTGTGTGTGTTATTGATTGAGCCGCTCTGGAGCTTGATTGGGGGTGTGTGTGTGTGTGTGTGTGTGTTATTGATTGAGCGTCTCTGGAGCTGGATTGGGTGTGTGTGTGTGTGTGTGTGTGTTATTGATTGAGCGTCTCTGGAGCTGGATTGGGTGTGTGTGTGTGTGTGTGTGTGTGTGTGTTATTGATTGAGCGTCTCTGGAGCTGGATTGGGTGTGTGTGTGTGTGTGTGTGTGTGTGTGTGTTTTCCAGAGGTTAGATCAGCTCAGATCAAATGTGTTCATCTGTGACACAGGACATCAGTTCTGACCCCATCTCTGCCCTAATCCACCCTCACTAACCTCACTATTCTCCTCTCACTTTATCTGTGGACGAAAATGACAGTTGATTTTCCTCATAGTTTTTGTCATCCAACACTAGTTTTTATTTAGTTATCGTCTCGTTTTTGTCAGTGAAAAAAGGTTGTTGACGAAAATTATGACGACAAATTATTCATCAACGAAATTAACACTGGACGTCAGATAGGGCGGAATGTCCTTGAACGGGCTCTTCTCGGACTTCCCCAAATCAACAATGTCCCCAAAGAAGTGTGTTTTTGGTTGTCAGGGCAAGACAACCCTGCACAGCTTCCCAAAGAACCCAGCGTTAATGGGACAGTGGTGGAGGTTGTTTTTTCCGGAGCAGCAGCGGAGTTGTGCAAGTGTTTGTTTGTTCCCTGAATTTCGGCGACGATGGTTTATAAGCAAGCCCCAGTTCGACGCCGGATTCACACTCCAGTCCAGAAGGGGGCGCACACGGTCATGCAACCGCCACAACAGGACAAACAGCAGAGGAAGAAGACAGGATCTATGCACCAATCAATCGCTCCTCCCGCAGTTTCTCCTGAAGCCGATACTGAAGTGAGTTAAACTGCAGTTCATGGACTGGCCACTAGAGGCAGACTCCAGAAGGAGCAGAATCTCACTGAGCTCATGTTAAAATGGCCAACTTTACAGCAGAAGAACACATGTTTACAGTCTGGGACAAACTCTGCTTTTGGTCTGTAAACGGTTTCATCGGATGCACGTGTGTTGCCACGGTTACACGCCTGACCCGAAGTTAACCTCCGACTGTGTTTGTTTATCGGTATGGCGCACTGCTCAATAGAAACACATTTTGATGTACTATTCTTGGATAACATGATATAAATATTAACGATCAAGCAGAGAGAATATGACACCAGCGCAAAAACAGTGTGTGCGACTCACCAAAAGCCTTAAATGCTTCATAAATACACTGTAAAATAAAATCCCCGTAAAATGTACGGTAAAAAAACGGCAGCTGTGGTTGCCAGAACTTTACCGTAAAAAATACGCCAGTAACGTTTTAGGTTTTTAGGGACAGGACCATATAATTTAAAGTTTTATAATGTAATAATTACGGTTTAAAAATGTTTTCTTTTACAGTTCAAAACCATATAATTTAAAGGTTTATATTGTAATGATTATTTTTACACTGTAAACAATTTACGGTAAAAAAAACACATATTTCATTAACTGAAATAATGTTAAATTACCAACCTACTGAAATACTAATATCTGTTATGTAGCCTATCTTTGATATATACGGACAACCACCAATCACAGTGGAGATGAGAATCATGTGATGAATCAAAGCTCATCACAAGCAGCTTTTAAGAGGACAAAACTAATATATAGAAGAGCTCAGTGTCATTCACACACACACTAAACACCATCATGGTAAAACTTACATTTAAAAAATGTAATAAACATTAATTTAACAACATCAGATATAACATAAAACCCTAATGTACATAACCGATTAGAAAAAACAAAGAAGAAACAAAGTTATTGCAATGAAAATACATCAAATGCGAAGTGTCACGCTGGGAATTCTGGGAATGTCAATTTACGGGTTTTCACTGTAAATTACACAATGACTTGTTCTTTTTCACTTCCAAAAACTGTAAATTTAACGGTATTTTACTGTAAAATGACATGAAATGTAAGGTTAGATCTATTACAGTTATTCACCGTATATAGTACGGATACTTTCTGTTAACCAATTAACTGTTTTTCACCGTAGCATTTTTACAGTAAAGTACCGTTAAAATCACAATCATTTTTTACAGTGTATCCAGCAAACGAGAGCAGCATCTAATGTCATTTACTTGTTTATAGCGCTGTCAAAAGATTAATCACGATTAATCGCATCCAAAATAAAAGTTTGTGTTTACATAATATATGTGTGTGTACTCTGTTAATTATTATTTATATATAAATACACACACATTCATGTATAAATTTAAGAAATATTTGCATGTATATACATTTATATAATCTATAATATATATAAATATAAATGTTTTATATATAAAAATAATATTTTTTTCTTAAATATATACATGCTTTTGTGTGTTTTTATATATAAATAATAATTAATAGAGTACACACACATATATTATGCAAACACAAACTTTTATTTTGGATGCGATTAATCGCGATTAATCTTTTGACAGCCCTACTTATTTATTTAGCTTGTTATCAGAAATGATCTCCTCTAGAGGTGATTATTCTGGCTCGGCATTAACATGTGATCGCCGTGATCATCAGACGACTTTACATTTGTTCACAGTGCTCGCCGTCTGTAGAACTGATCACATTTATGTTTCCCGCAAAATATTTAAATGTGCCTTTATCACGAAGTGCAAAACAACTTTGGCTTTGTCCTCTAGTAATGGCAGTGGCCATAGAGCACGGGCTTTTTCTGATTCATTCATACAATCAATCTCAAATAGGGAACTTTATCTACAAGTTAACTTTCCCAACATTTATCTTATGTTATGATTGAAGCATTTATAGATGCTGTACAGAAAACGGTCTTTAAAGGGTTAGTTCAACCAAAAAGTTTAATTCTGTCATTATTACATTATTACTCTCCCTCATGTCGTTCCAGACCTGTAAGACCTTCGTTCATCTTCGTAACACAATTTAAGATATTTTTCTTCTTCTCTACGATCTTACGGTTTGGGGTCGAGTAATTAATGTATGAATTTACATTTTTGGGTGAACTAACCCTGTAAGGGGGCGTTTCCCCCACTCTATATTGCAGACAGAAATGGGAGATTATTTATTATAAACATGCTGAAACAATAAAAACATGTAAATTAAGATAATGCTGCCCAATTAAAATGAAAGATGATACGCTTAAGAAAGATAACGTAGCCTCTGTTGTTATTGATTCTTTGCGGACGAATTCATAACGCTTCGAAGCTTCATGAGGCCGTGTTTTGAAATCGTCATCACTATATAAGTCGTTATTTAGGGTTTTTTTGCGCACAAAAACTATTCTCGTCTTCATAAAGTTATTGTAGAGCCGCTGTAGTGAGATGGACTTTGTAACTTTAGTCTTTAGTGTCTTTTAAGGGTCTTGAGAGTGTAAAGTTGAGCCAATGGAGGCCTTTCAGAGCATCAGATTTACACTAAAATATCTTCATTTGTGTCTGAAGATGAACGGAGGTCTGACGGGTGTCCAACCACATGAGGCTCAGTCATTAATGACACAATTTACATTTTTGGGTGAACTAACCCTTTAAGTTTGGGCCACAAAAGCGTGCAGCGCGGTAACATTTGTTTATGTTGTTGCCGTTGAAACTGTCTGTACGGCTAATGTTGCCCTTCATGACGACTGTGAGGGGGAATGTTTTTATAACTCATTCGTTTACATTATATAACGCCTAAAGTTCTGCATAATTAAGGGCGTGGCCACTTTGAGTGACAGGTGGATTGCCGTTTGTCTGCTGTCTGTTAGTCATCACCTCAGCTCCGCCCACGTCCCGCCTCTTTGCCCATTTTCTTTGGTGGACACACGATAATTTTATATTTATTGCTTGGCATATGCTAGGCTTAAGGTCTCTTTAGCTTATGACATGTATTTACATTTACGCTTTTGGCAGACGCTTTTATCCAAAGAGTTTCAATATTTTATCCAAAGCGACTTACAGGAAAATTACAGGGACAATACCTCTGGAGCAACGTGGATTAAAGTGCCTTGCTCAAGGACACACGCTGGGATTGAACCAGCAACCTTCTGATTACCAGTTCAGGGGTTTAACCCACTGGACCACCGTCTCCACACACATCACTTTCTGTTATCCGGGAGTGATGAGCTGACAAGATGGCGACGGCCAGCTCGACCTGACTTTACGCTTCAAAGCTGCTCTTCAGAATCATATGAGTGACGTCACGGACACTACGCCCATATTTTTTTACAGTCTATGGTACCAACACAAAACAAGAGTTCAGATGACACGCCAGAGCTTGCTAGTAGCCTTAAAGCCTGTTCACATCGGGACGATTTACGCACGCGTTTAACACCTTGGGTTTGTTTTTTGGCGCGTTAAAAACTATCCGACCAATGAGATCGGCGCTTTTTGACTCGTCTGGGATCGGTCAGAGCCTCTGAAACTGCAGTGATTTGGACCTTCAGCCATTGAAGTCCATTATGTGCAGAAAAATCCTGGAATGTTCTCCTCAAAAAACGTCATTTCTTTTCCACTGAAGAAAGAAAGACATGAACATCTGGGATGAGATGGAGGTGAGGAAATCATCAGGACGTTTTCATTTTGAAGGGAACTAATCCTTTAATACACTAAGGGTACTAAATGCCGTTAGGTAGAACGAACTGTAATTTGCACTAGTGTCTGTTCAAAATAAATGAAAGGGAACCTAGAAGTGCTGATTTGTTGCTTTTTCCTATTGTACCGAACCGTGACTTCTGTGGTCCGTCACACCCCTGATAACGTCTGAACAAAAATGCTATTGTTAAGCAAGCCTAGCCCAGTTTTGTGGCTGATGTCGGTGTGGGAAAGTGTGGAAGAGCACCTGGATCTTGGGAAAGGTGGCCAGTATTGTAGGGAATAACTCCTGCAGCATCAGAGACGCTTCCAGAAGGTGGACGTCAGCGCGGCTCAACTGGTTTCCCACCAGGAAATGAGAGTTCGCAAGACCCTAAAAAACAGAAACAGCATGATTTCATTTCTCCAGTGCGGATGATCCCGCTTCAAAATGGAGGAATGAACAGTCAGTACCTTCTCAAACACAGGGAGGAAGCGCTCCTTAGCCTTCTGCTCTATATTACTGAGATGCTTCTGCTTGTCTTCGGGCGGTGTGAGAGCA
Organism: Gobio gobio; assembly: GCF_949357685.1. Classification (NCBI taxonomy): domain Eukaryota; kingdom Metazoa; phylum Chordata; class Actinopteri; order Cypriniformes; family Gobionidae; genus Gobio; species Gobio gobio. The sequence continues at coordinate 3,893,898 of NC_137111.1, forward strand.
GTCTTCATGATCAGCTCCATCAGATCGATCAGACCCTCAGTATACATGTCAATCCTCCAGGACAAAAACACAGATCATAGCTTATGAGTAAAAACAAGGCATCTTACTTATAATAATTGATTACTGGTTATGAAACAATTTTCCTTAAAGGGATAGTTCACCCAAAAATGACCCCATGATTTACTCGCTCTCAAGCCATCTTGTGTGTATGACATTCTTCTCTCAGACAAACACAATCAGAGTTATATTAATAAATGTCCTGACTCTTCCAAGCTTTATAATGGCAGTGAATGACTGTTTCTGTTCTGAGTCCATAAAAGAGCATCTATCCATCATAAAAGTGCATCCGTCGATCATAAAAGTGCATCTATCCATCATAAAAGTGCATCCATCCATCATAAAAGTGTATCTATCCATCATAAAAGTGCATCCGTCGATCATAAAAGTGCATCTATCCATCATAAAAGTGCATCTATTCATCATAAAAGAGCATCTATCCATCATAAAAGTGCATCTATCCATCATAAAAGAGCATCTATCCATCATAAAAGTGCATCTGTCCATCATAAAAGAGCATCTATCCATCATAAAAGTGTATCTATCCATCATAAAAGAGCATCTATTCATCATAAAAGTGCATCTGTCCATCATAAAAGAGCATCTATCCATCATAAAAGTGCATCCATCTATCATAAAAGTGCATCTATTCATCATAAAAGTGCATCTATCCATCATAAAAGTGCATCTATTCATCATAAAAGTGCATCTATCCATCTTAAAAGGGCATCTGTCCATCATAAAAGTGCATCCATCCATCATAAAAGTGCATCTGTCCATCATAAAAGTACATCCATCCATCATAAAAGTGCATCTATTCATCATAAAAGTGCATCTATCCATCATAAAAGTGCATCTATCCATCATAAAAGTGCATCTATCCATCATATCCATCATAAAAGTGCATCTATTCATCATAAAAGTGCATCTATCCACCATAAAAGAGCATCTATTCATCATAAAAGTGCATCCATCCATCATAAAAGAGCATCTATTCATCATAAAAGTGCATCTATCCATCATAAAAGAGCATCTATACATCATAAAAGTGCATCTATCCATCATAAAAGTGCATCTATTCATCATAAAAGTGCATCTGTCCATCATAAAAGAGCATCTATACATCATAAAAGTGCATCTATCCATCATAAAAGTGCATCTATTCATCATAAAAGTGCATCTATCCATCATAAAAGAGCATCTATACATCATAAAAGTGCATCTATCCATCATAAAAGAGCATCTATACATCATAAAAGTGCATCTATCCATCATAAAAGAGCATCTATACATCATAAAAGTGCATCTATCCATCATAAAAGTGCATCTATTCATCATAAAAGTGCATCTGTCCATCATAAAAGTGCATCTATTCATCATAAAAGTGCATCTGTCCATCATAAAACTGCATCTATCCATCATAAAAGTGCATCTATCCATCATAAAAGTGCATCTATCCATCATAAAAGAGCATCTATACATCATAAAAGTGCATCTATCCATCATAAAAGTGCATCTATTCATCATAAAAGTGCATCTGTCCATCATAAAAGTGCATCTATTCATCATAAAAGTGCATCTGTCCATCATAAAAGTGCATCTATCCATCATAAAAGTGCATCTATTCATCATAAAAGTGCATCTATCCATCATAAAAGTGCATCCATCCATCATAAAAGTGCATCTATACATGATAAAAGTGCATCTGTCCATCATAAAAGTGCATCTATTCATCATAAAAGTGTATCTATCCATCATAAAAGAGCATCTATTCATCATAAAAGTGCATCTGTCCATCATAAAAGAGCATCTATCCATCATAAAAGTGCATCCATCTATCATAAAAGTGCATCTATTCATCATAAAAGTGCATCTATCCATCATAAAAGTGCATCTATTCATCATAAAAGTGCATCTATCCATCTTAAAAGGGCATCTGTCCATCATAAAAGTGCATCCATCCATCATAAAAGTGCATCTGTCCATCATAAAAGTACATCCATCCATCATAAAAGTGCATCTATTCATCATAAAAGTGCATCTATCCATCATAAAAGTGCATCTATCCATCATATCCATCATAAAAGTGCATCTATTCATCATAAAAGTGCATCTATCCACCATAAAAGAGCATCTATTCATCATAAAAGTGCATCCATCCATCATAAAAGAGCATCTATTCATCATAAAAGTGCATCTATCCATCATAAAAGAGCATCTATACATCATAAAAGTGCATCTATCCATCATAAAAGTGCATCTATTCATCATAAAAGTGCATCTGTCCATCATAAAAGAGCATCTATACATCATAAAAGTGCATCTATCCATCATAAAAGTGCATCTATTCATCATAAAAGTGCATCTATCCATCATAAAAGAGCATCTATACATCATAAAAGTGCATCTATCCATCATAAAAGAGCATCTATACATCATAAAAGTGCATCTATCCATCATAAAAGAGCATCTATACATCATAAAAGTGCATCTATCCATCATAAAAGTGCATCTATTCATCATAAAAGTGCATCTGTCCATCATAAAAGTGCATCTATTCATCATAAAAGTGCATCTGTCCATCATAAAACTGCATCTATCCATCATAAAAGTGCATCTATCCATCATAAAAGTGCATCTATCCATCATAAAAGAGCATCTATACATCATAAAAGTGCATCTATCCATCATAAAAGTGCATCTATTCATCATAAAAGTGCATCTGTCCATCATAAAAGTGCATCTATTCATCATAAAAGTGCATCTGTCCATCATAAAAGTGCATCTATCCATCATAAAAGTGCATCTATTCATCATAAAAGTGCATCTATCCATCATAAAAGTGCATCCATCCATCATAAAAGTGCATCTATCCATCATAAAAGTGCATCTATCCATCATAAAAGTGCATCCATCCATCATAAAAGTGCATCTATCCATCATAAAAGTGCATCTATCCATCATAAAAGTGCATCCATCCATCATAAAAGTGCATCTGTCCATCATAAAAGTGCATCTATTCATCATAAAAGTGCATCTGTCCATCATAAAAGTGCATCTATCCATCATAAAAGTGCATCTGTCCATCATAAAAGTGCATCCATCCATCATAAAAGTGCATCTATCCATCATAAAAGTGCATCTATCCATCATAAAAGTGCATCCATCCATCATAAAAGTGCATCTATCCATCATAAAAGTGCATCCATCCATCATAAAAGTGCATCTATCCATCATAAAAGTGCATCCATCCATCATAAAAGTGCATCTATCCATCATAAAAGTGCATCTATCCATCATAAAAGTGCATCTATCCATCATAAAAGTGCATCTATCCATCATAAAAGTGCATCTATCCATCATAAAAGTCATTCACTGCCATTATAAAGCTCTGAAGAGTCAGGAGATTATTAAAATATCTCTGATTGTGTTCGTCATACACACCTAGGATGACTTGAGCGAGAGTAAATCATGGGGTCATATTCTTCATAAAACTATTGATACTTACAAAGCGCGTTCTTTAAGGTCTTTTCCGCAGAGCTTGTATTTCTCCGAGATGTAATTCAGGATGGCTCTCGACTGCACAAGCTGCATCCCATCAATCTCCACCAGAGGAACCTGCTGGAACATCAGCGCTCCGTCTGCAGTCAGCACAGGAGGCACATTAAAGGCACAATCACACAGGTTCAGAAAACAACAGGAGATGAGGCGGAGGAATAATGAGGGCTATTGGTAATGGATACAGAATTTATTATAATATATAGTGCTTGTTTAATAAAAAGCCCTTGGTAAATGTGATAAATTCATCCATTAGAGGAAGTCAGTTCCCTCAGATTGGAAAACCTCTATCCTCCAAAGTTAATGAGTTCAAATATGTAGGTGTTGTTTTGGATTGATCGATGTGTGTAAAGAGGTTGTGTAGAACCATCAGAACACACTTATAAACAAACACACAGTCCCTGTGTGAACAGAGAGAAGTTGCTCCGGCTGCAATGTTCTTTTTGCAGCTTTAAAATGTTATTAAATGTATAAAAAAAAAAAATCTTGCTCCAGATATCATATGCCAATTCATATCAAAACAACGCACTAAAGGGATCACTACAAGAGGAGCAACTGATCAGACCTGCACAGTAGGGGAGAGTGGGGTAAGATGAGCCTGTGGGTAAGTTGACCCGCCCTCCTTTATCTTGGTAACTGTACACTTCTATTGTCATTTTAGCATAACAGATGTAACGGCTGTTGCATCGAAGCAAATCTGTCCAGGTCTAAACATGTATGATCCAAATAATTCATTAGCCTGAATCGGTAAGCTAGCTAGTTTAATC
>NC_137111.1:3903279-3905779 GCF_949357685.1 Gobio gobio
CCGCTGGGTTAAAACAACTCAAATGCTGGGTTAGTCCATTTTCAACCCAACTTGGGTTATTTTTAATCCAGCATTTTTTAGAGTGTAATTAATGACATGATATGTCGATCAATTAGCTGAATTAATCGCAAATTAATTTTGGCTGAGAAATGACTCCCCAAAAGATGATTTAAAGTCATTATTGTGTAAAACGAGAAAATCATTGAACATCACAACAAAAGTAAATATTTTGATTCGACATATCATTTATTACACATTCATATGTTAATCTGGACACTTTCCCAGTCATCTCAATGGCACACAGTGTCCCAATATACCGGATAAATCCCATCAAAAGTTTGGAAACATTACTATTGTTAATGCTTTTGAAATAAGTCTCTTCTGCTCATCAAGGCAGCATTTATTAGATCAAAAATACAGAAAAAACTGTCATATTGTGAAATATTATTACCATTTAAAATAATGGTTTTCTGTTTTAATATATTTTAAAATATAATTTATTCATGTGATCAAAGCTGAATTTTCAGCATCATTACTCCAGTCTTCATAAAGAGATGTTATGTTTTAATGTCTATGTATTATAAATGTCTGTTTCTATGAGACTGTGATTGCGCGGTCGTCCTCTAGAGGGCAGTGCGCAGACTCGGCGCCGCGCGCGCGCCCGTCACTCAGCGGAGAGCGAAGAAGACAGCGGTGTGTGTGTGTGTGTGTGTGAGCTCCAGTTGTTGTCCTGATGGAGTTGGGGAAGGAGCGGGTGGTGGCGCTGGTGGATATGGACTGCTTCTATGTGCAGGTGGAGCAAAGGCTCAACCCCGAGCTCAAACACAAGCCCTGCGTGGTGGCTCAGTACAAGACGTGGAAAGGCGGAGGGTGAGACAGCAGCATTATGACATTATGGTCTGTCGATGGCGACTTTATGTTTATGTTTTGGGTACTAGAGACCCAATGTTTTCTCTTTAAATATCCTTATTATTTCTATATCACACCAAAATACACGAAAGTCCCACAAATCTAGCCCATTAAAGTCCGCATGAAACGCTTCACGAACAATAACAGATGTAGAAGAAGTCGCTGAAGGGGGCGGAGTTCATCTGATTCAGAGCACCGATAAATGATTAGCATATGTCATGGTCAGGGCCTGAAATTCACTTTTTTTGACCATCAGCCACTGTGACTTTTTACCAGCCACTTTTTTTGTCTCCTCGACATTTAGCCTGTTCACGTGCTTGTCCGGATTTTGTTTTTGTGTGTGTTGTACATATAATTTATTCTGAAGAAATATTCTCAACAGTGTTCAGTCGGCTTTGACATATTTAAATCTGCATATCTTTGATATTTTTACCTTTTATAAAGGGCATTTTTTTCCATAATCTTATTAAATATAGGCTATGCTTCAGCTTTCAGTTTATATTCTTAAATTTGATCTATAAATTAAATTAGAATAATAAGACACTGTAGGGCTGTTACCAATCAAATTAAATAACTGCATTAAAAAAAATGTTATGAGATTGTTTTAAATATTTTTGAATATACAAATAAGAAAAGTTGGAAAGAATGTTTAAGCATGAAACTAAAGCACCAGTAGGTGGCGGCAGGTGACCGTTTTAATGAGTGAGTCATTGAGTCGATTCGTTCAAACGGTTGATTCGTTCAAGAATGGGGCAGTCGTTTATGAATAGGGCATTGAATCTTTGATACAAACGATTCATTCAAACACTGAATCATTCAGTAACACTGATTTCTCCTCGAGAGGCTGTGCGAGCGTCAACAGCGCAACATTATTACCGTCAGTTTATTATACATTAGGCTATATATTATTATCCACTATCGATCGCCACTTGCACTAAATTAATGCAGAATTGTTCTTGCATTTTGTTGATTCCCTATTTTTTTGTTATTGATGTTTTAATCTGTCTAGTACAATTCTCTTTCACTTGCCCCTTCAAAAATCCACTTGTCCCACAAACATTGTTCTTTAACTTGTAAGAATACACATTGAAGTGCTGTCAAGTTATTAACGAAATCAATATAAGTAATAATAACTCTTAATTTTTTTTTTGTAAAAATGTATTGTATTCACTGATGTCCCGTGTCACAGACTGACTCGGATATAGCCCGTACACATCACACGCGGCTCTGTTGATGATTTAGTTGTTCAGGAACGGTTAAACAGAACTAAATTAATATTATTATTACTGGTAAAGTTATCGCGGACCGGACATTTCCTCACCGCTTCCCAACTCCCAACACACACACACACACACACACACACACACACACACACACACACACACACACACACACACACACACACACACACACACACACACACACACACACACACACACACACACACACACACACACACACACACACACACACACACACACACACACACACACACACACATCTGTGCAGCTGTCATTCTACTGTAGCCTACGTCAGCGTTGCATTATTATCTCGTCCCGTCTCATCTTTAGTTTAATACGCGACATCCAAA
>NC_137111.1:3908279-3913279 GCF_949357685.1 Gobio gobio
AAATGGTGGCTCTGAAAGCATAGATATACATAAAAAAGGCTAGATGTCTCGTCCGCGCTGATGGCCAGTGGAGGTTGACATCTTGGCGGCCATCTTGTCTCAGTCAGCTCGCTCACTCATTGTGTTTTAATGGTGTGTGTACTTTTTAAATAACCAGAACTTGCTCAATTTTAAAACTGTTTGGTTTGTTATAAACGTCAGAGATGTAGTTATGAAACTGCATACTTGTTCAGGCATTCATAATTATAGCCACGTTAATAACGTTTGTAAGAAACCAAACCATTTGTAAATCCGTCCAGATTTCAGCGAGATAAGAGTATTTGTGTTCAGATCACTCGCCTTACATCAGGAGCCCTGCCTGTGACAAGATGGCCGCCGGTGATGACGTTAGAGACTCCGCTGTAAGACATCTAGCCTTCATTATGTATATCTATGTCTAAAACGCCTGAATCAAAGGCTGCGTTTACCCTTGTTGTCCACATACACATTGGAAAGTCAAGTGTAACCGCGCTTCTGACGGAATGTTATCAGTGTGTCCTGGGGTCTGTTCTTAACACATCTGAGATGATTTGATGTATTTGTACAGGCTTTACATTTTTTATTTCAATGTATATCTCCTACTAAAGTTTAATCTGACGTTAAACCCATATTGAACCTGTACATTTACAAGAAATGGAAAATGGAATGGAACTAATGTTTAAATAACAAATTATATGAGGTGAATCCAGTTTTAAATAATTATTAGTTATTATTTTGAAAATAGATATGACTAGGTTGTATATACGAGATGCCGAATTGGACATTCAAGACTCACTCATTCATATTTATTGAACGGGGAAGAGAAACCGGTCATCTGTGTTAGAATTTCACGAGTGTAAAACATATTTTAATAGTATTCCCTTTTTTAAATAATATTAGAGAACGGTTTTATTCAGAAGGTTTCTCCTGGAGTAATTTTAGAATATCTGTCAAATTTTAAATGTAATTGGTGCTATTATTACTCTTGTTGTTATTGGTATATGCCTGATTTTGTATAGTGATTGTTTTTAAGACAAAATTGTTAAATTATTGTAAACAATGTATTGAAGTGATACTGCTGATTGCCATGAATATAGCCATTGTTGCTGATATGGCATTAAATCATAAATAAATAAATAAACTACTAAAGTTTCTTTAAAGTTCCTCAAGCCACGCCCATAATGTCTGTCGTGGGCATAGTCTAACTACATCATGTGTATGACTTCGGTATTCGATATGAATAAATCCGCGGTTCCCCTTTCAGTGAAGCCGCCATTTTGTGCCGTCATGTTTCTACGGTAGCCCTAAAGGGACAAACTTCTCTACAGAGCACTAGCTACTCTCTGCTGTCTCAGACGGCCACATCTTTGTCCTGTGTGGGCCACCGTAGCTTCTCTATGAGCTCCGTAAGGGAGGGGTGAGCGGTTGTAATTCCCATCCTCTCCACCAGATGCCGCTAAACCCCTCATGTTTCCGCAGAAGGCCGGCGGGCCGCAGGTGTGCAGCAGTGGCTGGAGCGGCTCTCCTCTCCATCTGCCGGGGCGGAGCTGCGTCTGGCCCTCGGGGCCCTGATCGTGGAGGAGATGAGGGCCGCCGTGGAGACACACACTGGCTTCCGCTGCTCCGCCGGGATCTCACACAACAAGGTCTGCTAAACAACTGACTGATTATTGCTTTTATATTCAGGATGATCTGCTCAGAAGTAGAAGGGCTGGGTAAAAAAATATCGATTTCTCGATTTTAATCGATTCTCACTTTTACAAAACAATATCAATTCTTAAATCCCAAGAATCGATTAGTCTATTTTTTTTTACGAAATTCAAAAACATAAATACCGTTTTGGCGCTGTTGCGTGAGATCGCTCTGTCTCAGCTCAGCTCTAGAGAACCGGCAGATGAACGGATCTTCTCTTCCGCTTTAATACCAGCACGAAATAAACATGAAGGAGCTTCTGAAAGTGTGTTAAAGATACAGGACAACTCACTGAAATCCGTATCATGTCACATAGAATAGCTCAATCAGTGTTTCAACCACAGAAAGACGTCAGTAAAACGGCTTACAAGTAAACAGTGTCATTTAACGTCACATTTACCTCAGAAAAACCATATCCAGTGTCCATAAACTCGCTAGTCAGCAAGAAAAATCAACTCTAGAGATGAGCATTATGCTAATTATATGCACCATTACATAGCATATTCATTATCAATGTTCTTCAATATTTAATAAATCTGGCAAGTTTTTATGCCACCATTTAAATGTTTATATTTCAAAGAAACGAATTGGAGTAGAATTATGATTATGTAATTGTAAAGTTAATATTATAACTTTATTATTAAATTAAAAAAAACATTATTTAGTGTCATTTAAAGTGTTTGAATAAAAATCTGTTAATTTTTCCCTTCAATATTAGTCTACTAATGTAGTATCAACTGACTCCCATAGTTTACAACATTAGTTCAGAAATTAGTTTTCCTTGAGAAAATTTTCCATGTTTTATACCTGATACATATCCAAAATAATCCATATTGAATTGAATTGAAAAGAATCGAAATCGAATCAAATTGTGAAATTTGTGTCAATACCCGGCCCTAGTAAGTAGAGCTCGATTCAATTCATTTAGACATACACTATATCGCCAAAAGTGTTGTGACGCCTGCCGTCCCATTCTCAATCCGTAGGGTTTAATATGAGCTCTAACAGCTTCAGCTCTTCTTTCCTCAAGGTTTAGGAGTGTGTTTATGGGGATTCTTCATTTGTGATGTTGGACGAGAAGATCTGGCTCTCAGTCTCCGCTCTAATTCATCCTCAATGTTCCTCCACACCAAACTCGCTCATCCATGTCTTTATGGAGCGACGCTTTGTGCACTGGTGCATGCTGGGACAGGAAGGGGCCGTCCCCAAACTGGGCCCACAAAGTTGGGAGCATGAAATTGTCCAAAATGTCTTGGTGAAGCATTAAGAGTTCCTTTCACTGGAACTAACCCCTGAAAAACAACCCCACCCCATAATCCCACCTCCACCAAACTTTACACTTGGCGCAATGCAGTCAGGAAAGTCCCGTTCTCCTGGCAACCGCTAAACCCAGACTCGTCCATGGGATTGTCAGACAGAGAAGCGTGATTGGTCACTCAGAGAACACGTCTCCACTGCTCTAGAGTCCAGTGGCGGCGCGCTTTACCCCACTGCATTGCACTTGATGTAAGGCTTGGATGAGCTGCTCGGCCATGGAAACCCATTCCGTGAAGCTCTACACACTGTTCCTGAGCTCATCTGAAGGCCACAGAAGTCTGGAGGTCTGGATCTCTTGACTCTGCAGAAAGTTGGCGACTTCTGTGACCCTCAGCATGTGCTGACCCCGCTCTGTGACCCTCAGCATGTGCTGACCCCGCTCTGTGACCCTCAGCATGTGCTGACCCCGCTCTGTGACCCTCAGCATGTGCTGACCCCGCTCTGTGACCCTCAGCATGTGCTGACCCCGCTCTGTGACCCTCAGCATGCGCTGACCCCGCTCTGTGACCCTCGGCATGTGCTGACCCCGCTCTGTGACCCTCAGCATGTGCTGACCCCGCTCTGTGACCCTCAGCATGTGCTGACCCCGCTCTGTGACCCTCAGCATGTGCTGACCCCGCTCTGTGACCCTCAGCATGCGCTGACCCCGCTCTGTGACCCTCAGCATGCGCTGACCCCGCTCTGTGACCCTCAGCATGCGCTGACCCCGCTCTGTGACCCTCAGCATGCGCTGACCCTGCTCTGTGACCCTCAGCATGCGCTGACCCCGCTCTGTGATTTTGTGGCTGTTGAGTTCTCTGAGCTCCTGAGAGCGGCCCATTCTCTCTCTAATGTGTGTAGAAGCGTCTGCAGGCCTAGAGCTGGAGTTACACACCTGTGGCCATGAAGGGGTTGAACACCTGAACTCAGGGATTTGCAGATGAGCGGCACAATACTTCTGCCAATATAGTGTATGAGCCTATAGGTGGAGCACAACGCACACACTCTGATTATTACACACACAGGGACGCAGTTAAACATTTACACTACATGATGATGTGTTACTGTAAAGATGAAAGCATGAGAGAAAAATCATTAAAGCAGCAGACAGAATGTGTGAGGTTATTAATGTACAAAACATTCAAAACGTATTGTTCTCATGTTGTATTTTGTAATAAAACTGACAGAATCTGAGACTTTGTTTCAAATCAAAAGTATCGAAGCACAAATGTTCACTCATTTCTTTGTTCTGCAGGTGTTGGCCAAACTGGCGTGTGGTTTGAACAAACCCAATGCCCAAACGGTGCTGCCACTGGGCTCCGTCCCTCAGCTCTTCAGCTCTCTTCCCATCAGCAGAATGTGGGCACATGTGAGATTGTTGTGAGATTCTATGATCATGTGATGTGATGATGTGATGATGTGTGGTTGATCTGCAGCCGTAATCTGGGAGGGAAGCTGGGAACATCCATCACGGAGACTCTGGGGGTGGAGCACATGGGAGATCTCACCGCGTTCAGCCGGATCCAGCTGGAGCAGACCTTCGGAGAGAAGACGGGGTGAGGGGGACATCCATTTATCATTAATCAAAGCGGCACGCAAAGTTATAGTCGAATAAAGTCCAAATGTCTCGTGAATAAAGTCCAAATGTTTCGTGAATAAAGTCCAAATGTCTCGTGAATAAAGTCGAAATGTTTCGTGAATAAAGTCGAAATGTCTCGTGAATAAAGTCGAAATGTCTCGTGAATAAAGTCGAAATGTCTCGTGAATAAAGTCGTAATGTTTCGTGAATAAAGTCGAAATGTCTCGTGAATAAAGTCGAAATGTCTCGTGAATAAAGTCGAAATGTCTCGTGAATAAAGTCGAAATGTCTCGTGAATAAAGTCGAAATGTCTCGTGAATAAAGTCGAAATGTTTCGTGAATAAAGTCGAAATGTCTCGTGAATAAAGTCGAAATGTCTCGTGAATAAAGTCGAAATGTTTCGAGAGTAAAGTCG
>NC_137111.1:3920779-4023279 GCF_949357685.1 Gobio gobio
TTATAAACTTACCAGAATACTTTATTACTTGAAAGAAGTAAATATACATTAATGAGCACATATATTTTTGAAAGAACTAAGTGTTTTTAGCTAAGAATAAACTAAAAAAGTTACACAGTGTAGCTTTAAATAAAACAACTATTTTTATGCATATTCTACCTTTATATTTAATTGACCAATGTCTTGCTGCTGAACTTTGATGATGAAAATTACTAGATTTTTTGTTTTTATTGGTGTAACTTTTTTCTCCTGCGTCCTCTTCTCTCATTATCCAGAGCTGCGCCCTCTAGTGTTCATGAGGGAATCTGCATTTTTACCTCAGCCTGGGGCGCATTATTTACATTTTGGTATGAAGAGGTCTTTACAAAAATATAACTAAAGCAAGCCCAGCCCAGGTGAGAAAAAGTAACGCAAAAGTAACGTAACGCATTACTTTTCTTAAAAAGTAACTAAGTAACTCAATTAGTTACTTTTTAAGGGAGTAACGCAATATTGTAATGCATTACTTTTCAAAGTAACTTTCCCCAACACTGTTCAGGAACGGGGCTGAAACAGGCCTAGTAGGCAAATAAAAAGCATACTTCGTTCTAGGGATGGGCATTTTCCCAAAATATTGTATTTCATAAAAAGGCTTCATTGTTTTCTCGTAGGTCTCCTGCCTTGACGTGCCTTCACCTGTCAGCCAGTAAGTTCAGTGATGTTCCTTCCTCCTCTTCGGGAGGAATAGCAAGCTTCCTGTGCAGCGACGCGGGTTCAACGCAGTCCCTTCCATCCTGCACGCAGACCCCCAAAACACAGCAGACCCCCAGGAGCCCAGGGGCCATCCAGGCTCTGTTCCAGAAAGCAGCGGAGAAGAGCAAGCGGCGAGTGGAGGAGGCCAGTAAAGATGAAGGTGCTGTGGAAAACACATCCAGCCAGTGCAGCTCTCAGAAAGCCACGGGAATCTCCTCCTTCTTCCAGAGAAAGAGCCTGGAGAAGAGCCTGGAGGAGAGCCTGGAGAAGAGCCTGGAGAAGAAGAGCCTGGAGGAGAAGAGCCTGGAGGAGAGCCTGGAGAAGAGCCTCGGGCTCTCTGAGGGAATGAGTGAAGACGAGAGCCAGGATCTTCAGCCGTGTGAGCGCTGCGGACAGAAGGTGCTGGTCTGGGAAATGCCTGAGCACATGGATTATCACTTCGCTCTGGACTTGCAGAAGTCCTTCAGCTCCAGTGATGTTCCTCAATCATCCAGCGGGAAGAGCAGAACCCCGATTCAGAGCGGCCCTCAGGCCAAGAGGGCCAGAGTCACGGGACAGGGCTCCGGCACACTGGACTCCTTCTTTAAGAAGACGTGATCTACTCAACAGAACACTTTTAAATGATCAGGTTTTGATTAGAAATACTTGTGCCTTTTGTGTCTCAATGTAAGTTGTACAGAATATTGTGTTCAAAAGCCATTTCCTCCTAATAAACATCGGGACACTGAGTTGTGATTGCATATTGCTTGATAACTGTCACCCCCCTTTTTGAAAATATTAATGAAAATGCACTATCCAAACTTAAACGGTTGCAATTCAAGAATGCTTTGGAATATAGACATAAGTTTGGTCTAATTTTAAACAGTCAGCCGATTATGGGTCAAGTGAAAACACTTCAAAAAATGAAAGTATGGAAAAGTTATGAAAGTTTAAATTTACTGTAAATCAAATATACTGTACTAAATATTTTATGTAAAATATATGTTACAAAATAATTTGTACTCTAAAGTTACTATCACATAAAAGCCAAATGCCTAACAAATGTGTGTTCCAAATTTGAAGTTGATATCACAAAAATTGAAGTTCCCATGAGATTTTGTTTAGGCGCTGTACCACAAACAGCCACTGGGTGTCATTCACATTCTATAGATTTTTTTTACGCAATCTCCTGTAACAAATGTATATATTTTTGTCCAAATATCCCGAAAAAGTGTGTAGATATAGAACCATGAGACTCAGACCTTTCCGACGATGTGTTTTGTCAAGATTAGAAAAGGTTTTATTGTAAAGTTTTTAAAATAAACGCTGTAATATGAAACATGACGACGCCCACTAGGGGAGGAGCCCGCTAGAAGAATTTAGAGTACCGTTTCCATGGTAACGCAAAATCTGATTTCAAAACTGTTTTCACAGGATGAATCTTGAGTTCATAAGCTTTCGAATGATATATAGTTTGTCAACATTAGATCAGGATAAATATAGGATATAATTGTTTTAAACATGCATTGTTAACAGGTTAAAACAGCTGCAGGTTATTAAAGGGGTAATAATAACACAAATAACGTTTCGGTTACTAACGTAACCTCGGTTCCCTAAGATGAGGGAACGAGTATTGCGTTTTGCTAAAACGCTATGGGGGAATTCCTTTCCTCGAGATATTGAAGCAAATTTTTATCCAAAAATACCTTTTATACGCAGTGCAGCTGCACAACTCTCAGCAGGAAGCAGCTGCGTGCTGATTGGCTGTGCCGTTGCAACTGCAGCAACCTATAGCGAGACCTTGGGGCGGGACGGACCAATCAGGTCCTTCCAAACTCCCGCCACAAGGGGCAACATAATTTGCATAGCCTAGGGTATATAAGACCCACTCTCGCAAGGTTAGTCAGGTTAATCGACTGAAGCGACTCCTGAGCAAGTGAGCAAGCACGGCAAGCAAAACGCAATACTCGTTCCCTCATCTTAGGGAACCGAGGTTACGTTAGTAACCGAAACGTTCCCTTACGAGAGTACTCTCGTATTGCGTTTTGCTAAAACGCTATGGGGGACCAATGCAAAACGCCGTGCTTGCTTAACGGCTCTAAAGCCGACGACACCAAACCCAGGCCAACCTAGGTGGGCCTGTAGTATGATATCAATAATTCAGAATGGGCCAGACCTGAGTCGGGCCCTCATGAGAATGAACACGATATTCGTGCAATAAGTATAGACCGGACATAATCGGGTCAGGAATAAAGAGTGGCCAGACACTTCGGGCCGTAAGGAATATGCTTATGACTTATACAATATTAAACCCAGGCCGGACTTATCGAGCCTCAAGGGGTTAATCTGTTCATACAGCAAGAAGCCCAGCTTGTAAAGCCGGAACATCTAAATTATAGAATCTGATAAAAGTGGACGGGGAGGCCCAGCCTGCCGCCGCACAGATATCATTCAGAGAAATGCCAGTAGACCAAGCCCACGAAGAGGCCATGCCTCTAGTAGAATGGGCTTTAATGCCCAAAGGGCAGCCGAGATCTTTAGACTCATAGGCCAGTGAGATAGCATCCACTATCCACCGTGACAGGGTCTGCTTTGTAACCGCGCACCCTCGGGTGCGTCCGCCAAAGCATACAAAGAGCTGTTCAGTTTGCCTGTAAACAGCGGAACGCTCTATGTATATTCTCAGCGCTCTGACAGGACAGAGCAAATTAGCATCTATTTCATCTGACTGTGATGAAAGTGCCGAAAGTGAAATAACCTGTGCTCTGAACGGAGTTGAAAGCACTTTAGGTACATATCCATGTCTTGGTTTGAGGACGACTTTGGAGTCGTTTGGCCCAAATTCCAGACACGAGGCGCTCACAGAGAGCGCGTGCAGATCACCCACTCGCTTAACTGATGCAATCGCTAGCAGAAAAGCGGTCTTTAGTGACAGGAGCTTTAAGCTCACAGAATGCAGAGGCTCAAATGCAGAGCTCTTCATGGCATCTAGGACCGTGGACAGGTCCCATATAGGGACTGAAGGGGGACGAGGTGGGTGAAGCCTTCTAGCCCCTTTAAGGAAGCGAACAATGAGATCGCTCTTTCCTAGTGACAGTCCGTTCACTTTAATGTGATACGCTGCTATAGCAGCCACATAAACTTTGAGCGTGGAGGGGGAACGACCCGCGTCCAGAAGCTCTTGTAAAAATGTAAGCACCTCTGACACTGCACAATCATGTGGGGTCAGACTTCGCGCTTTACACCAGTCTGAAAAGACTGACCATTTGCCTGAATAGAGCCGCCTAGTAGTGGGGGCTCTAGCTTCAGTAATAGTGTTCATTATGCTTTCAGAAAGGTTCTCATGTACCCGTTGATGGGCCAAACATGAAGCGCCCATAGATCGGGACGGGGATGCCAGATCTGCCGTTCCGCCTGCATGAGAAGATCTCTCCTCAGCGGGATCGGCCACGGAGCTGCATCTGACATCTGACTCAGCAGTGAGAACCAAGGTTGATTTCTCCAAAGCGGGGCTATTAAAAGCACAGCGCATTTGCTCTCCCTGATCCTCTCTATGACCTGAGGTAACATTGAGATTGGGGGAAAAGCATAAAGAGGAAGGTTGGGCCATTCGTGGGCCAACGCATCCTCGCGCTTGGAGAAATATATTCGGCATTGAGCATTGTCTTTTGAGGCGAAAAGATCCACTTTTGCCTCTCCAAACTTGCCCCAAATTATCTGAATTATATTTGGGTGAAGAGACCACTCTGCCGGGGACACTTTGCCCCTGGACAGCATGTCCGGACCCAAATTCAGAATGCCTGGCACGTGAGTCGCTCTCAGCGAGCTCAGATTGTGCTCTGCCCATATTAGGGCTTCTTCCGCCATTGAGTGCAGATCGATAGATCTCAGACCGCCTTGGCGATTTATATAGGCTACCACCGACCTGCTGTCCGTTCGGATCAGGACATGGTGGTATTTTATGTACGGAAGGAAAGCTCTTAGCGATATCGTGACCGCTTTCATCTCTAGACAGTTTATATGAAGGCTCTTCTCCGAGTCTGACCAGAGACCGGAGATCGGCCTGCCCTCGTGAAGGGCTCCCCAACCTAGGTTGGATGCATCTGTCGAGATAACTTTCCACTTCGTAACAGTGCCCAAACTCACGCCCGTCTTGTACCAGACGGGATTTTTCCAAGGAGCCAGAGCTAACACACAGCTGTGGTCTACCTTGATTTGCAATCGGCCCGAAAGCCATGCGTGAGCTGGAACGCGGCGATTCAGCCAGTGCTGTAGGGGGCGCATGCGCAACAGACCCAGTCTGAGAACTGGCGCCGCCGAGGCCATGAAACCCAACATCCTCTGAAAGTGTTTGAGAGGAATGTGTGCACCGGACCTGAGGGAAACCGCTCGGTTCCGAACAGAGAGCGCGCGCTGTGACGTCAGCCGCCCGCTCATCTGCATTGAGTCCAATACTGTTCCCAGAAACGAAACTTTCTGTGTGGGAGACAATAAACTCTTTGCCACATTGATTCTGAGTCCCAAGCATTGTAAATGGTTGAGAAGCCAAGATCTGTGGTTTAATAACTGTATCTCTGACTGAGCTATTATGAGCCAGTCGTCGAGATAGTTGAGAATTCTCATTCCCCGAAGCCTCAGCGGGGTTAGCGCCGCTTCCATGCACTTTGTAAACGTGCGAGGGGCTAGAGATAGACCAAAAGGTAGCACCTTGTATTGGTATGCTTTCCCCTCGAAGGCGAATCTCAAGAATGGCCTGTGATGGGGGGCTATTTGTATGTGAAAATAGGCATCCTCTAGATCCACAGTGAAAAACCAATCTCCCGGGCGAATGTGCGCGAGGATTTGTTTCATTCTCAACATTCTGAACGGGCGCTTCATAAGGGCTTTGTTCAGATGTCTGAGATCTAGGATGGGTCTTAGACCACCGTCCTTTTTTGGTACAAGGAAGTAACGGCTGTAAAAGCCTGACTCGCTCTGTGAGGGGTGTACGGCTTCTACCGCTCCCTTTATTAACAGTTTTGATATCTCGGTTCGAAGCACGTGACTTTTGTCGCTTCTCACCGTTGTCTCTTCCACGGCGCGAAAGCGCGGTGGTCTGCGAGCAAACTGTAGCGAGTAACCTCGTTCTATTATGTTCAACACCCATTTCGAAATGCCGGGAATGGCCCGCCAGGCCTCGGCCTTCGAAGCCAGGGGCTGAATTAATCTGTGGGGCGAGTCGCTGAGTAACAGGGACTCGGTGGCCCGATAACCTTGCGCTAAGCTGGCGCTTATGAGGGAATTGTTTCCCGCCGCCTGAGTGCAGGGGGCCGGGGGACATAGAGGATTGGTGCTTGTGTACAGGCGAGCGCGCTTGAGTGCGGGCTCGTTGACTGTGAGAATAATGTTTCCAGCCACCTGAGTGCAGGGGGCTGGGGAACATGGGGGAGTGCTTGAGTGTAGGGGTACATGCTTTAATGCTGGCACACTGCCTACAGAGAAAAAGCTCTTTTTGTGACTCATATGGGTCGCCGTGAAAACGGCGTTTGTGTACAGGCGAGCACGCTTGCTTGCGGGCTCGTTGGCTGTGAATGTGGCGTTCCCAGCCGCCTTGAAGGGAGCTGGGGAACGTTTTGGAAGAGAGCGAGGCGGTGCACCGGCCGAAGCGGGCACTATCCGCCTTCTCTTCATACCTCTGGCTAGGACGGCTTCGGAGGCTCAGGTTTCGACACATTGCTGGGTCGTGGACCTCGACGCTCCGGCGGTCTGCTGCGGCTCGTAGAGCGGGAACGCTGACCGGGCTTGGAAGCCGCGTGAGGCTGGCGAGCTGAAGGCGGCGCCTTGGCGGGCTGGGCTGGTCCAGCCTTAGCTTGACGGCTAGCGGAGGAGCTGGAACGCTTGGGCAGGAAATGTCGCATTGCCTGCGAAGTTTTCTGTGCCTCAGTGAAGCGCTCTGTGAACCCAACCACGGCGGAACCAAACAATCCTGAAGGCGAAATGGGTGCGTCCAGGAAAGCGGTCTTGTCCGCGTCCTTCATCTCCGTTAAGTTAAGCCATAAATGGCGCTCCAACACCGTCAGGCTGGCCATGCATCTGCCGATCGCCTGAGCATTGGCCTTGGTGGCGCGCAGGGCCAAGTCAGTGGCGCCGCGCAGATCCTTCAGAGCCTCGTTATCAGGAACAGACTCGTCCAGGGAACGGAGGAGTTTGGCCTGGAAGACTTGAAGAACCGCCATGGAGTGTAGCGCTGACGCTGCCTGGCCGGCGGAGGCGAATGCTCGACCGGCGAGGCTGGACGTAGTGCGGCAGGCCTTGGAAGGGTGCACGGTCTTTGACTGCCATCCTCTGGCGGAGGGCGGGCAAAGGTGTGCAGCGACAGCCTCCTCGAGGGGAGGAAGGGCTTGATATCCTTTTTTCTGAGCGCCATCGACTACCGAGAGCGCTGGAGAAAAAGAGGATCTGGCGCGTGATGAAAATGGCGCCTTCCACGATTTTGTTAGCTCCTCGTGGACTTCTGGGAAGAAGGGAGCGGGTCTTTGAGCGGTAGGTTGACGGCGGTTCTCGAAATACCACTCATCCAGACGGCTTCTCGTGGGCTCCTCGGGCTGAGACCAGTCAATGCCGAGGTCGTCCACGGCCTTGGTGAGCAAGCGCATAAGCTCAGAGTCGACTGAGGTTATGACGCCGCTAGCCGTCCGCGTCGAAGTGGCGTGCTCCGAGGCGGCGTCCGACCACCCGCTCCCGGATGCAGCAAGGGAAAGGCTGTCATCCTCTTCCTCCTCCGGTCCGCCGAACGAAACAGCAGCAGCCGCCATGCGAGGGGAGCTGTGCTGCTCGTCGGCGAACAACACGGGCGATGGCGAGGCACGCGGGGACATGCCCGGCGTGTGCTCGTCAGAGCGCTCCGGTGGCCTCTGGTCGCGACGTTTTTTCTTCCGTGGCTCTAGAGGCTGGGAGCACGGGACGGGATCCGAGTCGAAGCTGGCGAGCCGAGCCCGAAGGGTCTGCAGCGCCAGCTCGTCGCACTCAGGGCAGCCGCCCTGGTTGAGTGCAGCCTGCGTGTGGTCTCGTCCGAGACATGACACGCAGATGATGTGCCGATCCTCGTCCGCGATGAAACCTCTGCACGAGGCGCAGGAACGAGACATTTGTATCAACGTCTCGGCTCTTTTTGAATGTTTTAGAAAAACAGAAGGTATAAAGGATATGGTGCCGGATGGCGCAGCTGGAAGGCAGGCTGAAGGCGGAGAATCCGACGTCCTCAGGCTGCGTGTTCCGCTGGGTGCGTGTCGACGGCAGGCTTCGATCCGGAGCTCAACGATTGCAAGTCGCTGAAGAAGAATTAATCTGACTAACCTTGCGAGAGTGGGTCTTATATACCCTAGGCTATGCAAATTATGTTGCCCCTTGTGGCGGGAGTTTGGAAGGACCTGATTGGTCCGTCCCGCCCCAAGGTCTCGCTATAGGTTGCTGCAGTTGCAACGGCACAGCCAATCAGCACGCAGCTGCTTCCTGCTGAGAGTTGTGCAGCTGCACTGCGTATAAAAGGTATTTTTGGATAAAAATTTGCTTCAATATCTCGAGGAAAGGAATTCCCCCATAGCGTTTTAGCAAAACGCAATACGAGAGTACTCTCGTAAGGGAACTATTTTTTACATGTATGGAAGGCCATTACACTACATGAGATCATGCTTTGTAAATCATACTTGACATACTAAGTCATGATTACATTAAAAAGACATACTAAATTGAAATGAAGTAATACTGTGATAGTAAGATGATGTTTTGAAGAACAGTTGACGTAGCCATTGACTTCCATAGTATTTTTTTCCTATCAACTGTTTGATTACTGACATTCGTTAAAATACTTTTGTGTTCAACAGAAGAGAGAAACTCATACGTGTTTGGAGCAACATGAGGGTGAGTAAATGATGACAGAAGCTTCAAATTTGGGTGAACTATCCCTTTAAACAAAGTCCCTTTAAGACGAGTCAGTTCACTCGGCGGCCATCTTAGAAACGCTTCTCGGGCATTCGAGTGCAGCTGCTGTCGCTTTGAATAGGGAAATATTAAATTCGCCAAAACTGTTCGCCAAGCTTATTATTATTAAATATTTTAAATCACCATTGAAATCTGACAACGACTGTGTCATAAATTTAGTTTTTAAACGCTTGAATCATGACAAAAAAACGCGTTTTCACACTTGGACAAAGATAATGCGCATGCGCAGTCCTAAGCGCGCGTCTCGGAAGCCTGCCTGTTTCTATAGCAACCGGAGCTTCTAACGGGACTTTACTAATCAACGATTGGCTCTTTCATTAAGAAGGCGGGGCTTATTCGCCATATTGTGCTTTGCACTTTCTCCCATTCACGAGTAATGGGAGTGCACCGTCTTTAATATATAAAGCAAAGGCGTCGATTTCGGGGGGGACGGGGGGGACGCGTACCCACCAGATTTCGTCATGAGTCCTTTTGTACCCACCACTTTTTTTTTTTTTTTTTAAACCTCGAGTTCAATTTTACGGTGAAGCATTGCTGCAACACATTATTTTTTCCACTCAATTGTGTCATAATAACGATATCTTTTCTCATAATAACGAGATCTTATGTCGTTTTAACGACATCTTTTGTCGTAAAAACGTTTGAAAAGCAGAAGCAAGCTCCGTAAAATAGGCTCTTCCGCTGCCTGTACCAGTGGCAGTGCCCATAGCACGAAATTGTTGTAATGGATTGATGTAGCCTATACAGTTCTTAACAGCCATGGGTAGCAGGTGCCATGGACCGCTCATGATTTAGCGTAATGACGGACCCCGGTGCAGCCACAAATATCATAATTATCTATAGGCTAGGCCTACTGTAATTAAGACTTTCAAGAAATGTATTAAAAAGAAAGACGCTTTCAGCCTTACTCAAAGTAGAGCCCTACATTTCTGCCCGAGCCCGACGGGCCCCGACTTTTTTACGCCCCTAGGGCCGGGCTTCGGGCCAATTTTCCAGTCATAGCCTACCTCAGACGCGGGCCGGGCTTTTTAGGCTATAGGACGGCGCTATGCAACACACATCGCCGCAAATGAGTAAAGCAAGCCAACACGCAAACTGCCACAAGTGAAACTGAAAATAAGCTAAGTTTTAGATGCTCAAAAGCACAATCATCTTCATTAAAATTAATGAGACTAAATGCTCTTACCAGTGTTTAGGTCGCTCGTTCTCATAATGCGGTCTGATGTTGAAATGAGCTGATGAATAAAATGCTCATATCTGTTGCTTTCGTTGACGTGAACTCCGTTAAATGTGCATATAGCACGGGAATTGAAGATCGGATATATATTAATTTCGCGGATAGGTGTAGCCTAAGGTAAGACAACCAGCATGTTTTTTTAATTATTTGTTTAGATTGTGTAGCCCGTTTTGTTTGCGCGCGCCGTTGCGATCTGCCTGCCTCATCTTGTCAAAAATGCCTTTTTACTGTGATGGTGGTGATAATAGGCTAAACGTTTAAACATGCTTTAAGTGTTTTATATGGATTTTATAAGCAAGACAAGTCAAGTGTTGATATCAGAGGCTAAAGTGTTGGGTTAACTCACTGTCGGCCGCTTGGTCGTCACTTTAAAAGCAAAAACTTTAGTTTAACAAACAAAAAAATGCTTCAAACATTTTTCTAAATTAACTTAATAAAGAAAATAAACGAAATATAGCCTAACTACTTTGACAAGTGTTGATTTCAGAGGCTAAAGTGTTGGGTTAACTCACTGTCAGCCGCTTGGTCGTCACTTTAAAAAGCACAAACTTTAGTTTAACAAAAAAAAAAAATGCTTCAAACATTTTTCTAAATTAACTTAATAAAGAAACGAAACGAAATATAACTACTTTGACATTAAAAACAAAACTGAACTATTTTAATGGCTGCAACTAATGTGTAATAGGGAGGATAAAAAAAAACACGTGGGACTCTGAGAAGTGGTAAAAAAAATTGCAAAAATGAAAAATATTAAATAATTCGCGGGGCGCTTTCGTCGGCATGAGTAAGATAGGCTATAAGACCCGCAATGTCTCTCAGCTGACATTTTTATTTATTTACATTAGTAATCTACAGGACATAGTCTTTCAAAACAGGACCTGCGCTAAAGAGAAAAAACAATAATGCATCATGTACCAGCACTTCTGAATGCGTCTCTGTTCCCAGCACATCTCAAACCAAACTGACGCCTATGATATAAAGTCTTAATATTCACACTTTTCCCGCTCTTACTAATTGGAGCATACCATTTTCAATAAAACAAACTCTTGCCTCATGAATTTTATTAAAAAAATAAAATGACTACTAAGAACAAAAGTTAAAACAATACAATGAATAGGACAAATGAAACCAAAAGCATAAATTAGCTGAAATGATCGCTCTTCTACCCATTCTCTTTCCTTTAAGGCCACGCCCACTCAGCTCAAACAGAATAATAGAAACCAGTGAACCCATAAAAACACAGATGGAAGACAACAAAGTCTCTCCATCACAAACATTAGGGCCTATTTTACCGATCTGAGCTCATGTCGCAGGTGCACTGAGGGCGTGTCCGAATCCACTTTTGCTAGTTTAACGACAGAAAAAGCGTCCGGCGCATGATCCAAAAGGGTCGTCCCTCGTCTCTTAATGAGTCATGGGTGTGTTTTGGGTGTAAAGTGCAATAAACCAATCAGAGTCTCATCTCCCTTTCCCTTTAAAAGCCAATTGTGCTGCACCATGAGAGGATTCACTATTGACATGAGGAGAGACTGAACGCTTCTCCAGAGAGGAAGCCTTTTATTTTTAATATTTAAACGTGTGTGTGTGTGTTGCGCGTCCCTGTGTGTGTAATAATCAGAGTGTGTGTGTTGTGCTCCGCCTATAGTGTATCTTCATAGCTTTTTTCCTGGGTGTGAACAGGTCTTTAAAAGAGATGACGCATCAAAACTTATTGTTATAATTAAATCTGAAACATTTCTAAATAATTAAGTCAGTCATGAACTTTGGTATGTGCAGCTCTTCTGTGCTGATGCAGTTTCTGAGGAGTTATGAAAAGAGAAGGATGTTGTTTTGTGCTTTATAAACTGCATTATTGACTTCACACCACTAGAGGGCAAAGCACCACTGAATATTTACTAACTCGCTCTTCCTGACATGATTAAGACACTGAGGGAAATCAGGAATCTTTAAATCAGTGTAATTGCTGAAGTTTGCGCTGGATTTACAGCTGAAGCAATGAAATCATTCTCAATCATACAGTATAATAAACTTTTATTTATGTACATCACAATATACAAACAAATCTGTACATAAATACCTCAATTCACCAAAAAAGTAAGGCTAAAACATTTTAAAATCTCTAAAAAAAACCTCTAGAAACATCCAAAGCCAGAAAAATGACATTTGGTGTAAAAATGAGACGTCACTCCAAAAAATGCACAAATTATTACAAATCTTAAGAAACTAAAATATCTGACATTCTTGATATTGTTTTGGTTGAAGTGAATGTTTTTCTTCTAAAAGAGAACAGTGAAGAGGAGAACGCATGCGATGGGAACAGGACAGAACAACATCTGAACACAGGACATCAGCAGCACCAGAGCGAGTGTGTGTGTGTGTGTGTGTGTGTGTGTGTGTGTGTGTGATTCTCCAGTTCCTGAGCTCCTGCAGGCGGGATGTGTTGAAGGCAGACGGTGACACCTGGTGGTAGAGCAGCAGATCCACATCTGAAGCCTGAGCCTGAGGACTGATGATGATGATGATGATGATGATGAAGATGGGAAGAGCTGCTTTATAACTCTAGCTGCCCATCAGTCATAATGTCCAGTTACAGCTACAACATCTTTGGCAGCCATTTAAATACAATCTGTGCTTTGGTTACTGAATAATGTCATCAACTGTGAGAGTGTGTATGAGTGTGAGTGTATATGTGAGTGAGTGAGAGTGTGTGTGTGTGTGTGTGTGTGTGCGCATGTGAGTGTGTGCGCGCGAGTTTGTGAGTTTCCGTATGTATATGTGAGTGTGTGTGTTTTGTTGGTATATATGAGTGTTTGTGTGTGTGAGAGTGTGTGTGTGTGTGAATGTGTGAGTATGTATATGTGTGTGCGTGCGCGTGTTTGTGAGTGTGTATATGTGAGTGTTTGAGTGTGTGTTTGAGAGTGCGTGTGTTTGTCAGAATGTCTGTTTTTCAGTGTGTTTGAGTGTGTGTGTGTGTGTGTGTGTGTGTGTTTGAGTGCGTGTGTGTTTGAGAGTGTGTTCGTCAGTGTGTGTTTGTCAGTATGTGTGTTTGTGAGTGTGTGTGTTTGAGAGTGTGTTTGACAGTGTGTTTTTGTCAGTGTATGTGTTTGAGTGTGTGTGTGTTTGATTGCATGCGTGTTTGAGAGTGTGTGTGTGTTTGTCAGTGTGTGTGTTTGAGAGTGTGTGTTTTTTTGTCAGGGTGTGTGTGTGTGTGTGTGTGTGTGTGTTTGTCAGTGTGTGTGTGTGTCTGTCAGTGTGTGTGTTTGTCAGGGTGGGTGTGTGTTTGTCAGTGTGTGTGTGTGTTTGAGTGCTTGTGTTTGAGAGTGTGTGTGTTTGTCAGGGTGTGTGTGTGTCTTTGTCAGGGTGTGTGTGTGTGTGTGTTTGAGTGTATGCGTGTTTGAGAGTGTGTGTGTGTGTTTGAGTGCTTGTGTGTGTGTTTGAGTGCTTGTGTGTGTTTGAGAGTGCGTGTGTTTGTCAATGTGTGTGTTTGAGTACTTGTGTGTGTTTGTGAGTGTGTGTGTGTGTTATTCAGTGCCGTCTGAACACTAGACACAGATATGGTGTTTGCTCAGTGTTTCTGTCGTGTTTTCAAACATCTACACACTCTTAAATCAAGACACATGTACAGCAGATGTGAAGATCTGTGTGTTCTGCTGAGTTTGAACACACATCTGCTAATTCAGAGGGTTATTGTCTGACTCCGGGGGCAGATGTCTTGATTGATGAGTGTTGATGTGTTTGTGCAGAGACAGAAGCTCTGAGTGTGTGTGATCTGAGCAGAAGAGAGAGGGCGTGTCACAGCTGCTGCTGCTGCTGGTACTGCGACGCCGGCTGTAGTTTGGTCACCTGACCGATGCCTTTAGTGACCCCCTCTCTGAAGAGCAGCTTGGCTCCCACCTTCAGATACTCCGGGTGTTTGATGAACCTGAAGCGGACCACAGCCTTCTCTCCGGTGCGGAGCTCCTCCTGAGGGAGGAGATGATGAGAGTCAGACACACACTCATCTCTGAGATGACCAACACTAGTCATTCTACCTCACAGAATAAGGTTGATTAGAGCACAAGAGCTGCGGTTTTGGAGATGCTCTGACCCGTCACAATCTGGCCCTTGTCAAACTCGCTCTAATCCTCACGCTTGCCCATTTCTCCTGCTTCTAACACATCAACTCTGAGGACGAAATGTTCACTTGCTGCCTAATATATCCCACCCACTAACTATCATAATGTTATGCCTGATTGGTGTACATTATATTGATTTTAAAGTTGTTGTTTTTATTCATTTCTCCCATAGGGATTTAAAAAAAGTCTTGGTTAAAGTGTTTTAAGACTTGATATGAGGAGAAAAAGAACACTAAGAACACAGAGGTACAAGACTTCAGTGAGTGAAAGAACTACAATCCCATGAAGCATTGCGAACCGCATTATCCAATTAAAAACAATGGAGAAATACACACAAATATTTAAGTATGTTGAGAGCGTATGGAGATGTCCGAGCTAAAGAGATATTTTAGCCTGCTTTGCTTTTCGTAACTCTGACTGGTGGAAATTTCTGTACGGCATCATGGGTAATGTAGTTTTTTAACACAAATTCCACTGTTATTTCAGTTCGATTATTTCAGAAATAAGCTGAAATCACGCGGACTGACGGCTTCAACACAAGAACATATCATTCATTATTGATAGCATTGATTGTTTGTTATAACTTTGAGAGTACTGGCCCTACGTTCTGTGACCGCCACATAGAAAAAAGAACAGTAGCCGCGTTTCCATTACAGATTTGCGCAAAACTTTTGCGATATTTTCTAAAAGTCGATAAAAAAATATTGCGAAATGACGGCGTTTCCATTAACTGATGTTATGCGACTAAAACATTTTTTTTCTCTCATGATAAGTCATTCCAAAAATGATGCTATGTATGTTGTTAGGTTTACGTATATCCCAGCCACCGCGCGCCATTATTACTAACGGAAGGAGACGTGTGTGTGTGTGTGTTATCCAAGCACTAATGTCAAGGAAGGCACTTTATACTTCAGCGGCACATATGAGGTGTTGTGATAAATTGTGGCATTTTATAATCTATTGTTTTTTATGAGTTATCATCTGTAAAGAATGATCGTCTTTTACGTATGCCAGGTTATTGTACAGAGATGAGCGAGATGTTTGAATTTGATGGTGGTAACTCAAAGGTTTTGTTTTTTACCATTTTGTTATTTTGGCTTGGAATTTCGTTTGTTGGAAATATGATAACATAATTTAGAAATGCTTTGGAAATTAAAAACATTGCGTTTAATAAACAAAATATATTTTTGAAATTAAGAACAAAATAAACTGTTCCCTGAGTCCACGGCCTTTGTTGTTATTGTGAGTGTACACAAATAAAAGTAGAGCGTTTACTGTTTATAATTATGTCTAGCGCTTATCTGTATGGCTAAAAATGACGGAGTATTGTGAGTTGTTTCCGCTGGAATAAGGAAAAAATCCACCAAAAGGTGCCGACAACTTCGTCAGACAGAGGGTTAAAGAAAACGTAGCCTATTAATGTCGTTCAGATAATAAGAGAATCATTCCATCATTAGCAACTAAAACTACAGTTAAAATACTCATTAATGTGTTCACAGCTCATCATGTCTCGGGTCGCGGCAGATCAAGGACTTTATAACTCGCAATTGCGACTTTTTATCTCAGAATTCTGACTTTATAACTCGCAATTGCAACTTTTTATCTCAGAATTCTGACTTTATATCACATAATTGCGACTTTTTATCTCAGAATTCTGACTTTATATCACGCAATTGCGAGTTTATATCTCAGAATTCTGACTTTATAACTCGCAATTGTGAGAAAAAAAGTCAGTATTCTGAGATAAAAAGTCGCAATTACTCTTAATTTTTTTATTTAGTGGCGGAAACGGGCTTCAGTTAGGCTATGTCTAAATATGATAATTTTTAAATTTCATATGTTGATTATGAAAAGTTAGCAGCATGAGTAATGTGGCGTTCACACCGGACGCGATTCGCGCGAATAATTCGCGCTAATCGCGCGAAGGTGGACGCGTGTACATTTTGAGTTTACTCGCGCGAATCGCGCGTGAAATTCGCGCGAATCGCGTGTGACATTCACTGCACAACAGATGCGAATTCGCGTCATGGGCGGGGCTTCCGCCAGCAGCTCGTCTCGTTGAGAAATGGCTGACATGGGCTGTGTTTACATGTCTTTTTTTTTGTTCATATCTACTGTTAATGTGTGACAAAACGTAGTTTTAAGACTTTTTCAGTCGATAATGTAGTTGTTTAAAGCTCAAATCTGTGGTTTATTTACATAAACAGTGCCTATTTGAACATTTTATCTGCCGTTGTCGGAGCTGTGAGCTCCAGTGGATCAGCGGCGCTCAGCGCACGTGAAAGCTGGCGAGGGCAACCTTTCCTCGGCCAGTCCTTCTGCCGTCTACCGCTGGCTCTGATGTCTCTGTGGCGGCTCCAGATATAATTCATCTTGTAACGGCCGATCTTTGGTCTCATGGATCTATAATTTGTTCCCTGGCAAATCGTTTAGGCTGAAGGCAAAGAGAAGTTTCATTACTTTATATTTTTAGGCTATAACTGTACGTTGCAGTTGTAACGTTAGCCGACTAGCTCTGACTTTGAATGTTTGACTGCATTGTTGCTTTGTTTCATGTATAGCTTGTTATACATTACTGATACTTTTGTATTATTGATCATACATAAACTTGCATTTAACAAAAAGAGACTGGGTTGTGTTTCATGTAATTTAATGTTATCACAGTGATAATCATATTGTCTGAACCAGATATTAATATACAGATTTTCTCCTCATTGTTGTCACTACTAGAGCAAGCTCCTGATTGGTTAACGCGGCGCGAAATATCCGCCAAAGTTCAGATTTTTCAACTTGAGCGTTTCGCGCGAATCGCGCGTTCAAAACGCTCAAGTCGCGTCCTTCTCGCCACCTCAATCGCGCGAATCGCGCCGCAGAATGCCATTTCGCGTCTCTGCATTGACTTAACATGTAAATCACTCGCGCAAATCGCGTCCGGTGTGAACGCACCATAAGGCATATAATCAGATGCGCATATGTCTGGGGACATGGATTTTGAGCACTTAATTGATTATATTAATAATCATAGTTATGATATGTGTGGCTGCACCGGGGTCTGTCATTAGCCTACTAGATTAAAGTTATGCCACTGTCCTTATTAGGAGAAAATATATGTCGTTTTAACAACATAAGATCTCGTTATTAGACATACTTGAGTGGGAAAAAATGATATGTAGGCGGATGGTTAAAGACGGCTCACCTTTCCCTGCAGAGCCTCGACTGTGGCCGTCTGTCTAACGTTGCCCACATGAACGGTCACCTGGAAGCCCTTGTGGAAAGTTTTGGCATGGAAGAGTAAAACGATCTCGGCCTCGAAGCACCAGCAGATAGTGGGGTTCATCTCAGGACTAACCATCACCATACCCTGCCGGAGAACAACCCAACACACACACACACACACACACACACACACACACATTACACCACTGACGGCTGAACAATCCTACAATCCCACCAATACACTTAAACCTAGAGCAAATCAAGGCTCATCTAAGCATTCTGTTGCACCAAACTTCATCCCTTCTCTGATGATGAGGGCGGGGCCACCTGTCACTCACATGAGATCCTCCAATAGCAAACCACCACCATCCAATCAATTCCCCACAGACACAATCAAGCCCCGCCCTACATTTGTTCTTGTTTGACAAGCGCTTCACTCTATATATACGGCACAATAGGGCAACTTCCATTTCATGCAGACTTATTAGCACTTGTATTTACCCTCTGGGGTACTTCGGGTCAAAAATGACCCAAAGCGTTTTATAATTATTATTTTTTAAATCGTAGCTTCAGCTCCGAAACCTGGTGACTTTATTGGTACTTGGTATATGAACACCCAAAAAAACACAGGATTTGTGTTTGGGGACAGGATTTGAAAAGTCTTAAGTGGTCGTAAAAAAAAAAAAAAAGGCACACTCAGGACCTTCGGGTCAAAAATGACCCCCATAGGAAATGAATGTGAAATATGAAAATACAGAGTTTTTTGTGCATACAATCTACAAATCAGCCAGGATGCAGAAAAAAGCACTCAACAATCTCTAAAACATCAAGAGTGCAAAACAGACAAAAAAACTCACACACACACACAAAAACAATTAGCTTTTGGAATGGCACGCGTTCATTTGTGTGTGCGTGCGTTTTTGTGTGTGTGTGTGTGAGTTTTTTTGTCTGTTTTGCACTCTTGATGTTTTAGAGATCTTCACTGTTGAGTCTTTTTTTCTGCATTCTGGCTGATTTGTTGATTGAATGCACAAAAAAACTCTGTATTTTCATATTTTTGCCAATTTCCCATTCATTTCCTATGGGGGAACGTTTTCCTATTCATATACCAAGTACCAATAAAGTCACCAAGTTTCGGACCATTCCAACAATTTTTAACATTTTTTATAAAACGCAAGATCCACTATAGTGGTAAAAATGTGCTATTGCGTGATAAAAATGCTCAATGTGTCCACCGGATGGCACCGATCTCATTTAAAAAATTGCTTTCATGAGGCCAAGGCTTGACTCTAAAATGAAATACAGCTTTAATAAAAAAATAAATATATATATAAATTTGTTATTATATTCAATGGGAAAAAAATGGGGCATAATTATTGCATAAATATTAATTATAAATCAAAATGATCTCAAAACACCAAAAAGATAAGAAAAAATATTATTGAACAAAAATATATTTAATTGATTTTTCTTTTTTATCTTAATCCCGCCCTCTGGAAGGTCCTGAGTGTGAGCCATAAATGAAGAACCCCAGAGGGTTAACCATGAGATCAGCTGTTTATTACAAACAAACATTTGAGTTAATTTAGAGCTCAAATTAAAATAAAACCTAGATCAACAAATCCTTGATTAGCTCTAAACTTATTAAAGACCTATTTTCCCTTCATCTTCATCTCTCATTAGTTCTTCTCTTTATCAGTGTTTCTGAACTCCTGAAACGCCTCCATCTCGAGTTTCTTCCCGGAACCAACACGTCACAATATTCCTCATTATAATAATTAATGCACAGAATAAAGGGGCGGGGCCTGGTTGGGTTAGTTAGTCGTGTGTTGAAACTGCCGGTTATGGTAAGGGGCGGGACATTTCCCAAACACCAATCACAACACACCGCTCCAGCCGACCAATCAGAGCACAGTGTGCTTTTCAGAAGGCGGGGCATAGAGACAGGAAGTAAACAGAGCGTTACTGGCAGACTGGGAAGAGAGGAGCCGCAACACTGGAGAATATGAGGAAATAATCAACACTCAACTGCTCTAGTGGAGCCCAAACACAGCAGCCAGAGTTTGTCGAAGGGCAGAATATGGTCATTATTGCTGCAACCCACCCCTAATGTGGCGTTCACACCAGACGCAATTCGCACTGATCGCGCGAAGGTGGACGCGTGTACATTTTGAGTTTACTCGCGCGAATCGCGCGTGACATTCACTGCACAACAGACGCAAATTCTCCTCATGGGCGGAGCTTCCGCCAGCAGCTCGTCTCGTTGAGAAATGGCTGACATGGGCTGTGTTTACATGTCTTTTTTTTTGTTCATATCTACTGTTAATGTGTGACAAAACGTAGTTTTAAGACTTTTTCAGTCGATAATGTAGTTGTTTAAAGCTCAAATCTGTGGTTTATTTACATAAACAGTGCCTATTTGAACATTTTATCTGCCGTTGTCGGAGCTGTGAGCTCCAGTGGATCAGCGGCGCTCAGCGCACGTGAAAGCTGGCGAGGGCAACCTTTCCTCGGCCAGACCTTCTGCCGTCTACCGCTGGCTCTGATGTCTCTGTGGTGTCTCGAGCTATAATTCGTCTTGTAACGGCCGATCTTTGGTCTCATGGATCTATAATTTGTTCCCTGGCAAATCGTTTAGGCTGAAGGCAAAGAGAAGTTTCATTACCTTATATTTTTAGGCTATAACTGTACGTTGCAGTTGTAACGTTAGCCTACTAGCACTGACTTTGAATGTTTGACTGCATTGTTTGCTTTATTTCATGTGTAGCTTGTTATACCTTTTACTTATACTTTTGTATTATTGATCATACATAAACTTGCATTTAACAAAAAGAGACTGTGTTGTGTTTCATGTCATTTAATGTTATCACAGTGATAATCATATTGTCTGAACCAGATATTAATATACAGATTTTCTCCTCATTGTTGTCACTACTAGAGCAAGCTCCTGATTGGTTAACGCGGCGCAAATATCCGCCAAAGTTCAGATTTTTCAACAGATTTTTGTCCTTCGCGCCGCCTCAATCGTGCGAATCGCGCCGCAGAATGCCATTTCGCGTCTCTGCATTGACTTAACATGTAAATCACTCGCGCGAATCGCGTCCGGTGTGAACGCACCATAAGGGCTGGAGAGGACGCTTCATTTTCACAATCCTTCCACCAATAGAAATGCTCACCTTTCGTAACAACGAACGGTCGAAGTCGCCCAGTGCTAAAGTAGCAGCTTGTCCAGCTCTGAGCACCCGACAGGCGGAGCGGTTCCTCTGGATACTGCAGACCGCCAGCTCCAGAAACATCCCATCATCAGAGGGCCCAACCACCAGCGGCTCTCCTTCACGGCAGATCCCACTGCAGAGACATTAGCACAGCAGAGACATTAGCACTGCAGAGACATTAGCACAGCAGAGACATTAGCACAGCAGAGACATTAGCACAGCAGAGACATTAGCACTGCAGAGACATTAGCACAGCAGAGACATTAGCACTGCAGAGACATTAGCACAGCAGAGACATTAGCACAGCAGAGACATTAGCACTGCAGAGACATTAGCACAGCAGAGACATTAGCACAGCAGAGACATTAGCACTGCAGAGACATTAGCACTGCAGAGACATTAGCACAGCAGAGACATTAGCACAGCAGAGACATTAGCACTGCAGAGACATTAGCACAGCAGAGACATTAGCACAGCAGAGACATTAGCACAACAGAGACATTAGCACTGCAGAGACATTAGCACAACAGAGACATTAGCACTGCAGAGACATTAGCACAACAGAGACATTAGCACTGCAGAGACATTAGCACAACTGAGACATTAGCACTGCAGAGACATTAGCACAACAGAGACATTAGCACTGCAGAGACATTAGCACAACAGAGACATTAGCACTGCAGAGACATTAGCACTGCAGAGACATTAGCACAACAGAGACATTAGCACTGCAGAGACATTAGCACAGCAGAGACATTAGCACTGCAGAGACATTAGCACAACAGAGACATTAGCACTGCAGAGACATTAGCACAGCAGAGACATTAGCACTGCAGAGACATTAGCACAACAGAGACATTAGCACTGCAGAGACATTAGCACAACAGAGACATTAGCACAGCAGAGACATTAGCACAACAGAGACATTAGCACAGCAGAGACATTAGCACAGCAGAGACATTAGCACAGCAGAGACATTAGCACAGCAGAGACATTAGCACTGCAGAGACATTAGCACAGCAGAGACATTAGCACAACAGAGACATTAGCACAGCAGAGACATTAGCACTGCAGAGACATTAGCACAGCAGAGACATTAGCACAACAGAGACATTAGCACTGCAGAGACATTAGCACAGCAGAGACATTAGCACAACAGAGACATTAGCACTGCAGAGACATTAGCACTGCAGAGACATTAGCACAACAGAGACATTAGCACTGCAGAGACATTAGCACAGCAGAGACATTAGCACTGCAGAGACATTAGCACAACAGAGACATTAGCACTGCAGAGACATTAGCACTGCAGTGACATTAGCACTGCAGAGACATTAGCACTGCAGTGACATTAGCACTGCAGAGACATTAGCACTGCAGAGACATTAGCACTGCAGTGACATTAGCACAGCAGAGACATTAGCACTGCAGAGACATTAGCACAGCAGAGACATTAGCACAGCAGAGACATTAGCACTGCAGAGACATTAGCACTGCAGAGACATGAGACATTAGCACAGCAGAGACATTAGCACAGCAGAGACATTAGCACAGCAGAGACATTAGCACAACAGAGACATTAGCACAGCAGAGACATTAGCACTGCAGAGACATTAGCACAGCAGAGACATTAGCACTGCAGAGACATTAGCACAGCAGAGACATTAGCACTGCAGAGACATTAGCACAGCAGAGACATTAGCACTGCAGAGACATTAGCACAACAGAGACATTAGCACAACAGAGACATTAGCACAACAGAGACATTAGCACAGCAGAGACATTAGCACTGCAGAGACATTAGCACAGCAGAGACATTAGCACAGCAGAGACATTAGCACTGCAGAGACATTAGCACTGCAGAGACATTAGCACAGCAGAGACATTAGCACTGCAGAGACATTAGCACAGCAGAGACATTAGCACTGCAGAGACATTAGCACAGCAGAGACATTAGCACAGCAGAGACATTAGCACAGCAGAGACATTAGCACTGCAGAGACATTAGCACAGCAGAGACATTAGCACTGCAGAGACATTAGCACAGCAGAGACATTAGCACAGCAGAGACATTAGCACTGCAGAGACATTAGCACAGCAGAGACATTAGCACAGCAGAGACATTAGCACTGCAGAGACATTAGCACTGCAGAGACATTAGCACAGCAGAGACATTAGCACAGCAGAGACATTAGCACTGCAGAGACATTAGCACAGCAGAGACATTAGCACAGCAGAGACATTAGCACAACAGAGACATTAGCACTGCAGAGACATTAGCACAACAGAGACATTAGCACTGCAGAGACATTAGCACAACAGAGACATTAGCACTGCAGAGACATTAGCACAACAGAGACATTAGCACTGCAGAGACATTAGCACAACAGAGACATTAGCACTGCAGAGACATTAGCACAACAGAGACATTAGCACTGCAGAGACATTAGCACTGCAGAGACATTA
Organism: Gobio gobio; assembly: GCF_949357685.1. Classification (NCBI taxonomy): domain Eukaryota; kingdom Metazoa; phylum Chordata; class Actinopteri; order Cypriniformes; family Gobionidae; genus Gobio; species Gobio gobio. Next base: position 3,943,720 of record NC_137111.1, read on the forward strand.
GCACAACAGAGACATTAGCACTGCAGAGACATTAGCACAGCAGAGACATTAGCACTGCAGAGACATTAGCACAACAGAGACATTAGCACTGCAGAGACATTAGCACAGCAGAGACATTAGCACTGCAGAGACATTAGCACAACAGAGACATTAGCACTGCAGAGACATTAGCACAACAGAGACATTAGCACAGCAGAGACATTAGCACAACAGAGACATTAGCACAGCAGAGACATTAGCACAGCAGAGACATTAGCACAGCAGAGACATTAGCACAGCAGAGACATTAGCACTGCAGAGACATTAGCACAGCAGAGACATTAGCACAACAGAGACATTAGCACAGCAGAGACATTAGCACTGCAGAGACATTAGCACAGCAGAGACATTAGCACAACAGAGACATTAGCACTGCAGAGACATTAGCACAGCAGAGACATTAGCACTGCAGAGACATTAGCACAGCAGAGACATTAGCACAACAGAGACATTAGCACAGCAGAGACATTAGCACTGCAGAGACATTAGCACTGCAGAGACATTAGCACAGCAGAGACATTAGCACTGCAGAGACATTGGCACAGCAGAGACATTAGCACAGCAGAGACATTAGCACAGCAGAGACATTAGCACAGCAGAGACATTAGCACAGCAGAGACATTAGCACAACAGAGACATTAGCACAGCAGAGACATTAGCACAGCAGAGACATTAGCACAGCAGAGACATTAGCACAGCAGAGACATTAGCACAACAGAGACATTAGCACAGCAGAGACATTAGCACTGCAGAGACATTAGCACAGCAGAGACATTAGCACTGCAGAGACATTAGCACAGCAGAGACATTAGCACAGCAGAGACATTAGCACAGCAGAGACATTAGCACTGCAGAGACATTAGCACAACAGAGACATTAGCACAGCAGAGACATTAGCACAGCAGAGACATTAGCACAACAGAGACATTAGCACAGCAGAGACATTAGCACAGCAGAGACATTAGCACAGCAGAGACATTAGCACTGCAGAGACATTAGCACAACAGAGACATTAGCACAGCAGAGACATTAGCACTGCAGAGACATTAGCACAGCAGAGACATTAGCACTGCAGAGACATTAGCACAACAGAGACATTAGCACAGCAGAGACATTAGCACAGCAGAGACATTAGCACTGCAGAGACATTAGCACAGCAGAGACATTAGCACAGCAGAGACATTAGCACTGCAGAGACATTAGCACAACAGAGACATTAGCACAGCAGAGACATTAGCACTGCAGAGACATTAGCACAGCAGAGACATTAGCACTGCAGAGACATTAGCACAACAGAGACATTAGCACAGCAGAGACATTAGCACAGCAGAGACATTAGCACTGCAGAGACATTAGCACAGCAGAGACATTAGCACTGCAGAGACATTAGCACAGCAGAGACATTAGCACAACAGAGACATTAGCACAGCAGAGACATTAGCACTGCAGAGACATTAGCACAGCAGAGACATTAGCACTGCAGAGACATTAGCACAGCAGAGACATTAGCACTGCAGAGACATTAGCACAGCAGAGACATTAGCACAACAGAGACATTAGCACAGCAGAGACATTAGCACTGCAGAGACATTAGCACAGCAGAGACATTAGCACTGCAGAGACATTAGCACAGCAGAGACATTAGCACTGCAGAGACATTAGCACAGCAGAGACATTAGCACAGCAGAGACATTAGCACAACAGAGACATTAGCACAGCAGAGACATTAGCACAGCAGAGACATTAGCACAGCAGAGACATTAGCACAGCAGAGACATTAGCACAACAGAGACATTAGCACAGCAGAGACATTAGCACTGCAGAGACATTAGCACAGCAGAGACATTAGCACAGCAGAGACATTAGCACAACAGAGACATTAGCACAGCAGAGACATTAGCACAGCAGAGACATTAGCACAACAGAGACATTAGCACTGCAGAGACATTAGCACAGCAGAGACATTAGCACTGCAGAGACATTAGCACAGCAGAGACATTAGCACTGCAGAGACATTAGCACAGCAGAGACATTAGCACTGCAGAGACATTAGCACAGCAGAGACATTAGCACAACAGAGACATTAGCACAGCAGAGACATTAGCACTGCAGAGACATTAGCACAGCAGAGACATTAGCACTGCAGAGACATTAGCACAGCAGAGACATTAGCACTGCAGAGACATTAGCACTGCAGAGACATTAGCACAGCAGAGACATTAGCACAGCAGAGACATTAGCACTGCAGAGACATTAGCACTGCAGAGACATTAGCACAGCAGAGACATTAGCACTGCAGAGACATTAGCACTGCAGTGACATTAGCACTGCAGAGACATTAGCACTGCAGTGACATTAGCACTGCAGAGACATTAGCACTGCAGAGACATTAGCACTGCAGTGACATTAGCACAGCAGAGACATTAGCACTGCAGAGACATTAGCACAGCAGAGACATTAGCACAGCAGAGACATTAGCACTGCAGAGACATTAGCACTGCAGAGACATGAGACATTAGCACAGCAGAGACATTAGCACAGCAGAGACATTAGCACAGCAGAGACATTAGCACAACAGAGACATTAGCACAGCAGAGACATTAGCACTGCAGAGACATTAGCACAGCAGAGACATTAGCACTGCAGAGACATTAGCACAGCAGAGACATTAGCACTGCAGAGACATTAGCACAGCAGAGACATTAGCACTGCAGAGACATTAGCACAACAGAGACATTAGCACAACAGAGACATTAGCACAACAGAGACATTAGCACAGCAGAGACATTAGCACTGCAGAGACATTAGCACAGCAGAGACATTAGCACAGCAGAGACATTAGCACTGCAGAGACATTAGCACTGCAGAGACATTAGCACAGCAGAGACATTAGCACTGCAGAGACATTAGCACTGCAGAGACATTAGCACAGCAGAGACATTAGCACAGCAGAGACATTAGCACAACAGAGACATTAGCACAGCAGAGACATTAGCACTGCAGAGACATTAGCACAGCAGAGACATTAGCACAGCTTAGCACAGCAGAGACATTAGCACAGCAGAGACATTAGCACAACAGAGACATTAGCACAGCTTAGCACAGCAGAGACATTAGCACAGCAGAGACATTAGCACTGCAGAGACATTAGCACAACAGAGACATTAGCACTGCAGAGACATTAGCACAGCAGAGACATTAGCACTGCAGAGACATTAGCACAACAGAGACATTAGCACTGCAGAGACATTAGCACAACAGAGACATTAGCACAGCAGAGACATTAGCACAACAGAGACATTAGCACAGCAGAGACATTAGCACAGCAGAGACATTAGCACAGCAGAGACATTAGCACAGCAGAGACATTAGCACTGCAGAGACATTAGCACAGCAGAGACATTAGCACAACAGAGACATTAGCACAGCAGAGACATTAGCACTGCAGAGACATTAGCACAGCAGAGACATTAGCACAACAGAGACATTAGCACTGCAGAGACATTAGCACAGCAGAGACATTAGCACTGCAGAGACATTAGCACAGCAGAGACATTAGCACAACAGAGACATTAGCACAGCAGAGACATTAGCACTGCAGAGACATTAGCACTGCAGAGACATTAGCACAGCAGAGACATTAGCACTGCAGAGACATTGCACAGCAGAGACATTAGCACAGCAGAGACATTAGCACAGCAGAGACATTAGCACAGCAGAGACATTAGCACAGCAGAGACATTAGCACAACAGAGACATTAGCACAGCAGAGACATTAGCACAGCAGAGACATTAGCACAGCAGAGACATTAGCACAACAGAGACATTAGCACAGCAGAGACATTAGCACTGCAGAGACATTAGCACAGCAGAGACATTAGCACTGCAGAGACATTAGCACAGCAGAGACATTAGCACAGCAGAGACATTAGCACAGCAGAGACATTAGCACTGCAGAGACATTAGCACAACAGAGACATTAGCACAGCAGAGACATTAGCACAGCAGAGACATTAGCACAACAGAGACATTAGCACAGCAGAGACATTAGCACAGCAGAGACATTAGCACAGCAGAGACATTAGCACTGCAGAGACATTAGCACAACAGAGACATTAGCACAGCAGAGACATTAGCACTGCAGAGACATTAGCACAGCAGAGACATTAGCACTGCAGAGACATTAGCACAACAGAGACATTAGCACAGCAGAGACATTAGCACAGCAGAGACATTAGCACTGCAGAGACATTAGCACAGCAGAGACATTAGCACAGCAGAGACATTAGCACTGCAGAGACATTAGCACAACAGAGACATTAGCACAGCAGAGACATTAGCACTGCAGAGACATTAGCACAGCAGAGACATTAGCACTGCAGAGACATTAGCACAACAGAGACATTAGCACAGCAGAGACATTAGCACAGCAGAGACATTAGCACTGCAGAGACATTAGCACAGCAGAGACATTAGCACTGCAGAGACATTAGCACAGCAGAGACATTAGCACAACAGAGACATTAGCACAGCAGAGACATTAGCACTGCAGAGACATTAGCACAGCAGAGACATTAGCACTGCAGAGACATTAGCACAGCAGAGACATTAGCACTGCAGAGACATTAGCACAGCAGAGACATTAGCACAACAGAGACATTAGCACAGCAGAGACATTAGCACTGCAGAGACATTAGCACAGCAGAGACATTAGCACTGCAGAGACATTAGCACAGCAGAGACATTAGCACAGCAGAGACATTAGCACAGCAGAGACATTAGCACAACAGAGACATTAGCACAGCAGAGACATTAGCACAGCAGAGACATTAGCACAGCAGAGACATTAGCACAGCAGAGACATTAGCACAACAGAGACATTAGCACAGCAGAGACATTAGCACTGCAGAGACATTAGCACAGCAGAGACATTAGCACAGCAGAGACATTAGCACAACAGAGACATTAGCACAGCAGAGACATTAGCACAGCAGAGACATTAGCACAACAGAGACATTAGCACTGCAGAGACATTAGCACAGCAGAGACATTAGCACTGCAGAGACATTAGCACAGCAGAGACATTAGCACTGCAGAGACATTAGCACAGCAGAGACATTAGCACTGCAGAGACATTAGCACAGCAGAGACATTAGCACAACAGAGACATTAGCACAGCAGAGACATTAGCACTGCAGAGACATTAGCACAGCAGAGACATTAGCACTGCAGAGACATTAGCACAGCAGAGACATTAGCACTGCAGAGACATTAGCACTGCAGAGACATTAGCACAGCAGAGACATTAGCACAGCAGAGACATTAGCACTGCAGAGACATTAGCACTGCAGAGACATTAGCACAGCAGAGACATTAGCACTGCAGAGACATTAGCACTGCAGTGACATTAGCACTGCAGAGACATTAGCACTGCAGTGACATTAGCACTGCAGAGACATTAGCACTGCAGAGACATTAGCACTGCAGTGACATTAGCACAGCAGAGACATTAGCACTGCAGAGACATTAGCACAGCAGAGACATTAGCACAGCAGAGACATTAGCACTGCAGAGACATTAGCACTGCAGAGACATGAGACATTAGCACAGCAGAGACATTAGCACAGCAGAGACATTAGCACAGCAGAGACATTAGCACAACAGAGACATTAGCACAGCAGAGACATTAGCACTGCAGAGACATTAGCACAGCAGAGACATTAGCACTGCAGAGACATTAGCACAGCAGAGACATTAGCACTGCAGAGACATTAGCACAGCAGAGACATTAGCACTGCAGAGACATTAGCACAACAGAGACATTAGCACAACAGAGACATTAGCACAACAGAGACATTAGCACAGCAGAGACATTAGCACTGCAGAGACATTAGCACAGCAGAGACATTAGCACAGCAGAGACATTAGCACTGCAGAGACATTAGCACTGCAGAGACATTAGCACAGCAGAGACATTAGCACTGCAGAGACATTAGCACTGCAGAGACATTAGCACAGCAGAGACATTAGCACAGCAGAGACATTAGCACAGCAGAGACATTAGCACAGCAGAGACATTAGCACTGCAGAGACATTAGCACAGCAGAGACATTAGCACAGCTTAGCACAGCAGAGACATTAGCACAGCAGAGACATTAGCACAACAGAGACATTAGCACAGCTTAGCACAGCAGAGACATTAGCACAGCAGAGACATTAGCACTGCAGAGACATTAGCACAGCAGAGACATTAGCACAGCAGAGACATTAGCACTGCAGAGACATTAGCACAGCAGAGACATTAGCACAACAGAGACATTAGCACAGCAGAGACATTAGCACTGCAGAGACATTAGCACAGCAGAGACATTAGCACAGCTTAGCACAGCAGAGACATTAGCACAGCAGAGACATTAGCACAACAGAGACATTAGCACAGCTTAGCACAGCAGAGACATTAGCACAGCAGAGACATTAGCACTGCAGAGACATTAGCACAGCAGAGACATTAGCACAGCAGAGACATTAGCACTGCAGAGACATTAGCACAGCAGAGACATTAGCACAGCAGAGACATTAGCACAGCTTAGCACAGCAGAGACATTAGCACAGCAGAGACATTAGCACTGCAGAGACATTAGCACAGCAGAGACATTAGCACAGCAGAGACATTAGCACAGCAGAGACATTAGCACTGCAGAGACATTAGCACTGCAGAGACATTAGCACTGCAGAGACATTAGCACAGCAGAGACATTAGCACAACAGAGACATTAGCACTGCAGAGACATTAGCACTGCAGAGACATTAGCACAGCAGAGACATTAGCACAACAGAGACATTAGCACTGCAGAGACATTAGCACAGCAGAGACATTAGCACTGCAGAGACATTAGCACAGCAGAGGCATTAGCACTGCAGAGACATTAGCACAGCAGAGACATTAGCACAGCAGAGACATTAGCACAGCAGAGACATTAGCACAGCAGAGACATTAGCACAACAGACAGAGACATTAGCACAACAGACAGAGACATTAGCACAACAGACAGAGACATTAGCACAACAGACAGAGACATTAGCACAGCAGAGACATTAGCACAACAGACAGAGACATTAGCACAACAGACAGAGACATTAGCACAACAGACAGAGACATTAGCACAACAGACAGAGACATTAGCACAACAGACAGAGACATTAGCACAACAGACAGAGACATTAGCACAGCAGAGACATTAGCACAGCAGAGCCATTAGCACAACAGACAGAGACATTAGCACAACAGACAGAGACATTAGCACAACAGACAGAGACATTAGCACAACAGACAGAGACATTAGCACAACAGACAGAGACATTAGCACAACAGACAGAGACATTAGCACAACAGACAGACATTAGCACAGCAGAGACATTAGCACAACAGACAGAGACATTAGCACAACAGACAGAGACATTAGCACAACAGACAGAGACATTAGCACAACAGACAGAGCCATTAGCACAGCAGAGACATTAGCACAACAGACAGAGACATTAGCACAACAGACAGAGACATTAGCACAACAGACAGACATTAGCACAGCAGAGACATTAGCACAACAGACAGAGACATTAGCACAACAGACAGAGACATTAGCACAACAGACAGAGACATTAGCACAACAGACAGAGCCATTAGCACAGCAGAGACATTAGCACAACAGACAGAGACATTAGCACAACAGACAGAGACATTAGCACAACAGACAGAGACATTAGCACAACAGACAGAGACATTAGCACAATAGACAGAGACATTAGCACAACAGACAGAGACATAGGGATGCGCGGTATACCGGTACTGGAAAAATACCGGTATATATTTTATTTCAAACGGTACGATATCATGATTTTGCTCATTTCGGTATATGCTGCTGTTCCGAAGTACACCGCTAGGTGGCAGCGCGCTACACAAACTGAAGCGAAACTGGCAAATGTGGCAACAGAAAAAGATGAATACAGCAGTTGAATCTCACTCAACACGCACAAAACTCATTAATAAAGAGAGTAGACGTGAAATTTGGAATTACTTTGCTTATAAAACTGCTGAAGAACCATCAAACCTTGCCAAGCATCGTCACTTAATTCCTGACTTGTAAGACATTATGAGATCGACAGGTGAGTGCATAATTCTAACGATCTAATTTAGACATTTTTCTTTTAACACTGATTAACGCACATACACAAGATCGTATCGTTTAAATATAATGAAATCTCCAGCGTTCGTTTCAACCAGTCACGTTACTTTAGACCTAATATTTGCACGCATACTATTGCACTATTTACATCCGCGAAAGACATACCCAACTCTGTTTATGTGACTACTCACTAAAGATGGACATTTTTGACATAATTTTGTGTGTATTTGACTGAGGAAAAACAATTTAATTTGGAATGCGCGAGCTCTTTAGGCCTGTGTGTGTGTGTGTTTGTTGTTGGCATGAGCGCAAAGAAAACTCTCTCTCTAAGAGCTCGTCCCATATGTATTACGAAATGCTATAAAATCGCTTGCATGTTCAAATTGGCGAGGTTTAAAAAGACGTGGGCAGTGATTTCCGTCAGCTGTCCCGCAACGGAAGCGAAAGTGTTGAATCTGAGCGCGCAGATGCTTTTATAGTGCATGTGCGATGTCTTTTGAAGCCAGAAGCAATTTGCTCATTTTGAGAGAATGGAGACGCTCAGTAATGCTGAAATTACTTACAAAAAAGTTTCCAAATGACTGATTAATGTGATAATCTTTGTTGATTAATTTAATAATAAACATTTGCGGTAATTTCCCGCTTCATAAACCCAAAACTTGCGAGAGTGAGTAAAATTATGCGCAATACCCGCATCAAAATTCAGACCCTGTATGGTATCGATTTAATATCGGTACTTCGGTATTAGATTGTGGTACCGTACCGAAGCCAAAATTGTGGTATCGAGCCATCCCTACAGAGACATTAGCACAACAGACAGAGACATTAGCACAACAGACAGAGACATTAGCACAACAGACAGAGACATTAGCACAATAGACAGAGACATTAGCACAACAGACAGAGACATTAGCACAATAGACAGAGACATTAGCACAACAGACAGAGACATTAGCACAACAGACAGAGCCATTAGCACAACAGACAGAGACATTAGCACAATAGACAGAGACATTAGCACAACAGACAGAGACATTAGCACAGCAGAGACATTAGCACAACAGACAGAGACATTAGCACAACAGACAGAGACATTAGCACAACAGACAGAGACATTAGCACAATAGACAGAGACATTAGCACAACAGACAGAGCCATTAGCACAATAGACAGAGACATTAGCACAACAGACAGAGACATTAGCACAATAGACAGAGACATTAGCACAACAGACAGAGACATTAGCACAACAGACAGAGACATTAGCACAACAGACAGAGACATTAGCACAACAGACAGAGACATTAGCACAATAGACAGAGACATTAGCACAACAGACAGAGACATTAGCACAACAGACAGAGACATTAGCACAATAGACAGAGACATTAGCACAACAGACAGAGACATTAGCACAACAGACAGAGACATTAGCACAACAGACAGAGCCATTAGCACAACAGACAGAGACATTAGCACAACAGACAGAGACATTAGCACAACAGACAGAGACATTAGCACAACAGACAGAGACATTAGCACAACAGACAGAGACATTAGCACAACAGACAGAGACATTAGCACAACAGACAGAGACATTAGCACAACAGACAGAGACATTAGCACAACAGCGTCTGTTCGGACACCACAGTCAATAGAGGAGAGGAGGAAGTACCTGTACAGAGTCCCACCAACTACTGTCCCCACATCTGGAACGGTGTAGATCTCATCAATCTACAGATCAACACACACAGACGGGTACATTTACGTCATCTTTGCAGGACTGTGATATGAAAAGTGGTATAAACAAACATATCTATTGGTTCAATATGCATCACATGACTAAACACGGGTCATTGTTTTAAAATACGTCCGCTTTGGAGAGAGTTTTTCATGACGGAAGGCCAAACAGAGAGGAAAAGATGTGTTTTCAAATGAATCCGCATTAGTGTGGACATTAGCTTAAAGGGATAGTTCACCCGAAAATGAAAATTAGCCCATGATTTACTCTCCCTCAAGTCCTCCGAGGTGTGTATGACATTCTTCTTTCACACGAATAAAATCTGAGTTATATTACAAAAGTCCAGGCTAATCCAAGCTTTAGAATTTGATTCATAGTTGCTCTGTTTTTCAAGTCCATAAAAAATGCATCTGTCCGTCATATAACTGCTCCACAAGGCTCTGGGGTGTTAATAAAGGCCTTCTGAAGCGAATCAACGCGTTTGTGTAAGAAAAATATTAAAACTTTATCAAGTAAACTTTCGACCGACCGCCTTCTGTGGAAAAGCGTTGAATGTTGAAAGTGAAACTCAAGATGCGTTCGTGAAGTCATGAGTCTTTCGATCCGCAGGGGAACGTCCAACAATTTTTCCATAAATTGAACACGGAAGGCGGTCGGTCGAAAGTTTACTTGATAAAGTTTTAAATATGGATATTTTTCTTACACAAACGCGTCGATTCGCTTCAGGCCGTTTCCTGGGTAAAATTGATGATTTCTCTGGATTTAGATATACTTGGAAACATCTGAGATAAAATACACAAGTCAACAAAACATATAACACTGTTCTAGTGGATATCTTACATATTGTGCCTTTAAGTGTCAAACTGTACCTGAAACTCGGTGAGCTGTTGCATGAGCTCCTCTTGCTCTTTGCTGTTGCTGAGGGGAGGTAGAATATTAAAGAAGACCTTCAGCAAATCAAGACTCTCGCCCGACACGCTGGACAGGGTGAAGATGGGCGTGATGCTGCAGGAGAACACAAGACCAGGAAGACTTCGATAAAGCGGTGATCTTTCATCTTTTGAGATTGTGATGTTTTGTTAGGGTGTGGCTGTACCTTGGGGACTGTGCAAACTTCTGTGCGGCAGTGACGGCGTCGTCAGTCGAGGACACCAGCATGGGCACTTTGCTGCAGCCGGGCTGCTTGAGGATCCGCTCCAGCTGGCGGACCGTACGCTCCACCGTGCCCTTGGCACACAGGTCCACCTTACTCACCACAATGAAGATGGGCACCTTCAGCGCCAGGGCCAGACCCAAGTGCTCGCGCGTCGTACCCGCTGGGAAAACAGAGAGAGCCAAACCTCAGACCACTGTTGCCAACACATTTTCAGGGGAAGTTGCTAAAGGCAGATCGAGTTGTTGCTAAAAGTTGCTAAATGAGTTTGTGACGTCATTGCGCTATGACGTCATTACGTAATCGCAAGGCAAAACTGCGCCATTATGTAACGCATAGATATTATTTGAAATGCTAATTTAGATTTGTTTGTAAAATAGATTAAAGCAATGTGTTAGTTAATATGTACGGATCGAGCCCCACACATGACGTGCAAGAAAAAAAAAAGTAAATTGTGCGCAAAATTTACAAATTTGTTCCCTCGATTTGCTTAACCGGCCACACGATTTACTCATTTGTTCCCTCAATTTATAAATCGTGTGCACGATTTAGCCTACTAGTTTTTTTCCTGCATGTCATATGCAGGGCTCCGTGAATGATCTTCCAGTTTTTACAGCGATTTCCACATTTCCACAGCGATCTTAAGGAATTATGAATGAACCGCTTGGCCTATTGAGCTAGCTTGTATGTGTGTTGTTTGGATTAGAGTCACTTTCCAGTCACAATTGCTAAATTTGTTGCTAGGTGTTTTTAAAAAAAAAGTTGCTAAGGTAGTCTGAAAAGTTGCTAAATCTAGCAACAAAATTGCTAAGTTGGCAACACTGCCTCAGACTTCCTACATGGGCCGTTTAAAGAGTAGCCAATAGTTTGCGTGGAAAACAAGGAACCAATTATCCTCCTATATTATTATGATTTAATGATTCTTTCCAGTTATGAGTGTTTGTTTCTTCATATAATAGGGATGCACCAATGTATCGGCCGATTTTTGATCAATTTACAACCATCGGCTATATCATGAGAAAGGCCGATATAACAAACCAATGGTTTATTACTGAAGGCTCTGAGCTGTGTAATATCTGCTTCATAATCCAAGATTAATATCCCTGCTGCGCTGCGTCTTAATGTTTATCAAACAACAAAAGACCAACAAACTAAAAAAATAAAACGCTTACTAATCTTGACTAAACTTTCATAAAAATTCATTTCCGTGATGCGGACAACGCAGACAGAATCCAGTCATAAAAACGACATTTACTGCATAATGCAGAACGGCACGAATGTTTTGATGAATAAATAAAACGCTGGTCAGTCACTTAAACCAATCGCAATATATACTAGTGTCTGTGAATATTAAGCCCCAAAAACTGTTTAAATATGAATCCTGCATGTTTCTCTGTCTCTGTCTGCTTCATTTAGCCTAAAGTTACCTCTTTCTCACTCACACACACACACACACACACACACACTGAAACTCGCTGTGTTTTTCAGCCTCTGCCACTTCAATACGAGACACGAATGCATCACTTCATGAGCATTTTACCATTTTATTCGACAAAATCTATCATCATATCAGAACACACACACACACACACACACACACACACACACACACACACACACACACACACACACACACACACACACACACACACACACACACACACACACACACACACACACACACACACACACACACACACAGGAACTCGAAGCACACGACAACCCGTCAAAATAAAAGTTCAGTTTAACAAAGTAATTGTGACGGGATTAATGTTGTACAGAAGAGCTCAATGTAATCATAATATATTTAATTTATACAGTGAAGAATATGCAGTGTTATTTAACATTAAACCTACTTAAAAAGCACTGTTTATTTCATATTTTCTGTTGTGTATATATATATATATATAAAATGTATGTTGGCCTGCTGAATGTTAAAAGGATCCAGTGTATGTTCATTAGAAATTATTTCAGAGATGAAATATGGATTTGTCTTTCATTTTATATGATGTTCCTTTACTGAAACTCTAGAGAATAATGGTGAATATTGTCTGCAGCTCTCACTGAAAGAAAGCACATGCTATCAGTGTGTTTTGGGGAACATTCTGGTCAGAGCTGGAGCTCAATCAACTCCAATCTTGAAGAAGCTGAGTATCTGTGTATGTGCGCAGTATTCTGTGTTACAGGTCAGTATTGGAGGTGGACAATGTTGTTCTGGACAAGCTGACGCCTGGAAGGTCACGATGTGCCTAATGCCGGGGGTGAAAGCGTCAACAAGTGATATATGGAGACATGCATCTGATTAACTCACAATGTGTGGAAATTTACTATGACTATCTATTTTCTCTGAGCCAATCAGAATCATTCAACCTGCTGTAATGACTTAGCTAGACCTTGAAAAAGTTGATTGAGTGGGTCTAAGCATGTGAGTGAGTGGAGGCGGGGCTAATTTGAATATTCATAAATCCGCATATACTAAATGAGGCAAGGGTGTAGAGTTACATTCAAGCTATTTCAAGGCATGAAGCATTTTTTTTTCTCAGCAGGAAGTGTGTCATTTCGGTGATCAAAGATGATTTTTAGGAATAAAATGATTGATTACAGGGAGACTTTAAATTACCCCTTTTATGCTTTTTATGGACGGACTCAGTCGTATTAGCATAGACCCCGCCCACAACTGCTGACAGACTCCGCCCTATTAGCATAGACCCCGCCCACGACTGCTGATGGACTCAGCCCTATTAGCATAGACCCCGCCCACGACTGCTGACAGACTCCACCCTATTATCATAGACCCCGCCCATGACTGCTGATGGACTCCGCCCTATTAGCATAGACCCCGCCCACGACTGCTGACCGACTCAGCCCTATTAGCATAGACCCCGCCCACGACTGCTGATGGACTCCGCCCTTTTAGCATAGACCCCGCCCACAACTGCTGACAGATTAACCTATTAGCATAGACCCCGCCCACGACTGCTGATAGATTAACCTATTAGCATAGACCCCGCCCACGACTGCGGATAGACTCCGCCCTATTAGCATAGACCCGCCCACGACTGCTGATGGACTCCGCCCTATTAGCATAAACTCGCTCACGACTGCTGACGGACTCCGCCCTATTAGCATAGACCCCGCCCACGACTGCTGATAGGCTACGCCCTATTAGCATAGACCCCGTCCACAACTGCTGATGGACTCCACCCTTTTAGCATAGACCCCGCCCACAACTGCTGACGGATTCTGCCCAATTAGCATAGACCCGCCCACAACTGCCGATGGACTCCGCCCTTTTAGCATAGACCCGCCCACAACTGCTGACAGATTCTAACCTATTAGCATAGACCCCGCCCACGACTGCTAATAGACTCCGCCCTATTAGCATAGACCCGCCCACGACTGCTGATAGACTCCGCCCTATTAGCATAGATCCCTCCCACGACTGCTGATGGACCCCACCCTATTAGCATAGCTCCGCCCCTCAGTGAGCTGTACACAGTGTGTGTGTGGATATCAGTGAGTGAGTGTGTGGGCATTGACAGAAGGAACTCATCCAGCACTGCATATTATGCATGCAAAACGGCAGCAACATGTAAACAAAGATGGAGGTCAAGGCTGGTGTACATTACGATACATAAATAGATGTTCCTGGACGAGACAGCTTGACCAGGTCAAGGTGGAAGTGACACCAAATCATCGTCTTATGAAAAATATGAGCTATACACTGTATATCTGAGCTTCAGAGATAAAGATTAGATCTATAAATAATGGTGTCAGTGTTTGTTTGAGCAGCCTGACTGGACATATCATCGGCTCAACCAATGGCGTGAGTTTGGGGCGGGGCTCTTGGTGGTAATTTTAGCTCTACAGTGCAGAAACGACACACTTCACCTTTCAGCAGATGGATCATGCCAACGCAACACTCATCAGAATGTGACCCAGGGTCAATAATGAAGGTGTGTGATAGGCTTTGAGATCAGCCAAGGGCGCTGAGCATCACTCGCTTTGATGTGCACATCAGCTGATTCACACACACTCCAGAGTCAAGTGTGCAGTTCAGGTCAGCTGTCTCACACACACACACACACACACACACACACACACACACACACACACACACACACACACACACACACACACACACACACACACACACACACACACACACACACACACACACACACACACACACACACACACAAAGATCTGCCCGCGTGGCGACAGGCAGTAAAATCTGTCCAAAGTTCACCCGTCATCTGAGGTTAATGATTGGAGAACTGGCCTCTGTTTGCATGGATTTGCTTATGGAAAAGTCAAACTCAGGAGGTGCAGAAGATGCTTTACACCGCCGTCTGTGTGCGGTTGCATAATTTAGGCGCGCTGGTGTCGCGTTGCAGAAAGGGCGTCGTGTTCTCCTTCAAAGACTGGCATGACCCACTCGCCCAAATAACTTCTCCTATTTCTGGCACACTGCTTTCCCCAAACACAACAACACAGGCCCACCTCCTACCTCATACCTTTGTGACCCCGTCTGTGAAATCCCAGCTAAAGTCATTTTTTTTATACCCAAAATCATCCTACATAATGTAAAGAACATTTTGTGAAAATATAACCTTGATATCTTTAATATTGACTGAGTAAGACCAATATCAAAAATGAGCTGAAATTCGGCCTCAGATAATCATGATTTTGAGAAATTCCGATTTTAAAATCAAGCTTATTTTTAATATTGCTAAACATTTTAACCATTATTATTCTGACTATGTGCCATATACCACATTAAAGATAAGATTCTCCCATTTTCAGTGATATAGGACACATATTTTTTGTAAAACAAGACTATTTATGATGATGTGCATGTCCAAAAAGCTTGAAACATTGAAATGAATGGGGGCTTGATTTACCAAGTCAGTTCACTCTAATGATTTGTAGGCTGTAACTTTATTAGTAAAATGAAATATCATTAATAGGCCTATATATATCCATTAATATATAAAACGTCCATAGAAAATCTCACTGTGTAATATTTGGAGTAAATCCAGGACTAATCCCCAAGTTAACAGGTCAGTCTCAAACTTTGTGCAGTTCGTCATAACTGTGAATCTTCACTTGTCTCACAATTTGATTAGATTATGATTCATTATGATTTTTTCAAACTCTTTTACATAAGTACATCCTGCACTTTATGTTCTCACTCATGCATGTTTTATTCGTATAGGCTACAAACCGACACCAAAACGTCAGACGCAAGAGCTTTGCTTTCGAAGGACATGCGCAATATTTTTTATTAATATATAATACGGGTTCTTTATTTAGCCAACAAAAAACTAACTATTTCGACACTTAGCAGCCATTAAATGTCTTTAAAATAAGATGGATATATCGGCAAAAGGTGGAGTTAGAAAACAAATAAGCGGTTCCTGAAATTTCGGTGACACACAGAAATCGTAACCCGGCTTAAGTCGAAGATTTCTTGCCTTTCCTGACACTGACCTGATCGTTGCTCGTACGGATTGATATTATGGTCTGTTTGCACTTTATAATGGTAAAAAAGAAGTTTCTGAACCGAATGATATTAGAATCAGCAGTTGTTTCTGCATCAAAAGTAAACAAAGAGGCGATTAAAATCAATATTTAAGAAGCTCACGTCCGGTATTTTTTGGTGCAAAATAATGAAACATAGTGTCAATAAAATCATTAATTTCAGTATTTATAATCAGTGTTGGGGAAAGTTACTTTGAAAAGTAATGCATTACAATATTGCGTTACTCCCTTAAAAAGTAACTAATTGAGTTACTTAGTTACTTTTTAAGAAAAGTAATGCGTTACGTTACTTTTGCGTTACTTTTTCTCACCTGGGCTGGGCTTGTTTTGTTTTTGTTTTGTTTTTTATAACAAAAAGTTATATTTTTGTGCAACGGTAAAGACCTCTTCATACCAAAATGTAAATAATGCGCCCCAGGCTGAGGTAAAAATGCAGATTCCCTCATGAACACTAGAGGGCGCAGCTCTGGATAATGGAGAAGAGGACGCAGGAGAAAAATTTTTACCAATAAAAACAAAAAAATCTAGTAATATTCATCATCAAAGGTCAGCAGCAAGACATTGGTCAATTAAATATAAAGGTAGATTATGCATAAAAATAGTTGTTTTATTTAACATTTAATTATTGGAGGTTTGCATAGTATTCTGATTTTGCATTTTACTGATTTTATTCATTTTGAGGAGAACAGAATCTTTATTGTGCAAGTGAGATGAAAAAATGCTCACATTTAGTCTAGAACTACAATAACCATCATGTTCACACACACACACACACACACACACACACACACACACACACACACACACACACACACACACACACACACACACACACACACACACACACACACACACACACACGCCTCTGCACTTATTTTTCTCAACATGGGGGCATGAGCTGTCAGTCAAATTAATGTGAAAAAGTAACTCAGATATTTTGTTGTAAATTTGAAAAGTAATGCGTTACTTTACTAGTTACTTGGAAAAAGTAATATTATTACGTAACTCAAGTTACTTGTTATGCGTTACTGTTTATAATATTATAAACGAAAAATTGAGTACTGTATCTCAAAGCCCTCGGTATAATCGATCATTTACAGTTTTAATCTCATCATTAGATTATACGACTTTAGCCGGGGTTTCACAGGCGGGGTCACATTTGCAAGAAATTTGCACACTTAAAAACTAAATTGGTCTGCTTTGAAAATATGGTCATCATTTGCACATGAAAATGCCCCATGATGTGACACAATCCGTCAAACCGTCCTGGCGTGGCTGTTAGGACACAGATTCTGCAATGCCATCGTGCCAGGTTAGAACAGGATGTTACTGTAAGTATATTTGTTTTCCTGACTGCAGGGTTACTAGACCATGCACCCTGATTTTAACACTAATATTTATATTTAAAGGTTTCATTTCTGTGCACTAGCCTTGCCAAAGTACCGTTATTAAACCTTATTTTGCCAAACATACGCTTATTTTATTGCCTTAATATGTAATTAGGTATAAATGAGGTATCATTCGAAAGCTTAAACTCTCAAAATTCATGTCATGTTTCAAATTTGAGCAAGTTTACTGCACTATTTTATAATCAAATCTTTCTCTAAACTTACAAAAACAAAGTCTGGGACTCAAGGGTGTGAGTCTTTTGAGACGCAAGTAAGTGTGTGACAGGAGAACATGTCAAAAACTATTTCAGTGGAGTGTGTTCGACTTCATATTTGAAACACAACTTGGTTAGACATGGCTTAGATTGACAGCTGGCCTGCAGTCACAGCTAGACGGACACATCTCCGGTTTCTCACTGGTCCTGGATCAGAGCGGCTCTGGGGTATTTCGGGGTGTGGAAGACTGAAGGAATGGGGGCGACACTTAAGAGCTTTCCTCATTACATAAGAGCATATGGGCGGATTATTGCGAACGGCTGATTTACTGGCAAAGGAGGACTGATGTGTCCAAACATTACGCGGTTTATTTGTGTCACTGTTTGCGATTTGATATTTATCAGAGCCTGCTTCGCCCTTATCTAAGATAAATAGGTTCAAGCGAACGGCAGTCCAATTGCATAAACCGTTATACAATCCCAAACGTGCTGTGAATCAGGGATGGAAATTAACTTTTTTGTCCAGCGGCCACTGTGGCTGGTGGATTTCAAAATCTAGTTTTTACCAGCCACTTTCTTGTTTTTAACCGGCAATGTGTAACTGCATGTGAAAATTAATACTACAAGCTCTACAATACTTAAGCAGTTTATATAATCTCAAGTCTCAATGAAATCCCCACATTTTCTCTTTCTCTCTTATACACACACAAACCATGAACTGCTATACATTTCATTAAATGAGTCGGGCAGATTAATGGATTTGGCATTTGGATGATTTGTGCTCTTTTATGGCTTCCAGTTTTAGGTTTTTAGTCCCAACAATGAAACTATTAGTTTGGGCATCTTCTGAAGCGTGTTGACGACACACTAGGGTCGCCACCTTCAGTCTGGCAAAATAAGGGACACCCATTCACAACAATATAACATTTTATATTATTTTACATTTGATTTTTGAATTTATTTCTAAAGAACTCTTTAGTAGCCTATTTGGTGCACTTTAAAGAAACTAAAACATTCTGTCATCATTTACTCTCCCTCATGATGTCCAAACCTGTGTGAGTTTCTTTCTTCTGCTCAACACAAAAGAAGATATTTTGAGGAAAGTTTGTACCCAGGATGCTCTGGGGCACCATTGACTTCCACAGTAGGAATGAATCTTCCAATGTGTTCAACATAAAGAAATGTAAACATGTTTGGAACAACTTGAGGGAGAGTAAATGACGACAGAATGTTCATTTTTGGGTGAACTGTCCCTTTAAGCAGCCATTCTGAACCACTAATCACTTATTTGACAATTCTGAAATTCAAAAATGTTTAATTTTGTATTAATTTACTTAAATTATGACTATATTATTATTTAATTATTTGTCCCATTTTTATCTAAATATTCGTT
The DNA here is from genome assembly GCF_949357685.1 of Gobio gobio. Lineage (NCBI taxonomy): Eukaryota > Metazoa > Chordata > Actinopteri > Cypriniformes > Gobionidae > Gobio > Gobio gobio. Next base: position 3,963,376 of record NC_137111.1, read on the forward strand.
TAATAAATGTTAAACTTTATATGGCAGGATTATGTCTGATTAAAATGATACATTAATAATAACATTAATTAGGCTATAATCTATTAATTAACCTGTCTAAAAATATATAATAATTCTGTCTGTTCATCATGAGTTACTGCACAGACTCATTGATATCTTTTTGATACTCAGCTCTAAATCTGGAGATCCTCTTGTGTTCAAATGGTGGACGCGACGCAAGCTTGATATGTTTTATGTATCGATATGCGCATGTTCTCGAGACTCCGCCGATATGGCAATAAAGCCGCTAAAACGCAACCACACAGGAATTAACTTCTCTACTACTGATTGTGAATTTGATTTGTAACGCCACTATTTCTTTGAAGGTGTGCCTCCTCTAAAAGTGTCCGCCGTGCAGGTGAAACAGTAGCTATGCTAGTTTTATTTACGGTAGGTGAAGCGAGTTTACCCGCCACAACACAAAATCACCCGCATTTGGCTGGTGCTAATCTCCATCCCTGCTGTGAATGCTTACCGATGCCCGTGTTGGCACTGACGACAAGCATGGCAAAGTCTGGGCAGTAGCTGGTTAAGCCAAAGATGGTGGTCTTCAGATATTTGTGGTGGCCTGCCAGATCTATGAAGGTGATCATTTTTGAGGCGCTCTCACAAATTTCCTCTGCCGTTCGGGACTCGCTGTAGTTCACCACCTAGATAAAAGACACCAGAGGCTAGTAACCACACCAAAGACCTGTCGGAAGACTTTAGTTCATCTTCAAAAGACAAATTAACATATTTATTAATAAACATGAGAGGTTTCTGTCCCTCAATTGGAAGTCCTTGTAACCAAAAATACCCCAATTATGTCAATTTAAAGACCCCTAATGTTGTTTTGGAGTCTCCTACAACACTTTAATCTCCTCATCATCTCCACTGCAGCATCAGCTCTTCTCTCTCAGTGTCTGAAACGCTTCCATCAACGATTCAGTCTCTCTAAACCCCGCCTCTCTGAGAGCTGCTCAGCTGTGATTGGTCAGAAAGCAAGCACTCATTATCATATCTGAATCTAAGTGATAGGAACAGTAATGATGGCGTGTGTTTGACCGTCTCAATCTCAGCAGAAAACAGCATCTTCTCCACATGACCAACACCAACCAAACTCTCCCAGTCTCAGAGACGACTACAGTGAGTGAGGGCGGGGCTAAGAGACGCTGTTCAGCCAATCACGACCAGAGGCGGGCATTATGCAAATTAGTTACGACTACAGTGAGTGAGGGCGGGGCTAAAGGATGCTGTTCAGCCAATCACGACCAGAGCCGGACATTATGCAAATTAGTTACGACTACAGTGAGTGAGGGTGGGGCTAAAGGATGCTGTTCAGCCAATCACGACCAGAGCCGGACATTATGCAAATTAGTTACGACTACAGTGAGTGAGGGCGGGGCTAAGAGATGCTGTTCAGCCAATCACGACCAGAGCCGGACATTATGCAAATTAGTTACGACTACAGTGAGTGAGGGCGGGGCTAAGAGACGCTGTTCAGCCAATCAAGACCAGAGGAGGGCATTATGCAAATTAGTTACGACTACAGTGAGTGAGGGCGGGGCTAAGAGACGCTGTTCAGCCAATCAAGACCAGAGGCTGACATTATGCAAATTAGTTACAACTACAGTGTGTGAGGGCGGGGCTAAGAGACGCTGTTCAGCCAATCAAGACCAGAGGAGGGCATTATGCAAATGAGTTACAACTACAGTGTTTGAGTTACCAGGACTTTCAATGGAAAGACAGAAACCTCATGCAGGTTTCATTAAAAATACCTTGACTTGTCCTATGAATTTGGAACGGAACTGATGCGAGTGTTTTCATTTCTGGGTGAACATGTGACACGTTTTACCCTGCTCAATATAATAGTTTCAAGATGGAGTTTTAATAGGTTTTCTTTGTATTTTTCTGCGATTTTTCCGGAAGTGCGCCCGCGTGCACATACGCCTATATTGCAATCATTCGCGAACATGTCACTTGTGGAGAACTGAGGGAATGAAGAGCCGCTTTCCTGCGTTTGTTCAGATTCTCACGTGTTGGATCGGATGAGAACGAAACAGACTAACTTGTGAAAAGCCGAAATACTTCTTTTTGTAGCCTAAAGAAGAACATGCTGCACTTTAGAAATGAAATACTATCAGTTCTGTAGCCTATAGGATGATCATCTTTATTTTACCTTAAAATTACACTGACTTAATCTGATTTGAAAAGCACCTGCTGTAGCATCTTATTTTTTTTCCGTTGCACTAAACATTATTTGATTTAACATTTTGGAACAATTATAAACTTTGGTTTTAATTTCACTGGTAAAGACTTTTTTTCTTTACACTGAATTTAAAAACAAATGCTGGTTTAAGTAAAATCTTTGTTTGGATTGCAGAATATGCAGTTGTTGCCTTTAATTTCACCTTTCAGCCTTTAATTTCCAATTCAATTTCCCGTTAATTTCAGATTGCGGACTTGTTTTCATTAGCCAAAAGCCAATTTAGCCTGTTAAATACCAAATAAACATCTTGTTCATGTATACTTTCATTCTTTTATTGTGTAAAAAAAAAAAAAACGGAAATCAGTATCGGAATCGGCCATGTAAAATCATGATCGGTGCATCATTAATTTCTGTCCCTCCATTGAGTCTAAGCAACTTCCACTGACGCTTCAGAAAGTTCATAAAGAGATCCTGATCCATACGGATGGAGCGGATTATTCCAGAAGAGACTCCATGGCTTTATATGATGAAGGAAAGTCTGACGGTTTTGGAGCGACATGAGAGCGAGTAAATGATTTTTGGGTGAACTGTCACTTTAAGTGTCTGACCCACTTTTGATTTATTCATCCACAAATCCCTAATATACAGTAAAATCCTTATTTATGAATAGATTCTGAGATTCCATTCACATTTTCTGCATCGCAGAAATCATAGGGTCCTAATTTAACGCCATGATATTGATTTAAGACTTTTTTAAGGCCTTTAAATTGTGGAAGGTCAAATTAAGACTTTAAGACCCTGTTTTAAACACTCCCAACCTCACACAGTCTAATGTCATGTAACTCAACCGATAACTAATCCTTTAAGTTCATGTTATGGGCTGATGATAATCCATATTACGTCTTACAGGGTTTCTGCAGGTTTCACCAAGTCAAATTTAAGACTTTTTGAGACCATTATGAATGAAATGTAAGACCTATAAAGTAAATTAATTTATTCAAATTGAACAAATCGATAAACTTGCACTTCCTCGTAGCTCAATCCCACCAGGATTTTGCAAAATTTTTTTGTGGTGATTTTTGAGATCAAAATTACTGATTTTGTGGTGGTAATTTCCAGAAATTATCATTTGCATTTTTTTTTCTTTCATAATTAGGACATCACATTTACCATATTATGTATTATGTTAGATGCACAATAGCCATACATGACAATAATAAAAAACTAAATACATAAATCTTGTTTATTTTGGTTTAAAAATAATGCAGGATCTCAAAAAAATGGAGTGTTGATTTTTCATTATATTTAGTAATCGCAGAATCACGAAAAACTGGAGGACTATTAGCTGAAGAATAAAATCTGTTTTATGTGTCTGTTGTACAATCTGAAAGAGACTCCAATAACACTAAAGCTGATTGGCTGCAATATAAGATGCATGTTGGTCTCATTTGTAGTCGTATTACTGCGAATTATGTTTGGACTATTTGAAGTGCTGCAGGATTTCAATGAGCATTATAGGAAGGGCTCGACATTAAGCATGTTCTTCGGACAAGTAAATCTGTCATCCACTTGTCCGAGTAAAAAATGTGCTTGTCCGGAAAAAAAAAATTGTTTTGTGTGTGTTGTAAATAAAATGTATTCTGAAGCAATATTCTCTCCAGTGTTCAATCAGCTTTGACATATGCATATTTGTGATATTTTTAACTTTTATAAAGGGCATATTCCCCTAATCTTATTAAATATAGGCTATGCTTCAGCTTTCCTTTTATATTCTTAAATTGGATCAATCAATTAAATTAGAAGACGACACTGGCTGTTACCAATCAAATTAAATCATTTACACTGAAAAATTACAACTGCATTAAATAATGTTATGAGATTGTTTTAAATATTTTTTGAATATACAAATAATAAATGTTGGAAAGATGAAACTAAAGCACCAGTAGGTGGCGCTGTGACCGTCTGAATGAGCGAATCATTGAGTCGATTCGTTCAAATGCTGATTCATTCAAGAATGAGGCGGTCGTTTACGAATAGTTCATTGAATCTTTGATTCAACCGATTCTTTCAAACGCTGAATCATTCACTAACACACACTGATGCTGTGACACGCGTTCTACTGTGATCTTTTGGAACTATTTTCGCTGCTGAAATAGAACAAAACACTCAATATTGCATCTAAAATGTAAGTGACGTAATGTTAATAATTGTTTAAGGAGCCGTCTTTTGAAATCAGTGTCATGTTCAGTCGTGATGTTATTCAGGAAAACAGCACTCTTGCTAATGTGACGCTGCAACTGTATCATGTTATAAATATAAATAAACTCCACATTTCTACATGTTTACGGCAGTGTGTTAACAGAGTTTCTCTGTGTGAGCGGCGCACATTTGTCTCGATTTCTCCTCGAGAGGCTGCGCGATTGACATTCACTATCAGTAATAAATGCAGAATCATTCTTGCATTTGGGTGATTCCCTAGTTATTTTTGTTAATGACGTTTTATCAGGATACTTGTCCGTCGGGCAAGTAAAATTCTCTTTCACTTACCCCTTCAAAAAATCCACTTGTCCCGGACAAGCGTTTATGTCGAGCCCTGATTATAGGTAACGTTACATGGACGTAGGAAAATTAAGACCTGTTAAAAATTATTTAAGAACTAGAACAGGGAATTTAAAGGTCCTGTTCTTCGTGATCCCATTTTTCAAACTTTAGTTAGTGTGTAATGTTGCTGTTAGAGCATAAATAATACCTGTAAAATTATAAAGCTCAAAGTTCAATGCCAAGCGAGATATTTTATTTAAAGGTGAACTATGTAGGATTTTTGCAGTAAAACATCCAGAAACCACTAGGCCAGTGTTATATATTTTGTTCAGTTGAGTACTTAGAATATCCCAAATGTTTTCAACTATTTGTAAATCGTGAGAAAATTGCTATTTTAACCGAGGAGCCGGGACGTGTGAGCTATGCGTTTGAGGGAGTCGCCTGTCGATTGCGTCATATCTGCGTCACCCTCGGTCTCCGGTTTTATTCAGTGAAACACTTTACTCTCACTGCATTGTGAACAAGTGTCATAGCAGCCGCCGAGCTTTTCAACACACTCAGATATATCTAATACGATAAACAGAGCTGCGTTACCTCACACTCAGCACTGGAGAAGAGGAAGTGCCGCCGGCAACCGTGTCATAATAAAAGTCCCGCCAGCGACTATGCCATAATAACAGTCCCGCTCTTCAATCGCTCCTGCGGCCTTGCTCAGCTCCACAACACTCGCTCCTGCTCTGCTTCACTACAGTAATGTTAATAATCGCATCCATGAACATGATTTCTGCCTGAGTCCTATCCTGACTGTTTCCCACCGGCTGTGAGGTGAAGACCACATGTCCCGAGATTCTGCGCTCAAACGTGGCGTCATCAAACTACGCCTTTGTTTTGAACAGGCGACCTCTAGTGGACGGAAAAGTTACATAGTGTAGCTTTAACAGAAGTTCCCTTTCAAAGCCTACAGCGAACGGCCGGTTTGTTCTACATCTCTGTACATCCTGCTTTAATTACGTCAGTAGAGCAGTTTGTCGACTAACCTCCGCCCACAAGAGTACGCGAAAAAAGGGGCGTGGTCTTGTTGCTCCCGCGTGGAGAAGAGGAAGTGTTGCGTTCGTATATTTTGTTTGTCGCCATGTCGTCGAGACGCTGTTATTTTCATCCCGGAGTCAAGTCACCTTTGTTTGGCTTCCCCAGGGCCGCTGTACTTAGAGATCATTGAGCGCATGCATCCCCGTTATGGTGAGAGGCGCGACCTTTCCGGTAACGTGCGCTCTGCGTGCCCTAAGCTGCTGTCCAATCACAACACAGGAACCGCTGGCACAATCAGAACTCGTTACGTGTTTCTGAAGGAGGGACTTCATAGAACAGGGAAATCTTTCAAGCTGTTTTGAGGACAGTGAAAACAGCGGTATACAGATAAGTAAATTGTGTGAAAAATACTGTGTTTTTTTACACGCGAAACATGAACACATGTTATATTGCACACTGTAAACACAATCAAAGCTTCAAAAAAACACGAAAAACGGGACCTTTAAGACTTTTTAAGGCCTAAAATTTTTATTTTGAAATTCTAGACTTTTTAGACCCCGCGGAAACCCTGTCTTACAGGTAGGTACCGAAACCCTTATATAACCGGTATGTACCGGACCGAATCAGAACGCAGATTTCGGTTCCTCATTTCGGTGCCAAAATTCAAACGTGCTTTCGCGTGCTTTGGCTGGCACCGAGCCAGACGCTCAGCGTTCGTCACATCACAACTCATGACAATTATTTAGTGTTTTCAACCACATCATGTTTATTTCAGGTTTCAGACATGTAAATGCTCATCAGCAGGCTACTAGCAAAAAACACACACTGATGTCTATGAAAGCGGCTATGACAATCCTTTCAGACGGTTATAATTTGACTAACGTTACGTGTTTTATTCACATCAGATACATGCACATTATATAGTAACTATAGCGTTTACTCTATTCTTCTTCCAGTTCACTGGTCACTTACTTTCATGTATTTCGTGAGACGAGAATGAACTCAAGTGTTGTAAATCGGACAGATCCGATTCTGAGGCACAAACTAACATGGCGCCGCCCATTGCGCTTTACAGATCAACTAACACACATTCACTCACACATTTGAATATCAGATAGTTTGTGACACAGTTAAGAAGTTTGTGAATATTTTGAAAAAAACGAAATAAACCCGATACAGCTGAGCTGTCAGCGCTATTGCGGCTGCTGTGTGTCATGTGAGAAACATGAATCGTCGCCATGGAAACATTAAGGCGATGCGTTCTAAAATATTTAGCCAGAGAATATGATCATATTTCAAAATAAAGCTGAAGCTCGAATCTGGTTAGTAGCAGAGCAAGAATACAGACTCTGCTGTTATTACTGTAACTGTTATTTAGAGTTATATTAGGCCTGTTGTAGTTGGGTTAGGTGGCTTAGGTTTAACTGTGAATTTGTAAATAAGTAAATTATAATTTGTAAATAAGTAAATTGTGTTTTGTATTTATTTATATTCATACATTTAAGTATACATTAAACTTTTAATAAATGGTTCAATTTAAATAAAACATAAATAAATAAAAAGCCATTTAATGTCATCCTCCTCGTTTTGTGGCTTTTTTTTTTTTTTAAGTATCGGTTCAGGCACCGTTTAGGCACCGGAACCATTTTAAAAGTATCGGTTTGGCACCGGAATCGAAAAAAACCCAAACGATACCCAACCCTACTTACAGGTGAAGTTATGGCTGGGCGGTGTGTAGCGTGGTGGTAGATGCAAGAACTACTGCAAATTGGGGCACGTCCCAAACAAGTCCAGGCAAGCAAGAACTTGTCATCGAGTATTATTAGGCACTCAGAGTTGAGTTGGCTACACTTGCCAAGCAACATCACAACTTGACACAGTGACCATTGTTCCTAAACTCACCACGCCTTTGCTGTCGAAGCCCAGGATCTCGATGCTGATGCTGGAGGTGCGTCCGGTCTGGATCTCGTGCAGGTGTCTGAAGAGGTTGAGTCTGGCTCTCCCTCGCCCGTTGTCCAGCTCTCCCTGTGTCAGGACCCCGAGCAGAGTGGACTTCCCCGAGTCCACATTCCCCAGCACCGCCACCCGCAGGTCCAGGAACTGCAGACGCGTCACATGATCAGCACACACTTCACACACACACATCAACATGAGGCGGATCACACGCACCTGCTGATCATCGGGCACTTTCCTGACCAGGACCTCGGCTATTCTGTGCATCTCGTCAGAGTCGTAATCGAGCTCCCTCTCTCTGAGAACTGTGATGTCTGCGCCCACCCTGAACACACACGTCACAAAACATATATCACAAAACAGGGAATAGTGGCCGACGTGCATTAAAGGGTTAGTTCACCCAGAAATGTAAATTCTGTCATTAATGACTGAGCCTCATGTGGTTGGACACCCGTCAGACCTCCGTTCATCTTCAGACACAAATGAAGATATTTTAGTGTAAATCTGATGCTCTGAAAGGCCTCCATTGGCTCAACTTTACACTCTCAAGACCCTTAAAAGACACTAAAGACGTCGATACAAAGTCCATCTCACTACAGCGGCTCTACAATAACTTTATGAATCGGCGAGAATAGTTTTTGTGCACAAAAAAACCCTAAATAACGACTTGCATAGTGATGACGATTTCAAAACACGGCCTCATGAAGCTTCGAAGCGTTATGAATCAGTGAGTCGATTCAGCGGTTTGAATCGCCAAATTTCAGCAGTTTGACACGCGATCCGAATCATCATTCGACTCACTGATTCATAACGCTTTGAAGCTTCATGAGGCCGTGTTTTGAAATCGTCATCACTATATAAGTCGTTATTTAGGGTTTTTTTGCGCACAAAAACTATTGTCGCCGATTCATAAAGTTATTGTAGAGCCGCTGTAGTGAGATGGACTTTGTAACTTTAGTCTTTAGTGTCTTTTAAGGGTCTTGAGAGTGTAAAGTTGAGCCAATGGAGGCCTTTCAGAGCATCAGATTTACACTAAAATATCTTCATTTGTGTCTGAAGATGAACGGAGGTCTGACGGGTGTCCAACCACATGAGGGTCAGTCATTAATGACAGAATTTTCATTTTTGGGTGAACTAACCCTTTAAAGCGGGTAAATATAGGAGAAAGTAATTAGGGGCCAAGCACCAAAGGTGCGAAGGCACCTATTGAAACCGTTCCCGTCTTTTTTTCTTCCGCCATGGGAGTCTATGGCAGCCCATAGAACCGTATGGTAAAAAGTTGTGAAATTTGGCACACTAATAGAGGATGGTCTGGTATGTCACCATGGCAATTTTGGTGTCTCTATCTCAATACCTCTAGCGCCACCACCTGTCCAAATGTGTACTCATGTTTATGCTAATAACTTTTGAACCGTAAGGGCTAGAAACGAAATTCTTTTTTCCTCTAATTTCTGAGCTCATGCCAATTCGGTTGCACCCTATGACGTCATTTTCCGTCTTGGATATTTCCCCGCCATTTTCAATTAACCGAAAAACCTACTTTTGCGAACTCGTCCTAGACGGTTCATCCGATTTGCACGAAAATTGAACCAGATCATCTTCAGACAATATTGACCAAAAATCTTGCAAATCAAGTTGATTCGTCTAATCGTTTTCAATAAACGCGCGAACAAATTTTACATAACATTTGCAAAAACACACTTAAGGCAATATCTCCGCAACGCTTTATCGTGTTCAAACCAAACTTGGTACATGTCATCATAAGCATGACTTGAGGCTACATGCAGCGTTTCGGCGCTGTGCCACCTACTGGTCTGGAGATACGAAAAATGGCTATTTTAGCTTTTCTTTGCTGAACCGTTTGTCCAAATATCATAAAAGGGGCCTCGTTAGATTCGGGACGTCATGCCGAGTCGAAGGATATCCAATTTTACCATATCGGCCATTTTGGCTGTCGCCCATCTTGAATTATGTGCTAAAATGCTGTATTTTATCAACGCATGAACGGATTGTTGCAAAACTCGGTATGGGTCATCACCACGATACCCCAAAGTAGCCTGACAAGTTTCGAAACAGCGCCGCCTAGTGGAGATTTTTTTAAAAAAAGGCTCAGAACTTTGGGTGTGGTTGACTTGTTTTCACGAGACTCATCTCATTAGACTCCTGAATCGTTGCCGAGTCCAACGATACCACACTTGCCAGGTTTCGCCGTATGGTTTGTGCACCGTTGTAATTTAGCGCTTAAAACTTTTTTGCCGATATCTTCGAAACCGCTAGTCCGATCGAGACGAAACCAGCGTCAGAAGTTCGGAAACATACGTCGTTAGGCACGATCGCGAGCCCAAATGTCAAAATATTGATAGTAAGGGGTAGTAAAATCCAATCAAAGTCAGGTGTCAGGCTGAAACCCTATTGTAACTGTTCATTTTCCCATGATGCATCATTCTCCAGCTAAAACTGATCGGGCAGACCAAACCGTAAGTCGTAGAGACTTGAAACTTGCAGGGATGGTAGTACTCACAACGACTACTGACGTCACCGAAGCACGCCCCGATCGGCCTGACGGGGGCGCTACAGCGATCAAAAGTACGAAACGGCGATCAAAAGTACGAAACGGCTCATAACTCCTCAACCGTAAGGCATAGCCTCGAGTGCCTTATATCGCTGGAATCCTTGGCTCAAGGCGGACAAAATGCATGCCTCGGATTTGCTCGTCAGAGTGGGAAAAATTTCGGCTATTTGGGATTTTTTGCAAAACCTACTTTTGCAAACTAGTCCTAGGTTATTGGCCCGACCGGAACCAAACCAGCGCAGCGAGATTCTCTGGAGTCTGATTGTCAAAGGTTATAAAAAAAAGTGGAAATTTGGGTTCACGGCCCCTAAGGGCTGCCAAAACGTTGGAAGGGGGAGGAGCCACTTTTACTAAATTGGCTATAACTCGTGAACGGAACGAGGTATTTTCACCAATCTCAGCACACATATGTAAGAGCTCGTTCTGTGGCCGCATGAAAAAGGACGTGGCGATTGGCCACTTGGTGGCGCTATAACGGTTAAAAAGGGGTCACAATGATGTATTTCTATGGAAAATCCCATTAAATGCCTGAAAGCGGCCCTCTTCCTGCCTGATTTGCATACAGCTTCACAAAATCACGCGTGGGCATGCGTCACGTGACCCTAAAGAGGCTTGCAGACTTTTATGGCCGCCGTGGCGCTTTAACTGTTATAAAGGTGAAAAAAATGCTCTATATTATCCTATGCGAAATGACATTTAAATGACTAAAAATTGCCTGCTCTGCGCAGAACTTCACCAAATCGGCTGAGCATGTGCGTCGCATTATTGTAAAGACGCGTGCAAACTTTGACGGAGATCGGGCCATCAGTAGAGGCATACCAGTTTAAAAGGTAAAAAAAAAAAACACCACTTTTCCATGATAAATGAGCTGAAAATGCAAAAATTGACCTTTGACCTCTCCGATGCACATGTCACCAGGCTTGATAAAGTTTTTGCAACCAGCAGCTCAAAAATCAAGTGCTCAGACCCTATAGTCTTTTTTTTATAGGCCTTTTTAGACCCTTTTTATGCCCTTTTTATTAGGGGCCAAGCACCAAAGGTGCGAAGGCACCTATTGAAACCGTTCCCGTCTTTTTTTCTTCCGCCATGGGAGTCTATGGCAGCCCATAGAACCGTATGGTAAAAAGTTGTGAAATTTGGCACACTAATAGAGGATGGTCTGGTATGTCACCATGGCAATTTTGGTGTCTCTATCTCAATACCTCTAGCGCCACCACCTGTCCAAATGTGTACTCATGTTTATGCTAATAACTTTTGAACCGTAAGGGCTAGAAACGAAATTCTTTTTTCCTCTAATTTCTGAGCTCATGCCAATTCGGTTGCACCCTATGACGTCATTTTCCGTCTTGGATATTTCCCCGCCATTTTCAATTAACCGAAAAACCTACTTTTGCGAACTCGTCCTAGACGGTTCATCCGATTTGCTAGAAAATTGAACCAGATCATCTTCAGACAATATTGACCAAAAATCTTGCAAATCAAGTTGATTCGTCTAATCGTTTTCAATAAACGCGCGAACAAATTTTACATAACATTTGCAAAAACACACTTAAGGCAATATCTCCGCAACGCTTTATCGTGTTCAAACCAAACTTGGTACATGTCATCATAAGCATGACTTGAGGCTACATGCAGCGTTTCGGCGCTGTGCCACCTACTGGTCTGGAGATACGAAAAATGGCTATTTTAGCTTTTCTTTGCTGAACCGTTTGTCCAAATATCATAAAAGGGGCCTCGTTAGATTCGGGACGTCATGCCGAGTCGAAGGATATCCAATTTTACCATATCGGCCATTTTGGCTGTCGCCCATCTTGAATTATGTGCTAAAATGCTGTATTTTATCAACGCATGAACGGATTGTTGCAAAACTCGGTATGGGTCATCACCACGATACCCCAAAGTAGCCTGACAAGTTTCGAAACAGCGCCGCCTAGTGGAGATTTTTTTAAAAAAAGGCTCAGAACTTTGGGTGTGGTTGACTTGTTTTCACGAGACTCATCTCATTAGACTCCTGAATCGTTGCCGAGTCCAACGATACCACACTTGCCAGGTTTCGCCGTATGGTTTGTGCACCGTTGTAATTTAGCGCTTAAAACTTTTTTGCCGATATCTTCGAAACCGCTAGTCCGATCGAGACGAAACCAGCGTCAGAAGTTCGGAAACATAGGTCGTTAGGCACGATCGCGAGCCCAAATGTCAAAATATTGATAGTAAGGGGTAGTAAAATCCAATCAAAGTCAGGTGTCAGGCTGAAACCCTATTGTAACTGTTCATTTTCCCATGATGCATCATTCTCCAGCTAAAACTGATCGGGCAGACCAAACCGTAAGTCGTAGAGACTTGAAACTTGCAGGGATGGTAGTACTCACAACGACTACTGACGTCACCGAAGCACGCCCCGATCGGCCTGACGGGGGCGCTACAGCGATCAAAAGTACGAAACGGCGATCAAAAGTACGAAACGGCTCATAACTCCTCAACCGTAAGGCATAGCCTCGAGTGCCTTATATCGCTGGAATCCTTGGCTCAAGGCGGACAAAATGCATGCCTCGGATTTGCTCGCCCTTCAGGCGCCAATTTCGAGATATTTTAGGTTTTTTGTAAAACCTACTTTTGCAAATTACTCCCAGGTTCTTTGCCTGATCAGAACCAAATCACTGCAGAAATGTTCTCTGGAGAGTGATTATCAATAATTATTAAAAAAAAAACACATTTTGATTCATGGTCGCTAAGGGGAGCCAAAATGTTTGATGTAACCGGGACCTCTTTTACTAAAATGGCTTTAACTTGTGAACGGAATTAGATATTTTCACCAAATTCAGGTCACATGTATGTGAGCTCAGTCTGAGATCACATGAAAAAAATCGCAACTATTAACCACTTGTTGGCGCTATAACAGGGGAAAAACACATGAAAATGGCAATATAGGCACCCAAACATTAGTCAGATGACAATGGGCATTCATTGTCTTCATCCAGGTTGCCATGATAGTCTATGAGGACACTGGCATATCTCAAAAAACTCTGTATACGTCATTGGCACAATGCCCTGAATGAGCATTCACCTCCTTAGACTCCTGAATCATTGCTGAATTCCAGTGATACCAAACATGCCAGGTTTCACCTTATGGTATGTGAAAAGGTGTATTTTAGCACCTAAAAAACCTTTGCGAATGTCTTCAAGACACATAACATAGGTCAATAGCTAAACAATAATGACCAAAAGCCAACATTTTGGAAGGAAGTGGCAAAAAAAAAAAATCCAATCAATGCAGCCAATTCTCTCTAAATATAAGTGGCTATAACTTTAAAATAAAATGAGATATTTACAACAAATTTTACACATATATTTTTGGGCACACTTTGAGGACACCTAAAAAAAAGCAGAGATGTGTTATAACTGTCAAAAAAAACATATTTTTCCTTAGTTAAATTGCCTGTTTTGCCGTGAATGCTCTTTCCCATCTATGATCTAAGTTTATTTGTTTACTTGGATCCCCATTAGCCAGTACCTAGGCAGTGACTACTCTTCATGAGGTCCCAAACAGTAAAAAATACAAAACTACATTAAAGCTGCAAGAGCAATGAAAGGGATCTCGCACCTGTGCCACCACCACCTTGGGGCTTTAGGAAAACAGAGCACGGTGGCCAATATGCATTTAAGTATATAAAAATAGGAGGACTACATCAATCATTTGTATTTGCCACACTTCCTGCTACCGGGCTGTGTTCAGATCAGATGGTCGACCTGCACCTGGACATGACCAATGCATCCCTGATATGTCTAAAGAGAGCCTGTCAACTAAACTCTGCCCTGTAAATGCTGCATCTAAATGACACCCTCATTAAACCCGTCTCCAGCACGACGACTCCAATCTATCGAATAATCTTACGAATATCTATTTATCTAATATGACTTCTGAACTGTAATGTTGCCAGAATTATAATCATACACTGTTTGTTCATCGGCCAGAGGACAACTGGCACCCAAACAGGTTTCTCCCAAGGTTTCTTTTTCTCCATTCTGGCCTTGAAAGGAATTTTGGTTCCTTGCCACCGTTGCCTTTGGCTTGCTCAGTTGGGGACACCTAAATTTCAACTATATTATCGTTCTGCCCGCATTGACACTATATGAAAATTGAAATTAGCTAGATAGTTAGATAGTTAACACTGTGAAGCTACTTTGAAACAATTGGACTTGTTGAAAGCGCTATTTAAATAAAGGTGACTTGACTTGACCAGCTGGTGGCACTATGACTAACTAAAATTTTGCGGAAACATCAGACTTTGTCAGGATGCCACAGACAAAACTCAAAACTCAGTTCAACGAAACTCAAGATCTTTGAAATTTTACATCACTAAGGCTTAAGATTACACTGACCAAATATGATTCTGGTTCAATCTTAATGAGGAGTTAATCACAGTTTACTGTTGCCCACAGGTGGCACTATAACTGACTAAATATTGGCATGTAGACCACCATCGGTGCTCGGGCCCTAATTAAATCAACAACAATAAAATGAAACATACAAATCCCATTAACAAATTCCATTAAATGTTCCTTCCTTGTAAAACTCATTTTATAATATCTGATAGTAAATCATTCCATATTTTCATTCCTCCAGATATTATAGTCCATTGTTGTGCAGTGGTTTTCAAAACACAATACATGACTGTCTGCGCACAGTTTAAAACAGGAGGAAGATTATTGATAAAATAATGATGATGATAATAATAGTCCTAAACAACTTCCTTGAGGAACACCACATTGCTCTTTAAAATCTGAATAACTTCCATAATAACATAAACAGTGACTATGTTTACATGGACAGCAGTAATCTAATTATTGCCCTTAATCTGAATAAGACAATAATCTGATTAAGGTGTTTACATGAGTTGATTTTAGAATATTCCGTTCATGTTCCCGTTTTACATATAGAACATAGCTCGATTAATGGCACGTCATTACGTCTCCTTGCCACTCGACGGCCAATCATAGTGCGCCTTTCATGGGTCTGTTAAAATCATTAGCCTCAGGCAAACCGCTGTAACTTTAGACTACCTGCGGGTGTCGCTGTCGGACAGTGTTCCTTTATAAAAATGAGTGATTTTTATACTTTTTAATGTAATATATATATATATATATATATATATATATATATATATATATATATATATATATATATATATATATATATATATATATATATATATATATATATATATATATATATATATATATATATATATACATAGGCTACGTTGTTTTATTTTTGTAATATTATATGTTGTGTCTTTCAGGTTTTTTTGAAGAGACACTGCCCATCTTGCCTCTTTCTTGACAGCCTACATTTCGATTAATAGCTTTGATTAATGATGAAAATTGAGGTTTCAAAATCGTGATTGTTTGGATTGTTTTTTTCTGCCGTCGAGCCACAGGCGTTCACTGAATGGCCATATGGCTCGCGAGCCTAGAGGTTCTCGACCGCTGTTGTAAGCAGACAATTATGAATCTGAGATTACAGATACAAACTTATTGTATTTTACTTTTACAATGTACTTTTACATATTACAACACAAAGAAAAAAATATGGAGGAGGCAGTGTCAGAATGAGCAGTCAAGCAAGACACGCACCAACCATAGCAACACGTCATGGCAACGACATTTCAAACTGACAGATACGTAAAAGATAAACGGGACATTTGAGTGCCTTGTTACTGTTTTGTATGCGCTGTTTTATTAATTATAATTCAAATTCTGTTTTATTTGTCACAATATTATTGATGATTGTTGAGAGGGGCACTTTTGATACATTTTTAAAAAGGACAGGGGCTCGCGCTCCAAAGCCCTCCTCCGCTCTGCACTTGCCTGGTGTGTGTGTGTGTGTGTGTGTGTCCTGTCACAAAATGCGGCGAAAACTCCTACACGACGACGTTAATAGTTTGATTAAGGTGTATACATGTCTACAATGCACTTCGATGATGCGACTAAAATAGGCATACTCCACATGTCTTAATTCGATTTTTGTTTAAAGGTCCCATGGCATGAAATCTTCATTTTATGAGGTATTTCAACATTAATATGAGTTCCCCTAGCCTGAATATTGTCCCCAAGTGTATAGAAATGTTGATCGGTGTAAAACCGAGTTCTGGCTGTCTTTCTCTGCCTTTGAGAAAATGACAGCCCAGACGAGCCAATCCTGAAGTCTCCTGGTTTGACGTCCAAGCAGGAACGGTTTCCTCCCTTTCCTCCACCCAGAGAATCTGGCACGCCCTTGCAAGTGCTCGAGAGATCATTACTTGTGAACGAGTGAACGCTGGCAGTTTCTCAGTGTTTGGATGTACAAATGAAAACAGAAGTCTTTCTTCAGTTCCTTCTGATCTGTGATCATTAATTTCTTATGTGTAGCTAATTATTTATTATTCGTGCACACACTGCGGCTTCTCTCCCGACAGAAAGGTGTTTTCTATCTTGTGAGTCAGTGTTTTTGTACGTCCTCGTCGCGTCTATCTGTTCTTAAATGTGCATACAGTCTTTTCTGCTCAACACCAGCAGAGTCACATCTGTAGAGATAAACCTCACACACGCCGAAGCTCGGCCTTCAACATCCCCGACCCCCAGTACTGCATCTGGCCCACAGCGGAGGCACCAAACGCGGCGTGAGATTAAGCAGAAGGAGGGTAAGCGTGAGCATATCTGGGCTAGGCTAGCCAGCTTTCCCCACAATAAACTGGATTACATTCGATTACTGCTGTTGTGTCTTTGTTTGCGCTGTGTAAGTTACTCAATGCGCGTCACTGACGCTTTTCATATGATTGGAACATATCTAGAAATAATGCTATACTCAACACTTACTAACTCGTTCATCTCGCTGTAATGGTACATTGCATGTGTTACAAAGTTGGTAGAATAATGATGAAGACGGACTCGGCGTGACTGGGACTCGTGTTTATTCAGAACTCTCAGATACAAACACAATAAACTCGCGCTGACAGACAGCGCTCTCATAACTCAGTAGTTACTATAAATAACTTTGTTAGCAATCGCTCCGTCTCCCTGTGATGTCCGGTTCGCGAACGAATCATTCTTTTGAATCGGTTCTTTTTAGTGAACCGAACCAGTTCACCAAATCGGACTGAATCGTTCTAAACGGTTCGCGTCTCGAGTCAGCGCTGATCCACATGAGTGACAGTCCCTCCGACTAGAAATAAACGAATAACCTGAAGTATATGCTAGTAACTACAACAGTTCACCCTGAACTGAGACATGCTGAGAGAACTGATGAGAAGTGAACACCGGTCCATCCGTCTCTGGCAGACTCGTGCCTGCTCGTGCCTCGTTAAACCGCGCCCCCTCCGCTCATTTAAAATGCAAAGATGTCAGCCAATCACAACAGTGGGCGTTTTTACTGAAGTCTCACAGCATACACGCCTCTTGAAGCAGTGCATTCAGCCACAGGGCAAACAGCAGTATAGAAAAAATGCCTTTTATTTCTAAATTATGACATTTTATAGTGGTGTCAACAATAATCGATTCAGCGATGCATCGCAATGCGGGGCATGCACGATTCAGCATCGATGCGGCAAAGTGCCATAATCGATTATGTCACCGTTTATTTTCTGGACTTGAGTTGGACAATAAAGTTGTGAAGTTTCAATTATTTCCAGGGTCATAACAACAACAATCAAGATGGCTGAGGCGGAGGGAGATGACCGCGATAGACGGGTATTAAAAACGCACCCAAAGATTGGAAAGCGGACATCTGGGCACATTTCGGATTCTGACGCCGGCTTCACACCGCACGCGGAGCGGTGGGTATGGAGAGCCGGAGCCCGCGCCCCCATTGTGAATTCACACTGGCAGCGTTTGTCTCGCGCGGATATTGCAAATGCAGACAAATATTGTACATTATGTCACATTTACGGTCTTCTCCTCCGAGCCCCGTCTGTCTCGTGCTTTGATTTATGATGGGCAGCATGCTGCAAATGCGACCGTGTTCCCCTCTGTCCCAAACACATATGCATGCATATAACTTGTTGTATATAAGTAGTTCACATGATAAATGTAAGTTAACATTAAAGTGAATATATGCTTCTAGTTTTAATAATTTAAACAGGCTTTTGAAGTTTGGGCAAAAACTTCTGGCAGTGTTGTGTTTTTAATTTTTTTAACAGCTCTGGATGTCATATGGTGATTGTGAAACACACGGGGCACTTCACTACATGATTTCATGGTGGAATTTGTTATTTTCCATGTTAATCTGGTCAGTTTTGATCAAGAACAATCCACTGTGGCTTTAAATCAGCGTGAGCAGCGCGGCAAAATAGACTCGGCGCCGAAACGATCGCGGCACTACTGCTGCTTCT
Source organism: Gobio gobio (assembly GCF_949357685.1). Taxonomy (NCBI): domain Eukaryota; kingdom Metazoa; phylum Chordata; class Actinopteri; order Cypriniformes; family Gobionidae; genus Gobio; species Gobio gobio. Next base: position 3,982,064 of record NC_137111.1, read on the forward strand.
CCTCCTGCGATGCGCTGCCGTGCCGCCTCTGCGTGCGATGTGAATGCTCTAATCTGTTAACATGGGCGCCGAAAAAAATATGCGCTGCTTACGCCCTGCTAACGCGCCTGCCACACTAAAATCAAGCACGAGAATTGACGAGTCCCTAGTGTCAACGTTACTGTGTGTGTTGCACTGAATATTTTTATTGCTGGGTGCCTGGGTGGTGGTTGTTGTTACAATAGTGTGACTGTAATTACGGATTAATATTTGCACAGGAGTTCATGAAGTGCCCTGTCTCAAAGCTTTTTACTGTACCATTCAATTTTATTTTATTTAATGACATTTATGTCAAAGATACAGGAGAGTGATAATACACACATAGCAGCCAATACAATCTGTTGTTCAATATCTGACTGCTTGTATTGCCTCATGACTGATTAAAAATTTGCCTTGTTGTGTGCAGTAGAATTTTGATGCATCGCAATGCATCGTAGAATCGAATTGAATCGAATCGTTACCTGGTGAATCGTAATCGAATCGAATTGTGAGGGCAGTGCCAATGCACACCCCTAACATTTTATGATGTAAAAATCATACTAACAATATAAGTACACCTCAGGAAACACTATAAAATGATAGAAAAATGCCATGCCATGGGACCTTTAATTCAAGTATGGCTTTAACCAGATTAAGGTAATTAGAAATCACTGTTTAGATGGTAGATTCTTAATCAGAGTATGGTCTTAATCAGATTAATATCGGAGTATTGTTGTCCATGTAAACGTAGTCATTGTCACATATTAAACAATCAATTTATCCAGCAATAATTTATGATCCATTACATAAAATGCTGAGCTAAAATCTAACGATACAGCTTCTACTAAGTTATTATCATCAATTTGTGCTCATATTACTCCCTAATATTGATCTGTAATTCATATTTAGACATTATAAAATCACTATTATAACATTTACAATCACATTTTGTAAAAGGCATCACTTCCTTTCTATTGAAGTATTGGTATTGACAATTGTGCCACATGATGAGTAATGTGAAACCTGAAAAAAACTTGCAGTAAACATTTTGTTCCCACCATACAGGGAGTGCAGAATTATTAGGCACGTTGATTTTCTGATCATATTTTTTTTCCAGGCACATTTGACCAATTCCAAACCACAGTAATCCTAATAACTACTATTGATTTAGTATTTAATAATGTATAAGTGATATATAATTGTTCATGAAGGCTGGAAATGAAAATCACCTTATATTCAGGTGTGCAGAATTATTAGGCATGTTTTCTTTTACAGATAAATTGAGCCAAAAAAGAGATTTAACTCAGACTGAAAAGTCAAAAAGTATTAAATGCCCATGAGAAGGATGCAATACTAATGCAATACTAGACATTGCAGTTAAGGCGTGACCATTGGACAGTGAAATGCTCGTTGGGTCAGCAGGGTCTGACAAAAACATGTGGCGGAGAAAAGACACCTGTTAACTGCAAAAGAATTAAGAATTAAGGTGAAGAATTAAGGGTGAAACCATCAGGAACCCTTTAGTCTCCAGCGCCACCATTTTCCAAAGCTGCAACCTACCTGGAGTCTCCAGAAGTGCAAGGTGTCAGGATCTCAGAGACTTCAGTTAGGTAAAGAATCCTAAAAAATGACCCCCGCTAAATAAGAATCATAAGCTGAAGTGTTGTAAAATACATGAAGCCTGCTTTTTTATAGGCTTTATAGGTTTTATAGGTTGAGAGTGACTCTTGAAGGACCAGCACCACATCCTCTAGTACCACTGTTTGAAGAATTCATCTTCCAGAATCTGGCAGTACGTTTTGGAAGTTCATTTTAGTCCATCCTGAAGTCCGTTTTGCAGAGATGGACTAAAAATGAACTCCCAAAACGTACTGCCAGATTCTGGAAGATGAATTCTTCAAACAGTGGTACTAGAGGATGTGGTGCTGGTCCTTCAAGAGTCACTCTCAACCTATCTGTCCATAAAGCCTATAAAAAAACCTTCTTCATGTATTTTACAACACTTCAGCTTGTGATTCTTATCTAGTGGGGGTCATTTTTTAGGATTCTTTACCTAACTGAAGTCTCTGAGATCCTGACACCTTGCACTTCTGGAGACTCCAGGTAGGTTGCAGCTTTGGAAAATGGTGGCGCTGGAGACTAAAGGGTTCCTGATGGTTTCACCCTTAATTCTTCATCTTAATTCTTAATTCTTTTGCAGTTAACAGGTGTCTTTTCTCCGCCACATGTTTTTGTCAGATCCTGCTGACCCAACGAGCATTTCACTGTCCAATGGTCACGCCTTAACTGCAATGTCTAGTATTGCATTAGTATTGCATCCTTCTCATGGGCATTTAATACTTTTTGACTTTTCAGTCTGAGTTAAATCTCTTTTTTGGCTCAATTTATCTGTAAAAGAAAACATGCCTAATAATTCTGCACACCTGAATATAAGGTGATTTTCATTTCCAGCCTTCATGAACAATTCTATATCACTTATACATTATTAAATACTAAATCAATAGTAGTTATTAGGATTACTGTGGTTTGGAATTGGTCAAATGTGCCTGGAAAAAAAATATGATCAGAAAATCAACGTGCCTAATAATTCTGCACTCCCTGTATATTTCACAAATCTACAACAAAATGTGTGTTTGTGTGTGTGAGCATGTTTAGTCTGTATAAAATATTATTGTTTAAGCCTATTGTTTAAGTATTATTGTTTAAGTATTCATTTTCCGCCATATTTTGTGATCTCAGCAATACATTTTAGGTTGACATAGGGTTGACAAAACTCAGTATGGGTCATCGCCACGATGACCTGAGGTAGCCTGAGAGGTTTAGAAACAGCACCACCTAGTGGAGATTGCCCCTCCCAAATGCTTATAACTTTGGTTGTGGTTGACTTGTTTTCATAGGAGTAACTTTTTTTTGTCTCCTGAATCCTTGCCAAGTCCAACGATACCAGACTTGCCAGATTTCGCAGCATGGTAACTTAGCGCTAAAAAAACATTAGCGGATATCTTCGAATGCTAGTCTGACCAAGACGAAACCAGCGTCAGAAGTTCTGAAACATAGGTCGATAGCCAAGTGTTAATACCCAAATGTCAAAATATTGACATTAAGGGGAAGTAAAATCCAATCAAAGTCAGGTGTCAGTAATTTTTTATGTGTTTTTTCATATAAATGTCTATAACTCAAAAACAAAATGAGATATTTTCACCAAAATCGACACATATGTATGGGCTCACTCCGAGGACACATAAAAAATGGTGGTATCATATCTCTTGGTGGCACAATAATAGAAAAAACATGAAATACAGGATTATGAAAAATTTATTCTAGGCCTTTGTTTAAATAACGCTTTGGAGTATAATTACGAAACTCGTTATGTGTTCGAGTTCTGCACCATGCCCTGAAGGTACTCAAAAGGTTTCAGGGCAGCGCCACCTTGTGGTCAAAATGTATAACAAGATATACAAAAACGCTAATAACTTTTGAATAAATTTGTCTATAATAATGAAACTGGTCATAATACATTCCTTGGCTACTGCTGAGAACATAAATATAAATTTTGCCATACTTGGTCAAACTTCCTGTCCTCCATCTTGCTATTTGTTAAAAAACTACTTCTTCAAACTCTCCTAGGCCGTTTGTCCGATTTTCACAAAAATTTAATCGTATCATCTTCAGGCTGTGCCAAGAAAATATTATGGATTTTGCGTTTATAGGCAAAACCGTTTTTGTATATCGCTGCAAACGAATTTGAGGCATGAGGCCAAAATGACTCTAGACGTTGTATCTCTGCAATGCTTTGACATATTGGCATCAAACTTTGCATGTGTCATTGTTCCCTTATTTTGACCACACCACATCAATTTCGTAACTGTGCCCCCTATTGGTCAAAAGTGATAAACCATTAAATTATATTATTAGTGACTCTATATATGATATTTCAGCCATTTTGCCTAATCTTCTTAAACTGTATAATTGTTCATTGTTGCAGTTGGTTTGACACACTCAAACTACAATGCATTTTTCAGCCTATTGCCTAAAATCATCTTAAAACGTGATTAATTGCTCATTTCTGCAGTTGATCTGACACTGCCAGCCATTTTGGCATGTCTTGTCTTCTTCTTTGCGCTTGGCCCCGGTATTGCTGCTTGCAGCTATATTTTTGATTTGCAACACTTCCTTCTGCCAGAAGGTGGCGCTTTGACTGTTTCTGAATATTGCCATGTAGATGTCTTCAGGTCAGGACTCCTGTTTCACGTAAAGGCCTTTAGATTAGACTGACCTAACATGACGTTGATCTGATTAAATCTCTAGGCGGAGTTTGTTAAAGTACAACGTCTGGAAATGGCAACAATTTAGCAAAGAAAATTCTAAATATCTCACTTCCTGTTGGTTTTCAGATTTCATACCAGGAGACTTTTTTATAGGTTTTGGGCTGTTACATGCGTGTACCGAATTTCATACGTGTACGTGAGACGTAGCGGATGGGGCACTTCTTTAAATGTTGTAGGTGGCGCTATCGAGCCATTTTGCCACGCCTAATTCTGAAACCCATATCAGATGCAAATTTTCGCCACTTCTGACGGATGTGCAAAGTTTCATGAGTCGGGCCCTAATTATGTTTGAGAGGTAATGCCTTATTCTGACCAATAGTAATAAAATAATTTAATAATATGAATATAATCGATTTAATGTATAGGCTAATTCCTTTTTTGCAACAAAAAGTGTTCCCAAACTATTTTTTTGCGACATTTGACGTAAAAAAAAAAAGTTAAACGGAAAAAGATTGTGTCAACATTTGCAAAAACACAAATAATTGGCATTTCCGGTAAACATTTTGATGCGCTAAAAAAATCCTTCGACGGAAACCTGACTATTGAATCATTCTGTGATACTTTTGCATCTCTTAAAGGAACACGCCACTATTTCTGAAAATAGGCTCATTCTCCGTCTCCTCTAGAGTTAAACACTTTGAGTTTGACAGTTTGTGAATCCATTCAGCCGATCTCCGGGTCTGGCGGTAGCACTTTTAGCATAGCTTAGCATAGATCATTGAATCTGATTAGACCGTTAGCATATCGCTCAAAAATGACCAAAGAGCTTCCATATTTCTCCTATTTAAAACTCGACTCTTTTGTAGTTCCATCGTGTAGTAAGACCGACAGGAAAATGAAAAGTTGTGATTTTCTAGGAACTATAACCTCATTACTCAGTAATAATCAAGAGCCTGTTTAACTCGAGAGACGGAGAATGAGCCTATTTTCAAAAACAGTGGCGTGTTCCTTTAAATCTCTGCCATTATACGGACAAGCAATTCTCTTTTTGTGTCCATAAAAGAAAGAAGGCCAACAACACCAGGGTGATTAAATGATGACTTGAGTTTAAAGGGTTAGTTCACCCAAAAATGTAAATTGTGTCATTAATGACTGAGCCTCATGTGGTTGGACACCCGTCAGACCTCCGTTCATCTTCAGACACAAATGAAGATATTTTAGTGCAAATCTGATGCTCTGAAAGGCCTCCATTGGCTCAACTTTACACTCTCAAGACCCTTAAAAGACACTAAAGACTAAAGTTACAAAGTCCATCTCACTACAGCGGCTCTACAATAACTTTATGAAGACGAGAATAGTTTCTGTGCGCAAAAAAACCCTAAATAACGACTTATATAGTGATGACGATTTCAAAACACGGCCTCATGAAGCTTCGAAGCGTTATGAATCATTGAGTCGAATCATGATTCGGATCGCGTGTCAAACCGCTGAATCGACTCAGTGATTCATAACGCTTCGAAGCTTCATGATGCCTTGTTTTGAAATCATCATCACTATATAAGTCGTTATTTAGGGTTTTTTGCGCACAAAAACTATTCTCGTCTTCATAAAGTTATTGTAGAGTCACTGTAGTGAGATGGACTTTGTAACTTTAGTCTTTAGTGTCTTTTAAGGGTCTTGAGAGTGTAAAGTTGAGCCAATGGAGGCCTTTCAGAGCATCAGCTTTACACTAAAATATCTTCATTTGTGTCTGAAGATGAACGGAGGTCTGACAGGTGTTGAACGACATGAGGGTGAGGAATTAATGACAGAATTTACATTTACAGAACTAACCCTTTAATTTTAGAGTGAACTATCCCTTTAAATGGCCTTTTATTTTATTATATTATCATATGTAGTACAAACAATAAAAAAAAAAACATTGTTTTGGAGTAAAATATGACCTTTGCATGTTTCTGAGATTCACCCAAGAGTTTATGTAGGATACAAAATCAACTTTATTCTCATGCATAATGAACTGAACGTGTGTGTGTGTGTGTCTGCTCGCACTTCTCAGCCATCCTGCGGAGTGTTTTGAGAGAGGCTCTCATGTCTTCCTCTGATAGGCCCACCAGCAGGCCATTGTCCTCCACCCCGATCTGATACACCGCCTCGCCTCGGCCCTCCTGCAGCCTCCACTTCATCTGTGTGGCCAAGTGCTCGAAGCGGTACTGGGTGGGGCTCACCAGCTTCAGCTACAACACACACACACACACACACACACACACACACACACACACACACACACACACACACACACACACACACACAACACTAGAGTCAGGCTGAGTTTAGCTGAGAACACAAAGGTAATCATGGGAGTGTCCGTGTGGAGAAATGCAGACATTTAAATGAACAGCTGTAGTTTATAAAAAGCCCTGCTGATCTACAGAGCGGTTACACCTGCTAGCCGCATTTACTACAGGAGTAAACTTTGTACACAAGCTTTGAAATTGGCTTGAAAAAGCATAGACCAGAAAGTTTGAAAAAGTTAATTTAAAGATTTCAGTTTGAAGGTTTAAAGTTTAAAGGTTTGAAGTTTAAAGTAGTTTGAAAATTTAAGTTTGACAGTTTTGAAGTCAATACAGATGATTTACCATAGTTTACCATGATTTACCATAGTTTACTATGATTCTAGCATGATTTACCATAGTTTACCATGATTTACCATAGTTTACTATGATTCTAGCATGATTTACCATAGTTTACCATGATTTACCATAGTTTACCATAATTCTATCATGATTTACCATAGTTTACCATGATTTACCATAGTTTACCATAATTCTAGCATGATTTACCATGTTTCTAGCATGATTTACCATAGTTTACCATGATTTACCATAGTTTACCATGATTCTAGCATGATTTACCATAGTTTACCGTGATTCTAGCATGATTTACCATAGTTTACCGTGATTCTAGCATGATTTACCATAGTTTACCATGATTTACCATAGTTTACCATGATTCTAGCATGATTTACCATAGTTTACCATAATTCTAGCATGATTTACCATAGTTTACCATGATTTACCATAATTCTAGCATGATTTACCATAGTTTACCATGATTTACCATAGTTTACCATAATTCTAGCATGATTTACCATAGTTTACCATGTTTCTAGCATGATTTACCATAGTTTACCATGATTCTAGCATGATTTACCATAGTTTACCATGATTCTAGCATGATTTACCATAGTTTACCATGATTTACCATAGTTTACCATAATTCTAGCATGATTTACCATAGTTTACCATGTTTCTAGCATGATTTACCATAGTTTACCATGATTCTAGCATGATTTACCATAGTTTACCATGATTCTAGCATGATTTACCATAGTTTACCATGATTTACCATAGTTTACCATAATTCTAGCATGATTTACCATAGTTTACCATGATTTACCATAATTCTACCATAGTTTACCATGATTTACCATAGTTTACCATAATTCTAGCATGATTTACCATAATTCTACCATAGTTTACCATGATTTACCATAGTTTAACATAATTCTAGCATGATTTACCATAATTCTACCATAGTTTACCATGATTTACCATAGTTTACCATAATTCTAGCATGATTTACCATAGTTTACCATGATTCTAGCATGATTTACCATAGTTTACCATGATTCTAGCATGATTTACCATAGTTTACCATGATTTACCATAGTTTACCATAATTCTAGCATGATTTACCATGATTCTAGCATGATTTACCATAGTTTACCATGATTTACCATAGTTTACCATGATTTACCATAGTTTACTATGATTCTAGCATGATTTACCATAGTTTACCATGATTTACCATAGTTTACCATGATTCTATCATGATTTACCATAGTTTACCATGATTTACCATAGTTTACCATAATTCTAGCATGATTTACCATGTTTCTAGCATGATTTACCATAGTTTACCATGATTTACCATAGTTTACCATGATTCTAGCATGATTTACCATAGTTTACCGTGATTCTAGCATGATTTACCATAGTTTACCGTGATTCTAGCATGATTTACCATAGTTTACCATGATTTACCATAGTTTACCATGATTCTAGCATGATTTACCATAGTTTACCATAATTCTAGCATGATTTACCATAGTTTACCATGATTTACCATAATTCTAGCATGATTTACCATAGTTTACCATGATTTACCATAGTTTACCATAATTCTAGCATGATTTACCATAGTTTACCATGTTTCTAGCATGATTTACCATAGTTTACCATGATTCTAGCATGATTTACCATAGTTTACCATGATTCTAGCATGATTTACCATAGTTTACCATGATTTACCATAGTTTACCATAATTCTAGCATGATTTACCATAGTTTACCATGTTTCTAGCATGATTTACCATAGTTTACCATGATTCTAGCATGATTTACCATAGTTTACCATGATTCTAGCATGATTTACCATAGTTTACCATGATTTACCATAGTTTACCATAATTCTAGCATGATTTACCATAGTTTACCATGATTTACCATAATTCTACCATAGTTTACCATGATTTACCATAGTTTACCATAATTCTAGCATGATTTACCATAATTCTACCATAGTTTACCATGATTTACCATAGTTTAACATAATTCTAGCATGATTTACCATAATTCTACCATAGTTTACCATGATTTACCATAGTTTACCATAATTCTAGCATGATTTACCATAGTTTACCATGATTCTAGCATGATTTACCATAGTTTACCATGATTCTAGCATGATTTACCATAGTTTACCATGATTTACCATAGTTTACCATAATTCTAGCATGATTTACCATGATTCTAGCATGATTTACCATAGTTTACCATGATTTACCATAGTTTACCATGATTTACCATAGTTTACCATAATTCTAGCATGATTTACCATAGTTTACCATAATTCTACCATAGTTTACCATGATTTACCATAGTTTACCATAATTCTAGCATGATTTACCATAGTTTACCATGATTTACCATAATTCTACCATAGTTTACCATGATTTACCATAGTTTACCATAATTCTAGCATGATTTACCATAGTTTACCATGATTTACCATAATTCTACCATAGTTTACCATGATTCTAGCATGATTTACCACAGGTTACCATGATTCTAGCATGATTTACCATAGTTTACCATGATTTACCATAGTTTACCATAATTCTAGCATGATTTACCATAGTTTACCATAGTTTACCATAATTCTACCATAGTTTACCATGATTCTAGCATGATTTACCATGATTCTACCATGATTTACCATGATTCTACCATGATTTACCATAGTTTACCATGATTTACCACAGGTTACCATAATTCTAGCATGATTTACCATAGTTTACCATGATTCTACCATGATTTACCATGATTCTAGCATGATTTACCATAGTTTACCATAGTTTACCATAATTCTAGCATGATTTACCATAGTTTACCATGATTTACCACAGGTTACCATGATTCTAGCATGATTTACCATAGTTTACCATGATTTACCACAGGTTACCATAATTCTAGCATGATTTACCATAGTTTACCATGATTTACCATAGTTTACCATGATTCTAGCATGATTTACCACAGGTTACCATGATTCTAGCATGATTTACCATAGTTTACCATGATTCTACCATGATTTACCATGATTCTAGCATGATTTACCATAGTTTACCATAATTCTAGCATGATTTACCATAGTTTACCATGATTCTAGCATGATTTACCATGATTTACCATAGTTTACCATGATTCTACCATGATTTACCATGATTCTAGCATGATTTACCATAGTTTACCATGATTCTAGCATGATTTACCATAGTTTACCATGATTCTACCATGATTTACCATGATTCTAGCATGATTGACCATAGTTTACCATGATTTACCATAGTTTACCATGATTTACCATAGTTTACCATGATTCTAGCATTATTTACCATAGTTTACCATGATTCTAGCATGATTTACCATAGTTTACCATGATTCTAGCATGATTTACCATAGTTTACCATGATTTACCATAATTTACCATGATTCTAGCATGATTTACCATAGTTTACCATGATTTACCATGATTCTAGCATGATTTACCATAGTTTACCATGATTTACCATAGTTTACCATGATTCTACTATGATTTACCATAGTTTACCATGATTCTAGTATGTTTACCATGTTTCTAGCATGATTTACCATGATTTACCATAGTTTACCATGATTCTAGCATGATTTACCATAGTTTACCATGATTTACCATAGTTTACCATGATTCTAGCATGATTTACCATAGTTTACCATAGTTTACCATGATTCTAGTATGTTTACCATGTTTCTAGCATGATTTACCATAGTTTACCATAGTTTACCATGATTGGGTATGGCGGTTACAAGCAATAAGTTAAGTAAATGAGTGCACTTTAGTACAACAGAAAGTTTACCTTGTACTCAATGTTTCCCTCTTCAGCCTGAAACAAAAGACAGGACAGAGTTAGCGCTGAATGGACCTCAGTTCAGTTTTCAAAAGCACAAAGAAGAAGAGAAAGAGCCGCGCTGGCGTCCACCAACAAGCATTTCTCGTCCATACACACGTCTTGCTGCTTTTGTTCTGTGGTGAATCTAAACCGATGTTCATGTCAGGTATGATGACGCAAGCTTTGCTAATGCAGACGTCACAGACAAGAGTCATTTCACATCAAAAATGGCAAGAATCCTGTTGGACAAGCCCAGCTCATGACTATATTAATCATCCTCTGATTGACTTCTACTGTGAAAGAAACACCGAATCATCTTTTCCCTCCTTTATGTCTCATATTTACAAACACAGCTCGTGTCATATTACAGCCTGACACAATAATAAGCCTCTTTCTCTCTTCTTTAGTTGTGTTTCTTGTCGTGCCAGACAAACATTTGCATTAAATGACATGCTTTGAGTGTACAAACTAAAAATAAATGTACTTTAAACGTTAATTTGCCACAACACCGGGATATTTATAAAAGAATGTCAAAATGCTGCTAGTATATTGTCAACTGAATATTTATGTCGAAAGTATATATATTTTACTTCAAGGCACAGTATGTAATTTTTCACCTCTTATTCAAAACAAAGGCGTGTCTTGACTCTTGAGTGGGCGGAGCTTTTATTCTGCCGCTAGCGCTTTTTTTCTCCGGATTTAAACACTCTTGGAAACATTTGGGATAAAATACACAAGTCAACAAAATATATAACACTGATCTAGTGGATATTTTAATCCAAAAATCGTACATATTGTGCCTTTAAAGCATATTTGTTAAGCTATCAGATTGTTTTGTTTATGATGTTCTCATGCCCAATTTTAATCAAGTGGCTTTTCGTTGTTATTATTATTATATTTTACAGTAATCATATTTGAATACCTCGAGTAAGTTGACATAATGTAATGATTGTACACTTTATGGTTCCATATACTGTGTGTATGTCGTCAGCATTTCATCACGTGACTGTATTTTTGTAAACAAATACATAAATAATCAGCAAAGTCACAATAAAACCTTGTTTTGAAGGACATACTCAGAGTGATTAGAATATAATCGAAGCAGTTTAATGTGTTTAAACTTAAATATATAGTCAACACTGTTCTAGTGGGTTTTTGGATATTTTAATCCTGAAATCTTACATATGGTGCCTTTAATAAATACATCATTTGAATTGGAGGAAATACTGAGAGTTATTAGAAGCAGGAAAAACTTGGTTTTCGATCAGAAAGATGTGTTTAATGTGTCGGCTCACCTCTGGAGGTAGATAAGGCGAGTTATTGCTCGCTTTTGGGTACCGGGCTGAGCGGTTTTTGCACTTTTTGCTGCCGTTTTTGGCGGTTTTCCTGCCGGCCGCCGCATTCGCCGCGCTCCCGAAAAGCTCCGACACCCGCGAATCCATTCCTGTTCAAAACCCCGACACAAACCGATCAACTACCGGGTCTGTCCTACGCCATTCGCCCGTTCGGATAGATAGAGACACAACGACAGCGAGAGAAACATCGTATATAAGCGCGAGCCGGCAGGGCTCAACCCCCCACACACTAAACAACAACAACACAACTTCCGGTGTAAGTTCGCGGAAGTGCGTCAAGCGAAGGGGAATGAAATATACTTTCTTATTCGGTTCTGTTTTGAATAAAAGTATAGTTATCTTTAACTTTGAAGTAGTGTATAGAATCGAGTCGAATAGATACACCAAAAGTGCTTCTGAAGTAGAAGGAAGAAGGAAGTATTGTTATAACGATGAATATTCATCATTTAGGCATGTTGCAATCGCTGTGTAACTTTACATGAACACCATTTGCATTGTGTCACACATAATGAAACTAAATATTGCACGTATATTGCGTCAGTTTTGTTCTTTAAAACACAAACATACATAGTCAAAAAAGAATCAAAAACTTTTCTCCACCCACATGAAAAAAATACTATATAGTAGTAAAATTACTCAATTAAATACTATAATGTTTTTGAACCGTACTATAGTAAATGTACAACAGTAAATTAACAAAGTGTAGTAAATAATATTCGACAATTTACTGTAGTATCTTTACTATAGTATGGTTCAAAAACACTAAAGTATTTACTAGAGTAATTTTACTATAATATACTATAGTATTTTTTCATGTGGGCAGGGATATTTGCCTTTCAGTTTACTTTGAATATTGAACATATTTTAATACAATTTCTTTATGTGCCTTTCTGAGAGCGTTTTGTAGGATAATTCATTAAAAAATGTGTTCAAAAACTGAGTACTGATCAGAGAAACAGCCCTGCGCTTCAGTGGTAAGAGGAACAGGGAGTTTTTTGTCCAAGCAAGTCATATTTTGGATTATTATATTTTTTTGTGGTTGTTTGTCTTTTATTTAACATATTATAATATAGTCCGCATATTTTGGTGTGTTCAAGTCATGTTGTAAAGATTGTATTTTCGCAAATGAACGCCACTACAAAGTCGTAACTACAAGTGGGAAGCTCGGGTTGCCTTCACATGCTGTCAGAATTATCATAAATACTGGTTTCCTAGTTAGAAAAATGGACATGAACAAAATTTAAGTCAAAATTTGAATGGGATGAGCTCGTAATCACCAGTGTTGGGGTAACGCATTACAAGTAACAGATTTTTTTCATACTTTTTCAAGTAACTAGTAAAGTAACGCATTACTTTTCAAATTTACAACAAAATAGAGTTACTTTTTCACATTTCATGTTAAAACATCTTAACATAATGCTAATTCAAGTTGAAAACATGCTAAAACACGCTACCAACATGCACGATCATGTTAACAACATGCTAAAACATAACCTGTCAAATCATGCTAGTAACATGTTAATTCATGATAAAACATGATATCAACAATAACAAATCATGTTAGCAATATGCTATTTAATGTTAAAACATGTTTATTCATGTTAACAACAAAATGTTAAAACATGCTAGCCACACGCAAAAAACGTGTTACCCACATGTTAAAACCTGTTAGCAACATGTCAAATAATAGTAACAAGTTAATTCATGGTAAAACAGGCGAGCAGCATGGTAGCTCACGTTAACAACATGTTTTAAACAGGGTAACAACATGCTCATTCATGTTAACAACATGTTAAAACATGTTAACAACAATGCTAAATCATGTTAGCAAAATGCTAATTCATGTTTACATGTTAAAACATGCTAGCAACATGCTAATCCATGGTAACAACATGCTAGCATCCTGCTAATTTATGCAAAATTATGCTAACAACATGAAAAAACATGTAATCAAACATGCTAATTCATGTTAAATCATGCAACCAATGTGGTAAAACATACAACCAATGTTAACAACATGCTAGTAACATGTTCATTCATGATAAAACATGATATCAACAACACCAAATTATGTAGGCAAAATGCTATTTAATGTTAAAACATTAAATAATGTTAACAACATGTTAATTCATGTTAAAACATGTTAATTAATGCTAACAACAAAATGCTAAAACATGCTAGCCACACGCAAAAACAGTGTTACCAACATGTTAAAACATGATAGCCACATGTCAAATAATGCCAGTAACATATTAATTCATGGTAAAACATGCTAGCAGCATGGTAGTTCATGTTAACAACATGTTAATGAACGCCCTCTCAAGTCAAAATTTGAATGGGATGAGCTCGTAATCACCAGTGTTGGGGTAACGCATTACAAGTAACTTGAGTTACGTACTCAGATTACTTTTTCAAGTAACTAGTAAACTAACGCATTACTTTTCAAATTTACAACAAAATATCTGAGTTACTTTTTCACATTAATTTGACTGACAGCTCTTCTGTTCCCATGTTGAGAGAAATCGAGACTAAATATGAGCATTTATTCATCTCTCTTGATGAAAAAGTAACGTAACACATTACTTTTCTTAAAAAGTAACTAGGGGTGCGTTCACACTTGTAGTTCGGTTCGTTTGGTTCATTTGGTCCGGACCAAAAAACAATTACAAAACATATTTAACAAAACACTTTACCTCCTCGCTGCTCCAGGTTTTTCCTCTACTCATTTTGGATACACCGATATTTCCGCGTCGTCAAATCAGCTGACTTTAGCGTCGCATCTTGTGACATCACGTCCTGTTTTTGGTTGGTTCACATGTCTTTGGTCTGTGTTGTGTTCATATATCAGTGGAACCGCACCAGAGTTGGTTTGGAGACTCGTCTCTTTAGCGTCTCGCTCCGCTTGTTTGGTGCTCCAGGGTTGGGATGGCAGCTTCACATGTGTTCAGATGAACCGCAATAACCCAGCAATCGCACCAGGGGGCGCTTTAATCCAACCCAACATGACAAGTGAACACAACCTAAATAACTAAATTAGTTACTTTTTAAGGGTGTAACGCAATATTGGAATGCATTACTTTTCAAAGTAACTTTCCCCAACACTGGTAATCACAAAATATGGGAAGTAAGAAAATTACGATAACACATGAAGGCGGCGTTAACCCCCGATCTTTACGAGTTTGAGTCGTGTAAACATGGCGGAATACCACAATATTTAAAGGTATTTAGCAGTGATCTTGTCAGGCCTTTTCTATTTACAACAAAGCAAGCTAACACCTGCTCAAAATATGATAGCATTATATAACAATATCATGTGTAACGATAACGTTTACAGTGGCTTCATAAATTAAACGTAAAAAAAGCAAAACACATCTGATGTACATTCTTTGTTCTTCATTTTCTAGAAGTAGAAGTAAGTACCCTTGCTGTATTTTTGAGTAATTCATTGAGAAAGTGCACCGCCATCTTACTCCGAATTAAGTGACCTGGCGTCGTAAACACAACATCCAACTCGTAAATACAAACATCCCAGGAGGACTCGAATGCACCAGTGTCAGGCTGTTATATTATTAAAGTTATATTATTGCTGCTCTTTAGTGATAATTGCGAATAATTAAGGCAATTACGCCCCAAGCAATGGTTTACGCTGATATTATTCACTTTATCCATCCATCCATCCATCCATCTTCTTCCGCTTTATCCAGGGCCGGGTCGCGGGGGCAGCAGTCTAAGCAGAGATGCCCAGACTTCCCTCTCCCTAGACACTTCCTCTAGCTCTTCCGGGGGGGGACACCGAGGCGTTCCAAGGCCAGCCGGGAGACATAGTCCCTCCAGCGTGTCCTCGGTCTTCCCCGGGGCCTCCTCCCGGTTGGACATGCCCGAAACACCTTCCCGGGAAGGCGTTCAGGAGGCATCCGGAACAGATGCCCGAGCCACCTCAGCTGACCCCTCTCGATGTGGAGGAGCAGCGGCTCTACTCCGAGTTCCTCCCGAGTGACTGAGCTCCTCACCCTATCTCTAAGGGAGCGCCCAGCCACCCTGCGGACTCATTTCGGCCGCCTGTATCCGGGATCTTGTCCTTTCGGTCATGACCCAAAGCTCATGACCATAGGTGAGAGTAGGAACGTAGATTGACCGGTAAATCGAGAGCTTCGCCTTACGGCTTAGCTCTTTCTTCACCCCAACAGACCGGTACATCGACCGCATTCCTGCAGAAGCTGCACCGATCCGTTTGTCAATCTCCCGTTCCATCCTCCCCTCACTCGTGAACAAGACCCCTAGATACTTGAACTCCTCCACTTGAGGCAGGAACTCTCCACCAACCTGAAGAGGGCAAACCACCCTTTTCCGACTGAGGACCATGGCCTCGGATTTGGAGGTGCTGATCCTCATCCCAGCCGCTTCACACTCGGCTGCAAACCGTCCCAGTGCATGCTGAAGGTCCTGGTTAGAAGGGGCCAACACGACAACGTCATCCGCAAAGAGCAGAGACGAAACCGCGTGGTCCCCAAACCTGACACCCTCCGGCCCCTGGCTGCGCCTAGAAATTCTGTCCATAAAAATTATGAACAGAACCGGCGACAAAGGGCAGCCCTGCCGAAGTCCAACATGCACCGGGAACAAGTCTGACTTACTGCCGGCAATGTGGACCAAACTCCTGCTTTGGTCGTACAGGGACCGGACAGCCCTTAGCAAAGGACCCCGGACCCCATACTCCCCGAGCACCCTCCACAGGATGCCGCGAGGGACACAGTAGAATGCCTTCTCCAAATCCACAAAACACATGTGGACTGGTTGGGCAAACTCCCATGAACCCTCCAGCACCCTGTAGAGGGTAAAGAGCTGGTCCAGTGTACCACGGCCCGGACGAAAACCAGACTGTTCCTCCTGAATCCGATCCGGTTCTACTATCGGCCGTATTCTACTCTCCAGTACCCTGGCATAGACTTTCCCGGGGAGGCTGAGAAGTGTGATCCCCCTGTAGTTGGAACACACCCTCCGGTCCCCCTTCTTAAAAAGAGGGACCACCACCCCGGTCTGCCATCCCAGAGGCACTGTCCCCGACCGCCACGCGATGCTGCAGAGGCGTGTCAGCCAAGACAGCCCCACAACATCCAGAGACTTGAGGTACTCAGGGCGGATCTCATCCACCCCCGGTGCCTTGCCACCGAGGAGTTTCTTGACCACCTCGGTGACTTCAGCTTGGGTGATGGACGAGTCCTCCTCTGAGCCCCCAGCCTCTGCTTCTTTAATGGAAGACGTGACGGCGGGATTGAGGAGATCCTCGAAGTATTCCTTCCACCGTCCGACAACATCCCCAGTCGAGGTCAACAGCCGCCCATCGCCACTGTAAACAGCGTTGGTAGGGCACTGCTTCCCCCTCCTGAGGCGCCGGACGGTTTGCCAGAATCTCTTCGAGGCCAGCCGATAGTCCTTTTCCATGGCCTCACCGAACTCCTCCCAGGCCCGAGTTTTTGCCTCCACGACCACCCGGGCTGCAGTCCGCTTAGCCTGCCGGTATATGTCAGCTGCCTCAGGAGTCCCACAAGCCAACCAGGCCCGATAGGACTCCTTCTTCAGCTTGACGGCATCCCTTACTTCCGGTGTCCACCACCGAGTTCGGGGATTGCCGCCTCGACATGCACCGGAGACCTTACGGCCACAGCTCTGAGCGGCCGCTTTGACAATGGAGGTGGAGAACATGGTCCACTCGGACTCAATATCTCCAGCCTCCCTCGGGATCCGGTCGAAGTTCTGCCGTAGGTGGGGGTTGAAGATCTCTCTGACAGGGGGCTCGGCCAAACGTTCCCAGCAGACCCTTACAGTACGCTTGGGTCTGCCGGGTCTATCCAGCTTCCTCCCCCGCCATCGGATCCAACTCACCACCAGGTGGTGATCAGTTGACAGCTCCGCCCCTCTCTTCACCCGAGTGTCCAAGACATACGGCCGCAGGTCAGATGAAACGACCAAAAAGTCGATCATTGACCTACGACCTAGAGTGTCCTGGTGCCATGTGCACTGATGGACACTCTTATGCCTGAACATGGTGTTCGTTATGGACAAACCGTAACTAGCACAGAAGTCCAATAACTGAACACCACTCGGGTTCAGATCAGGGGGGCCGTTCCTCCCAATCACGCCCCTCCAGGTGTCAATGTCATTGCCCACGTGGGCGTTGAAGTCCCCCAGTAGAACGACGGAGTCCCCAGTCGGAGCACTTTCCAGCACCCCTCCCAGGGACACCAAAAAGGCCGGGTACTCCGCACTGCCGTTCGGCCCGTAGGCACAAACGACAGTGAGAGACCTATCCCTGAGCCGAAGCCGCAGGGAAACGACCCTTTCGTTCACCGGGGTAAACTCCAACACATGGCGGCAGAGCTGGGGGGCTATAAGCAAACCCACACCAGGCGGCGGGCTGGTGTGGGTATTCACTTTATTTGTGCATTAAATCCCACATATAACAGTATAGGCCTATATAACACATAAATAACAGTATAGGCCTATATAACACATATATAACTGTATAGGCCTATATAACACATATATAACAGTATAGGCCTATATAACACATATATAACAGTATAGGCCTGTATAACACATATATAACAGTATAGGCCTATATAACACATATATAACTGTATAGGCCTATATAACACATATATAACAGTATAGGCCTATATAACACATATATAACTGTATAGGTCTATATAACACATATGTAACAGTATAGGCCTATATAACACATATATAACAGTATAGGCCTATATAACACATATGTAACAGTATAGGCCTATATAACACATATATAACAGTATAGGCCTCTATAACACATATATAACAGTATAGGCCTATATAACACATATATAACAGTATAGGCCTATATAACACATATATAACAGTATAGGCCTATATAACACATATATAACACTATAGGCCTATATAACACATATATAACAGTATAGGCCTATATAACACATATATAACTGTATAGGCCTATATAACACATATATAACACTATAGGCCTATATAACACATATATAACAGTATAGGCCTATATAACACATATATAACAGTATAGGCCTATATAACACATATATAACAGTATAGGTCTATATAACACAGACTTTTAGAGCGACAGTCTTGACTTTTGTTTCAGTGTCCAGTCTTTCAATGCTGTGTAGAGGCAACCATAACCTTATTTTTTGTTCTGTCTGTGACTTTTTCATTCATTTCTGATTACTGGATGAGGATTTTTCAAAATAATATAGATAATAATGAGAAGTAAAAATCTGAAAAGTTCCATAGACTTCTCAAAACTTTTATACAATAACTCTAATAGAGTATTTAAGCTTCATTCACTATGTATCTATCACTGGCAAAAGCCTAACTAGCTTAGGACATGCTAGCAGTGTGTTAAAACATGTTAATTCATGCTAACAAAATGCTAGCACCATGTTAAATCATCCTAGCAGCATGAAAATTTGTGTTAACAACATGTTAAAACATCCTAGCAACATGTTAAATAATGCTCTCAGAATGATAATTAATGTTAACAACATGTTAAAACATCTTAACATAATGCTAAATAATGCTAATTCAAGTTAACAACATGGTAAAACATGGTAAAACACGCTACCAACATGCACGATCATGTTAACAACATGCTAAAACATAACATGTCAAATGCACGATCATGTTAACAACATGCTAAAACATAACATGTCAAATGCACGATCATGTTAACAACATGCTAAAACATAACATACTATAACAAATCATGCTAGTAACATATTAATTCATAATAAAACATGATATCAACAATACCAAATCATGTTAGCAATATGCTATTTAATGTTAAAACATGTTAATTAATGCTAACAACATGTTAATTCATGTTAAAACATGTTAATTCATGCTAACAACAAAAAGGCTAAAACATGCTAGCCAAATGCAAAAAACATGTTACCTACATGATAAAACATGTTAGGAACATGTCAAATAATGCTAGTAACATAATTCATGGTAAAACATGTAATCAAACATGCTAATTCATATTAACAACATGTCAAAACATGTTAACAACAATACTAAATCATGTTAACAAAATGCTAATTCATGTTAACATGTTAAAACATGCTAACAACATGCTAATCCATGTTAACAACATGCTAGCATCCTGCTAATTAATGCAAAATAATGCTAGCAACATGAAAAAACATGTAATCAAACATGCTAATTCATGTTAAATCATGCAACCAATGTGGTAAAACATGCAACTGACATGCTAAAACACGCTACCAACATGCACAATCATGTTAACAACATGCTAGTAACATGTTCATTCATGATAAAACATGATATCAACAATACCAAATCATGTTAGCAATATGCTATTTAATGTTAAAACATGTTAAATGATGTTAACAACAAAATTCTAAAACATGCTAGCCACACGCAAAAACCATGTTACCTACATGTTAAAACATGATAGCAACATGTAAAATAATGCTATGAACATGTCAATTCATGATAAAACGTGAGCATCATGTTAAATCATGTTAGCAACATGCTAATTCATGTTAACAACATGTTAAAACATGTTAACAACAATGCTAAATCATGTTAGCAAAATGCTAATTCATGTTAACATGTTAAAACATGCTAACAACATGCTGATCCATGTTAACAACATGCTAGCATCCTGCTTATTAACGCAAAATTATGCTAGCAACATGAAAAAACATGTAATCAAACATGCTAATTCATGTTAAATCATGCAACCAATGTGGTAAAACATGCAACCAACATGCTAAAACACGCTACCAACATGCACAATCATGTTAACAAAATGCTAGTAACATGTTCATTCATGATAAAACATGATATAAACAATACCAAATCATGTTAGCAATATGCTATTTAATGTTAAAACATGTTAAATAATGTTAACAACATGTTAATTAATGTTAAAACATGTAAATTAATGCTAACAACAAAATGTTAAAACATGCTAGTCACACGCAAAAACCGTGTTACCAACATGTTAAAACATGATAGCAACATGTCAAATAATGCTAGTAACATGTTAATTCATGGTAAAAAAATGCTAGCAGCATGGTAGTTCACGTTAACAACATGTTAAAACATGCTACCAACATGTTAATTCATGATAAAACATGTGAGCATCATGTTAAATCATGTTAGCAACATTATAATTCATGTTAACAACATGTTAAAACATGTTAACAACAATGTTAAATCATGTTAGCAAAATGCTAATTCATGTTAACATGTTAAAACATGCTAGTAACATGCTAATCCATGTTAACAACATGCTAGCATTCTGCTAATTAATGCAAAATTATGTTAGCAACATGAAAAAACATGTAATCAAACATGCTAATTCATGTTAAATCATGCAACCAATGTAGTAAAACATGCAACCAACATGCTAAAAAACGCTACCAACATGCACAATCATGTTAAAAAAAATGCTAGTAACATGTTCATTCATGATAAAACATGATATCAACAATTCCAAATCATGTTAACAATATGCTATTTAATGTTAAAACATGTTAAATAACGTTAACAACATGTTAATTCATGTTAATTCATGTTAAAACATGTTAATAAATGCTAACAACAAAATGCTAAAATATGCTAGCAACACGCAAAAAACGTGTTACCAACATGTTAAAACATGATAGCAACATGTCAAATAATGCTAGTAACATGTTAATTCATGTTAAAAATGCTAGCAGCATGGTAGTTCACGTTAACGACATGTTAAAAAATGTTAGCAACATGTTAATTCATGATAAAACATGTGAGCATCATGTTAAATCATGTTAACAACATGTTAAAACATGTTAACAACAATGCTAATTCATGTTAACATGTTAAAACATGCTAGCAACATGCTAATTCACGTTAACAACATGCTAGCATCCTGCTAATTAATGCTAAATTATGCTAGCAACATGAAAAAACATGTAATCAAACATGCTAATTCATGTTAAACCATGCTAAAACATGCAACCAATGTGGTAAAACATGCTAGAAACACGTGTGTTCCCTTGCTGTCTCAAACTTCAATTTCAACAATTCAATTCAAACTTTCAAGCCAACTTCAAAGTTTAACACACTTCATAGCTATAGCTATTTCACAGCAGTTCATAATGCGAGTCGGTGGACTGAAGAGAGTATTCATCTGGAGAGTGCGACTGTTTTTCCCTGGAGCTGGAATGTGTGGCTGGACTCTCTTCTGATTGGCTGAGCTTCTACAGAGACTCTCAGTTCTGCTGCTGACTGGGGAATGTGGCATTCAGAAGAGATTCCTCCTGCTCTAGTATCTGAAGATGGACAAACCACACGGCCTGATGCTCCTTTTCATCCTTTTCATCGGGTGTCACATGACAGGTGCTGCTCTCATGGAGAAACTGGCTGACATCAAGATCTGTGCAGACAAGGACTGTTCATGTGAGTTTGCACTGAAGTGTGTTTACAATTCAATATTTTGTACTTGAAATCAATATTCAGCCAGTTGTTAATCACTTGTTTAAGTTTTTGACTAGTTTTGAAGCTTTGAAGTTTGTTGTGCATGACAGGTTTTGTTGTGACAATACTGTATGCCCCAGTGTTGCTTTCAACACACTGTATATTCTCTCCTGGGCAAAACTTTTAGAAATAAAAAAGTTTTTTTTTTTTTCACAGTAATGCCATAGAATAGCCATTTTTGTTTCCACCAAGAACCTTTGAGTGAACAGTTCCTAAAATAATTTTTTTTTTCTTAGTGTGAAGGACATTTGAACTCTTTCCCTGACAGTGTATTATATTTTTTTAAGTTACCAGCCACCACCAGAATTTTTGATCATTTTCAAATAATTTTTTGATAATTTCATGGCACCCAGAATATTTAGTTTAGTTTAGTATGAAAATCTGAACATGCAATATATCAAAAGAGAAAACAGACCGTCTGCTTTTAAAAACCGAGTTCATTCTAGCTTTGTGCATTCTTTCTTCATCAAAGATGAAGAATGTGGGTAACATTCATAAAAAAAAATAAGGTAGGGCCCAATGAAATTCAAATTAGTTTTATCAGTTTTATCTTTTTCCAAATCCCGTTTTTCCCCCCGTTTTTCCTGTTTTAATGTTTCTGGACTATTTAACAACCATTTATTAAAAGTTTAACACAAATGTGAACTCAGAACCAAAGTCTGCGCTGTAGTGAACTCAGAACCAGAGTCTGCGCTGTAGTGAACTCAGAACCAGAGTCTGTGCAGTAGTGAACTCAGAACCAGAGTCTGCGCTGTAGTGAACTCAGAACCAGAGTCTGTGCAGTAGTGAACTCAGAACCAGAGTCTGTGCAGTAGTGAACTCAGAACCAGAGTCTGTGCAGTAGTGAACTCAGAACCAGAGCAGAACCAGAATCTGTGCAGTAGTGAACTCAGAACCAGAGTCTGCGCAGTAGTGAACTCAGAACCAGAGTCTGCGCAGTAGTGAACTCAGAACCAGAGTCTGTGCGGTAGTGAACTCAGAACCAGAGCAGAACCAGAATCTGTGCAGTAGTGAACTCAGAACCAGAGTCTGTGCAGTAGTGAACTCAGAACCAGAGCAGAACCAGAATCTGTGCAGTAGTGAACTCAGAACCAGAGTCTGCGCAGTAGTGAACTCAGAACCAGAGTCTGCGCAGTAGTGAACTCAGAACCAGAGTCTGTGCAGTAGTGAACTCAGAACCAGAGCAGAACCAGAATCTGTGCAGTAGTGAACTCAGAACCAGAGTCTGTGCAGTAGTGAACTCAGAACCAGAGCAGAACCAGAATCTGTGCAGTAGTGAACTCAGAACCAGAGTCTGCGCAGTAGTGAACTCAGAACCAGAGTCTGTGCAGTAGTGAACTCAGAACCAGAGCAGAACCAGAATCTGTGCAGTAGTGAACTCAGAACCAGAGTCTGTGCAGTAGTGAACTCAGAACCAGAGTCTGTGCAGTAGTGAACTCAGAACCAGAGTCTGTGCAGTAGTGAACTCAGAACCAGAGTCTGTGCAGTAGTGAACTCAGAACCAGAGTCTGCGCAGTAGTGAACTCAGAACCAGAGTCTGTGCAGTAGTGAACTCAGAACCAGAGCAGAACCAGAATCTGTGCAGTAGTGAACTCAGAACCAGAGTCTGCGCAGTAGTGAACTCAGAACCAGAGTCTGCGCAGTAGTGAACTCAGAACCAGAGTCTGTGCAGTAGTGAACTCAGAACCAGAGCAGAACCAGAATCTGTGCAGTAGTGAACTCAGAACCAGAGTCTGTGCAGTAGTGAACTCAGAACCAGAGCAGAACCAGAATCTGTGCAGTAGTGAACTCAGAACCAGAGTCTGCGCAGTAGTGAACTCAGAACCAGAGTCTGTGCAGTAGTGAACTCAGAACCAGAGCAGAACCAGAATCTGTGCAGTAGTGAAGTCAGAACCAGAGTCTGTGCAGTAGTGAACTCAGAACCAGAGTCTGTGCAGTAGTGAACTCAGAACCAGAGTCTGTGCAGTAGTGAACTCAGAACCAGAGTCTGTGCAGTAGTGAACTCAGAACCAGAGTCTGCGCAGTAGTGAACTCAGAACCAGAGTCTGTGCAGTAGTGAACTCAGAACCAGAGTCTGCGCAGTAGTGAACTCAGAACCAGAGTCTGTGCAGTAGTGAACTCAGAACCAGAGTCTGTGCAGTAGTGAACTCAGAACCAGAGTCTGTGCAGTAGTGAACTCAGAACCAGAGCAGAACCAGAATCTGTGCAGTAGTGAACTCAGAACCAGAGTTTGCGCAGTAGTGAACTCAGAACCAGAGTCTGCGCAGTAGTGAACTCAGAACCAGAGTCTGTGCAGTAGTGAACTCAGAACCAGAGCAGAACCAGAATCTGTGCAGTAGTGAACTCAGAACCAGAGTTTGCGCAGTAGTGAACTCAGAACCAGAGTCTGTGCAGTAGTGAATTCAGAACCAGAGTCTGTGCAGTAGTGAACTCAGAACCAGAGTCTGTGCAGTAGTGAACTCAGAACCAGAGTCTGTGCAGTAGTGAACTCAGAACCAGAGTCTGTGCAGTAGTGAACTCAGAACCAGAGTCTGTGCAGTAGTGAACTCAGAACCAGAGTCTGCGCAGTAGTGAACTCAGAACCAGAGCAGAACCAGAATCTGTGCAGTAGTGATCTCAGAACCAGAGTTTGCGCAGTAGTGAACTCAGAACCAGAGTCTGTGCAGTAGTGAACTCAGAACCAGAGTCTGTGCAGTAGTGAACTCAGAACCAGAGTCTGTGCAGTAGTGAACTCAGAACCAGAGTCTGTGCAGTAGTGAACTCAGAACCAGAGTCTGCGCAGTAGTGAACTCAGAACCAGAGCAGAACCAGAATCTGTGCAGTAGTGATCTCAGAACCAGAGTTTGCGCAGTAGTGAACTCAGAACCAGAGTCTGTGCAGTAGTGAACTCAGAACCAGAGTCTGTGCAGTAGTGAACTCAGAACCAGAGTCTGTGCAGTAGTGAACTCAGAACCAGAGTCTGTGCAGTAGTGAACTCAGAACCAGAGTCTTTGCTGTAGTGAACTCAGAACCAGAGTCTGTGCAGTAGTGAACTCAGAACCAGAGTCTGTGCAGTAGTGAACTCAGAACCAGAGTCTGCGCTGTAGTGAACTCAGAACCAGAGTCTGTGCAGTAGTGAACTCAGAACCAGAGTCTGCGCAGTAGTGAACTCAGAACCAGAGTCTGTGCTGTAGTGAACTCAGAACCAGAGTCTGTGCAGTAGTGAACTCAGAACCAGAGTCTGCGCAGTAGTGAACTCAGAACCAGAGTCTGTGCTGTAGTGAACTCAGAACCAGAGTCTGTGCAGTAGTGAACTCAGAACCAGAGTCTGCGCAGTAGTGAACTCAGAACCAGAGTCTGTGCAGTAGTGAACTCAGAACCAGAGTCTGTGCAGTAGTGAACTCAGAACCAGAGTCTGTGCAGTAGTGAACTCAGAACCAGAGTCTGTGCAGTAGTGAACTCAGAACCAGAGTCTGTGCAGTAGTGAACTCAGAACCAGAGTCTGTGCAGTAGTGAACTCAGAACCAGAGTCTGTGCAGTAGTGAACTCAGGACCAGAGTCTGTGCAGTAGTGAACTCAGAACCAGAGTCTGTGCAGTAGTGAACTCAGGACCAGAGTCTGCGCAGTAGTGAACTCAGAACCAGAGTCTGTGCAGTAGTGAACTCAGAACCAGAGTCTGCGCTGTAGAGAACTCAGAACCAGAGTCTGTGCAGTAGTGAACTCAGAACCAGAGTCTGCACAGTAGTGAACTCAGAACCAGAGTCTGTGCAGTAGTGAACTCAGAACCAGAGTCTGTGCAGTAGTGAACTCAGAACCAGAGTCTGTGCAGTAGTGAACTCAGGACCAGAGTCTGTGCAGTAGTGAACTCAGAACCAGAGTCTGCGCAGTAGTGAACTCAGGACCAGAGTCTGTGCAGTAGTGAACTCAGAACCAGAGTCTGCGCAGTAGTGAACTCAGAACCAGAGTCTGTGCAGTAGTGAACTCAGAACCAGAGTCTGTGCAGTAGTGAACTCAGAACCAGAGTCTGCGCTGTAGTGAACTCAGAACCAGAGTCTGTGCAGTAGTGAACTCAGAACCAGAGTCTGCGCAGTAGTGAACTCAGAACCAGAGTCTGTGCTGTAGTGAACTCAGAACCAGAGTCTGTGCAGTAGTGAACTCAGAACCAGAGTCTGCGCAGTAGTGAACTCAGAACCAGAGTCTGTGCTGTAGTGAACTCAGAACCAGAGTCTGTGCAGTAGTGAACTCAGAACCAGAGTCTGCGCAGTAGTGAACTCAGAACCAGAGTCTGTGCAGTAGTGAACTCAGAACCAGAGTCTGTGCAGTAGTGAACTCAGAACCAGAGTCTGTGCAGTAGTGAACTCAGAACCAGAGTCTGTGCAGTAGTGAACTCAGAACCAGAGTCTGTGCAGTAGTGAACTCAGAACCAGAGTCTGTGCAGTAGTGAACTCAGAACCAGAGTCTGTGCAGTAGTGAACTCAGGACCAGAGTCTGTGCAGTAGTGAACTCAGAACCAGAGTCTGTGCAGTAGTGAACTCAGGACCAGAGTCTGCGCAGTAGTGAACTCAGAACCAGAGTCTGTGCAGTAGTGAACTCAGAACCAGAGTCTGTGCAGTAGTGAACTCAGAACCAGAGTCTGTGCAGTAGTGAACTCAGAACCAGAGTCTGTGCAGTAGTGAACTCAGGACCAGAGTCTGTGCAGTAGTGAACTCAGAACCAGAGTCTGTGCAGTAGTGAACTCAGGACCAGAGTCTGCGCAGTAGTGAACTCAGAACCAGAGTCTGTGCAGTAGTGAACTCAGAACCAGAGTCTGCGCTGTAGAGAACTCAGAACCAGAGTCTGTGCAGTAGTGAACTCAGAACCAGAGTCTGCGCAGTAGTGAACTCAGAACCAGAGTCTGTGCAGTAGTGAACTCAGAACCAGAGTCTGTGCAGTAGTGAACTCAGAACCAGAGTCTGTGCAGTAGTGAACTCAGGACCAGAGTCTGTGCAGTAGTGAACTCAGAACCAGAGTCTGTGCAGTAGTGAACTCAGAACCAGAGTCTGTGCAGTAGTGAACTCAGAACCAGAGTCTGTGCAGTAGTGAACTCAGGACCAGAGTCTGTGCAGTAGTGAACTCAGAACCTGAGTCTGTGCAGTAGTGAACTCAGAACCAGAGTCTGCGCAGTAGTGAACTCGAGTCCCGTTTTATTGATTACAATAAAGACTCTGTAATAGGACACACATGCAATTTTTATTATTTTTAATGTGATGACCAAAAACGTGCTTCTGAGAATGTCCCCATTTATAAAACCAAACTTTTGAAGATGTACGACATTTGATAGAAAACACATTATTAGCACTGTAACCAGCAGATGGCAGCAGAGAAGCACTTATTGGCTCATATTAGCCATTTTCAGTAATATTTTTTAAAAAACATTTTTAACTTCTGAATAAATATTAAACATCACAAAATCACTACGTTTAAGTATGAAGTCTCATAAAGTCTCAAACAAAGCAAACACCGCACAAATGTGCAAAATTAATCTTTAATTTACAGTGTGTTGATGCTTTTTTTTTACACTAAAATCGAATTGAACTTCGCTGAGGATGAACACTGATGGATTATTTTGTTATGTTGTCTTGCCTTTGAATGACTAAATTAATGCTAGGCCTGATATTTAAGTGACTATATTCTGATTATAAACTAAATATTACACTCAGGATACCTCAGGATATTGAAGATACCGACTCATTGCAGAATACCTTAAATGAATAATGGTCAATATTGTTGTAAATATTATAGATGTCACATGTTTCTGCCTCACAGATGTTATTTCAATGGCTCAAGCTCTTGAAGACTATGTGGCCTCAGACTGCAGATTCATAAACCTGAGGAGAGGCCAGATGATCTATGTGTTCTCTAAACTCAAGCCTGTAGAGGGCGCTGGAGTCTTCTGGTCTGGAAGCGTGCGTCTCTGACATTTACTCTGCATTTGACATTTGTCTCAGCTGATCTGTGCGACACCATAAATCACGCCAGCTTTGCTCTTGCAGGTTTACGGGGACCGCTATGTAGACCAGATGGGTGTCATGGGATATTTCCCCAATAACTACGTCAATGAGACGCATGTTTTTGAGAAGAAGACTGTTGAGATCCCAACGACGGTGAGTGTGTGTGATATAATGCACTGATCTTGAAAAAAGTTCACATTATAAGGCATTATATTCTCTCTCTCTCTCTGTAGGACATGGACTTCTTCTGTACGTAAAGACACCTGCGGTTCTCAACCTTTTTGACCCCTGTTGTCCACAACAATATTTCAAGGCCCTCTATCTCTAGTGTTGTATTCAAATCTTATTTTAATCTATGGCCACACCTAGTTTGAAAAATAAATCACTAAAATAATTATAAATGAATTCCAGAGAGAAGAGTCACTCACTTTTCCAGTTGTTCGAGCTAAGCATTAAGGAAAAGGGTCTTTAAAAATATTTTACAACCCAGTGAAATATTTTAGAGCTTGGCATAAGAAAATATTCTTTACAAAAATGCCTGTGGCCTTTTAAATGGGTCATATGAAAAGTTAATTATGTTGATTATTAGAATATGTTAAACATTATTTTTCATACATTTTTGCAGCTCCTCTATTCCCAGTCCGTCTAAAACGCACTAATTTCTATAAAGCCCCGCTTTCTGAAAAGCCTAGAGTGCTCTGATTGGCCGAGCTCCTCAATCGCTGTATTCTGCTGTCAGGCCAGTAGTTGGCGATGTCCCTTAGTACAGAAACTGGGGTAACACTTTAGAGTAATGGTCCATCATTAATAAGTAATTATGCAGGAAGTAATGCAGTAGTCGTGTAGCTCAAACAGTAGAGCGTGGTGTTAGCAACGCCAAGGCCATGGGTTCGATTCCTAGGGAAAGCAAGAACTGACAAAATGTAAAATGTGTACCTTAAAAACAA
This sequence comes from Gobio gobio, assembly GCF_949357685.1. Classification (NCBI taxonomy): domain Eukaryota; kingdom Metazoa; phylum Chordata; class Actinopteri; order Cypriniformes; family Gobionidae; genus Gobio; species Gobio gobio. Next base: position 4,011,731 of record NC_137111.1, read on the forward strand.
TGTAAGTCGCTTTGGATAAAAGCATCTGCCAAATGCATAAATGTAAATGTATTACATTGACACTTCAGCTACTACTATTAACTAACGCTGAACTAATTATTAATCGAATTTAGGACTAAGATAGTTCCTTATTAGGTAATCAATAAGTACTGAAGGAGATTGGCATCACTAAGAACTAATAGGTAACTATGACAAATTACAAAGAATTACTAATTACAACATTAACATGTCTGAGATGTGAGCATTGTCTTTTTTTACTCTCAACGTGATCATAAAATGCATCACTAATTACTCAAGTGTTACCTAGTCACTCTTCAAGGACTACTAGTGATCTGACCATCATATAAATCTTTTTCACTTTAAAATAATAGTCAGGTCACTAAATTGTAAAATCTAATCAGTTAGACTTATTTCAAACAAAAACATTCAAACCAATTGCCTTAAAAAAAACAAGTAAAGTGAAATAGGAAGAGTATATGTTGTGCTTAAAAATGCTTAGTTAGTATAGTTCACTTACACAAGAGTTCTAGTAACTAAAAAAGAGCTGTAGTTTAGATTTACTCTTGACTTAGTACATCTACCATTGTTGTGTTTTGATGCTGATTGTTGAAGTCTGTGTGACTCAAGCAAGATATTGTCACAAATATAGAGGGATTATATCAGCTATTTATCAGCTTTATCAGCTAATTATTCAGTCAGAAGCTTGGTCAACTTTTATAAGCAACCTATTTATTACTTCTCTTCCTTTAAAATCAAATATCTGTGATTTCTTGTTGCATCGCTGCATCAATAGGAAGAGACTAACAATAATATCAATGTTCCGAGTGGCCAACCAATGGGAACACTGATCTCCATAATGGCGAGGGGTTTTTTTTGCTGTTGTTTTTTTGCTTTACACAAAGGCACTCAAACCAATCAATTAATCTTAACTTGGGTTTTCTGAGTAATAATGCATAGTATGTGAATAGTACAGATTACTAGATTTTTTTTTACAATTAAGACATTAAGTAAAGTTAAATAAAAAGTGTTAGTTAGAATCACTGTTGGATTTTTACAGTGTAGTAGTTACAGTGACTAGTAACACTTGAGTAGTGATGCATGACTTCATTCAGAGTAAAAAAGATAATTGATTACGTCTCAGACACACCATAATGTTCTTTATAATTTATCAGTTAGTTATTAGTTATTAAGGAGGCTAATCTCATGCAGTAATTATTGATTGTCTAATAAGGAACTATCTTCTAAATTTGATACTTACTGATTAGTTAAGCATGTTTCTATGTTAGTTAATAGTAGTAGCTGAAGTGTTAATGTAGTATTACTCACTAGTCCTGCATAATTACTTATTAATGACAGACCATTATTCTAAAGTGTTACCGAAACTGGAGAAGATTTCCATGTCGTGTACATGCACAAACAGATACTCTACACACTAAAGGAAAAGGTTAAAAAGCATCATAACCCCTTTTATGACTTTTAAAAGTCTAGAATTACACTTTTGTAATTAGGCTACCTGACAAGATTTTCCAAGACTATTCTCCAAACGAAAATGAAATGAAATTTAAGTTGTTTTAGCTCATTTTAGTGGCATTTAGTGGCATTTTGCCTTTTATTTAAAATCATGTAAAGTCATTTTGGTGCTTGTACGTTTGCTGAGGCCTCTGGTGAACCCTAGTGAACCACTGACCCATACTGTTCTTTGCTTTATATAAGATTTCCTTTGTGCATTTTATCAAAATGTTTTACTTTGCATCTGAAACTAGCTGAGGAATAAACCTTTTATAGTGAATCTGTAATTCTCTGTCCTTGACATTCAGCAGGCTATTGAGGATGAAGGAGATATGAATAGCAGAAAATATTAGATTTTTTAAAGCAGATTATTAAATGCATTGCCTGGAAAATGCACCTATAAACTCTAACGTTGTCACAATATACTGGCGCGCGCCATCCGTTCCTCAGATTTCTCTTCCGAAAAGGGAGGCCTGTCGGCAGTGTGTGTGTGTGTGTGATGGGTAGGTTTAGGGGTAGGGGTAGTGTGTGTGTGTGTGTGTGTGTGTGTGAGATGGGTAGGTTTAGGGGTGGAGGTAGTGTGTGTGTGTGTGTGTGTGTGTGTGTGTGTGTGTGTGTGTGTGTGTGTGTGTGTGAGATGGGTAGGTTTAGGGGTAGGGGTAGTGTGTGTGTGTGTGTGTGTGTGTGTGTGTGAGATGGGTAGGTTTAGGGGTAGGGGTAGTGTGTGTGTGTGTGTGTGAGATGGGTAGGTTTAGGGGTATGGGTAGGGTGTGTGTGTGTGTGTGTGTGTGTGTGTGTGTGTAAGATGGGTAGGTTTAGGGGTATGGGTAGTGTGTGTGTGTGTGTGTGTGTGTGTGTGTGTGTGTGTAAGATGGGTAGGTTTAGGGGTATGGGCAGTGTATGTGTGTGTGTGTAAGATGGGTAGGTTTAGGGGTGTGTGTGTGTGTGTGTGTGTGTGTGTGTGTGTGTGTGTGTGTGTGTGTGAGATGGGTAGGTCAAGGGGTAGGGTGTGTGTGTGTGTGTGTGTGTGTGTGTGTGTAAGATGGGTAGGTTTAGGGGTATGGGTAGTGTGTGTGTGTGTGTGTGTGTGTGTGTAAGATGGGTAGGTTTAGGGGAATGGGTAGTGTATGTGTGTGTGTGTGTAAGATGAGTAGGTTTAGGGGTATGGTTAGTGTGTGTGTGTGTGTGTGTGTGTGTGTGATGGGTAGGTTTAGGGGTATGGGTAGTGTGTGTGTGTGTGTGTGTGTGTGTGAGATGGGTAGGTTTAGGGGTAGGGGTAGTGTGTGTGTGTGTGTGATGGGTAGGTTATGGGGTAGGGGTAGTGTGTGTGTGTGTGTGTGTGTGATGGGTAGGTTTAGGGGTAGGGGTAGTGTGTGTGTGTGTGTGTGTGTGTGTGTGTGTGATGGGTAGGTTTAGGGGTAGGGGTAGTGTGTGTGTGTGTGTGTGTGTGTGTGTGTGTGTGATGGGTAGGTTTAGGGGTAGGGGTAGTGTGTGTGTGTGTGTGTGATCGGTAGGTTTAGGGGTAGGGGTAGTGTGTGTGTGTGCCAACCTTGAACGTAGGGGGGAGCTCTCCTCTTTCTGACCTGAGGGTCCGGAGCGACTCGAAGGAGCCGGAGCGGAGGGTTTGCTGGGCCGCTTCGGATCAAGGCGCCTGCCTATGAGGTTGCTGGCGAGGGAATGGGCGACCGCAAGCTCCTCAGATCGAAGTGGGTGGGGGATTACCCTGGTCGCTCCTCCAACCAGAGAACTCCTTCCTATGAGAGGGACGCTCTCTGGACTGAGAGGTGACTCGCGGGGTTCGTCTGGCCAGTCGATAGCGAGCTTTTTTGTAGGGTGCGAAAGCACGTCAACAAGCTCGCCGTAGCCCGCTAGGCGGGAAAGCGTCGTTGATTAAAGCAGGCCCGAAATCCTCTTAGGATTGCTGCAGTGAAAACGACATCATCTAGCCCGAAAGAAGCCCATTTGCGCGCTTCTGGACTAGGACATTAGTCTGACGTTGTCATACTCAATTCTAGTCAGAATATGAGTCGGATCTGCTCCGTTGGGCTGCGATTATGGGGCGTGTTTTAACCGAACCAGGAAAGACCTCAATTGGATAGACCTACAACCAATCAGAGCAACGGAGCGACGCATAACGTTAGTTGTCAAATATCAACAGAACTCAACTGCACACAGTGTTGCCAAGTCCCCGGTTTTGCCGTGGGATGTTTTTCCATGTCCGTGGGTTGAAGCGACCCCAATTATGTGATATTTAGACCCAGGCAACCCAGCCAAAAAAACACATATTTTACCCCCCAAACACCATTTTTTTCTGGAGAACCCCCCCGGAAAGCTATTGGGCTTGTTTTTGGCTAGTTTTGAGTAGCAGTTGGGCGGGTTTTGTTGTGAAAACTTGGCAACCCTGTGCACGCGCGCTGGAGGAAGTAAGTGTAAACAAGGTTTGCCGGTGTTGTAAAAAAGAATTTAAGGAAACACAGAGTTTACTTACCAACACGATCATCATTTCTGAGAGAAATAGTGAAGGTGAATGCATATACGAACAAGTTCTCCGTTTAGGATTAGAACAAATTCAACCCAAGCGCTCTTTGGTGACGTGGATGATTACGTTACTGTTGATCATCTGTCCATCATTGTCTAAAGCCCGCCCTGACAATTTGATTGGTCCAAACAGCTTCTGTTTGGGCATAGTTGCTCCCCAACGGATCGAGTCCAGACCGAACTGCCGACCTCAAATGTTGTGGGCGGGGCTAAGTTCGGCTGGCATCCAGGCTTCTAGGACATAAGTAGTCGTGTGAAAACTCGAGGCCCGTCTGCTCGCACTCCACATCCTCGAGCTCTACATCCGAACCCCAGGTCGCGGACCCAAAGGAGGTCTCCGCAGCTTCAGGAGCGCGACGGGGAAAAACGGATCACTCCTCCTCAAAAACCGTGAGCCTAGTGCGGAGGGTTTTGAGAAGGAGATTATCACAGAATTTGCACTTCGAAACGCCCTGAAACGCCTCGTGCGCGTGTGACAACCGCAAGCCTTTAAAACACTTACTGTGAGGGTCGTCATTCGCAATAAAGCGAGTGCACGGCGGCAGACAGCGACGAAATCCCATGGCACTTCACCGCAAGGAGAACAAAGTTCCATCATCCGCAGTCGCTGAAGTGCTGGGGACAAAAGTTGAACGAAATCCAATATATTTGGGCCAGAAAAACCGAGACTGAAGGGCTAAAAATGGTCGCTTCGTGAAGGCAGAGAAATCTGAGGAGCGGATGGGGCGTGCACGAGTATAGAGACAGAGCGACATGCATAATCTGAAGACCACGCCCGTCGGGGGGGAAACAATCCAATGCTCTCCATTGACTTTGTATTGCGTGAAGCGCCTCCTTGTCATTTCGGACTTATAACAAATAACAGAACAATGTCTAAAAGCTGATATGTGACAAGGTGTACAGCAAACAAGCTAAACAAAACCCAGAGCCAAAAACCCAGGGCCCGTATTCATAAAGAATCTTAATGCAAAGAGTAGCTCCTAGAGACAAAATTCTAAGAAAATTCTTAGAAATGTGGGCATTTACTCTTAAAATTAACAAAAAAATCCTAGTAAAGAAAAAAGTTATTCAGAAAGCATCTTAACCCTTAAAAGAGGTCTTAAAGGGTTAGTTCACCCAAAAATGTAAATTCTGTCATTAATTCCTCACCCTCATGTTGTTCAACACCCGTAAGACCTCCGTTCATCTTCAGACACAAATGAAGATATTTTAGTGTAAAGCTGATGCTGAGAAAGGCTTCAGATAGGCCTCCATTGGCATTCAGTACATTTACACTCACAAGACCCATAAAAGGCACTTAAAACGTCGTTACAAAGTCCATCTCACCACAGTGACTCTACAATCATTTTACGATGCGACGACAATAGTTTTTGTGCGCAAAAAACCCCCAAAATAACACCTTTATCCAACTTGTTCTTGTCTTCCGTGTGCCTCCACGACGCATGCGCGAGAATATGACGCAGATCCGGCGTTCGGACACATGACCCAGAAGAGATTTGTTTACAAGCAGAAGAAGACGCGCGTATCTCAGCTGTTGAATTCTACATTGATCGTGCTTTAGGTCTCGGTGTAGTTCTCAAAATGGGGCTTAAAGGAGCTGTATGTAGGACTGTGGCCAAAACTGGTACTGCAATCACTTTCAAATGACTGTAGAGCGGTGTATCCCCTCTCCCCCTCCCCTGACTCGAGGCTGCCAGATAGGCTGCAGGATCCAGCAGGAACGTAGGCTGCTACAGGAGCTTTCAATGGCAAGTGACGAGTCCTACACAGTACGTTTTTTTTCTTTCTGTTAATTATGTTTATGCTTCAAGAGCGATGTTTTGTGAAGTAATTATGAATCGCAAAAATGTACTAATGGCGATTAGCCAAATATAATCGTAAATATGAACGCTCGTATGTGACAGTACATTCCCACATGAAAAAATACTATAGTAAAATTACAGCAAAGCTAAATAACATTAGCAATGGTCATACAGGTCCACTTGCAGCATGTTTTGTCCACTATATATGCGAAGAACGAATGAGGAATCATTTTTACTGAGGTAACGTTAGGCTACAGTCTCAAATACGTTTTCACATTGCCATATATAGGCGTGCTAATGTTGTTTTCCTCAGCGTCCCAGCATAATGACAGAGAAACGGGCTCTGATAATGCATTACTAATGTTAGCAATGACGACTCGCCGTTTTTATTTACCAAACAATTCCTTAACGTTACCTTTTCAATTCAATGACCCACCTCCTCCATCTGCGCTAACCTAACGTTACTTTGCACGAACAAGCATAACTTTGTTCGACTGTCATGAATATTTGAAATGTCCATTTACATTAAGTACAAGTTAGCCAAACATAGATGAACCTTACCTGTCCAGGAGAAAATTAGCAACGTTGGCATCAGTCTTCAAATTATTCTCCGTTTTCAGCTGTCTCCATCTTTCAAAGGCATCTCAAATCCTTGTTTTATCTCGGACACTGTCACAACGTTTTTCTGATTCATAACGAGGCCGTTTAGGTTTCGTAAAGTTAGACATTGTTTATCCAAAAAGTTTGTAGCTGCAGCTGTGGTAACTAGAGCAGAGCTGGCAACCCGAATGCAGAAACACTACGGACTTCGTGATTGGTCGACAGGTGGAGGGTGGGGCTTCAGGCCAAAACACAACATGTCAACATCAACATCAGTTGAGGGCTGCAACTTCACTTTTAAAATGACAATATCTTGGCCTGACAACTGTTGTCAGTGATATAAGTATTTGAAATTAACATGATTTCTTAATGTCTAGTGACATATCAGGGCCATTTTATGATTAATTGAAATACATTTCTTACATACAGTTCCTTTAAGTGTGAATTTCATGGATTCCCGAACCCCGGATCTACGTCATATTCTCGCGCATTTTGTGAGAATTGTAATTTCAAAGTGAAGGCTTAGAATAGACCCTATACTTAAAAGCGCTCCTTTTTTCCCCTTTTTGGACAACCAACCAATCACAGTCTTCAAAAGACTGTGTCATGCGTAGCAACGGGGTCAGCCCCGCCTCTTCACTGAGATAAAAGTTTTTGTATTCTCCTTGCTCAGAGTTGCTCTCAGATCGGTCCCGAATAGCTCTTAAGCTAAGACTCCTACGTAAAAGTTTTTAAGCTAAATTAGGACTCTTATAATCTTTATGAATACGGGCCCAGAAGTTTTTATAAGCTTTTGACCCAAAAAACAAGCTTTTAAGGACACAAAAGTGGATACAGGCCATTGAGACAGAGCGTGACACGTTATACGTTATATTACACTGATAACTACGCCGACTACAGGGGAACGTAATCAGAGACAGGAAATATAATATATAAACCTGACATTTGGATATTTTACTTAACAGTGACAAAATGTTTACTGCACACATAGGCATACTAGGTGTCAGGATCCCAAAATGTACCCATTCTTCTGCTGAAGCGTCACGTTTTATTGGCTTTATCCACTTTTGTCTCCTAAACCAGGGGTTTTCAAACTGTTTCAAAACTTCCAGAAGGTTCTAAGGGGTCCCCAGAAAATTTCAGAGAGTAAAAAGACAAAGCAAAAATGGATAAAGACCGAATATTCTAACGGTTTCATTTCTAAATGTTTCTCTCCTTTCTTGCCATATACATTCCAGAATTGTGTTTGCTTTGTATCTTTAGAGAGTTTTTCTCACTATAGTCAAGAATTCAAAATATCTCTTTTATTTTCATATTTGGGGCACGTCTATTCTTAATATCATACATGTTATCCCCGTATAACCCTAGCTGTTCAGTAGTTCATTAGTTCAGATGTCAGCAGTCCTCGTGTAAATAAACGTGTAAATACAGGTTTTCCTGGAATGACCCGTGTTATATTTGGATACAGCAGAGGGCAGCGGTGTGTGTGTGTGTGTGTGTGTATTATTCTCTGCAATGTGCTCTGTCCATTCTGATGGAGTTTAATAGCAGAAAATTGAAGGTAATTACCTTGAAGAGCATTCTCTCTCTCTCTCTCTCTCTCTCTCTCTCTCTCTCTCTCTCTCTCTCTCTCTCTCTCTCTCTCTCTCTCTCTGTAGTGACATTAATGGATATTACCAAATTCAATTTGCAGTCTTGAATGGCGCTTTTGTTTTCCAGTGTCAAGCCTTTCAATTACTTACTGCTGTGTAGGCAACCGTAACCTTATTTCATGTTTTGTATGTGGAACATAATTTGTCCGTAGCAGAAGGAACAGAGATAAAGATGCAGAGAAAGACCAAAACCAGCTCTGTTATTGATGTACTGTATGTGAAAATCAGTTGTTCAAGCAAAAATGGAAATTCTGCCATCATTTACTCACCCTCACTGACATCAACAACACGTCTAATGGCGCCATATTTAATCTAAGAGCCTCAAGCTCATGAGTTGTGTAGATTATATAGAGTATATTCTATAAAGGGGTTATGAACTGAGAAATCTAATTTTCCTGTAACTGAAAACTTCCTTTTAAATCCACACTGCAAAATATGCTTTTCTTACTTAGTATTTATTGTCTTGTTTTCAGTCCAAATATCTAAAAAATCTTACATTAAGAAGCATTTACTAGACAAGCAAAAGTTATTGTCTTGTTTTGGGGGAAAATAACTAAAAATGAAGGGAGTTTTTGCTTAAAATAAGCAAAATAATCAATGGGGTTAGCAAAATAATCTTAATTCAAACAGAAAACAAAATTATTTTGCTTATTTTAAGCAAAAACTCCCTTAATTTTGAGTTATTTTCCCCCAAAACAAGACAATAACTTTTGCTTGTCTAGTAAATGCTTCTTAATGTAAGATTTTTTAGATATTTGGACTGAAAACAAGACAAAAATACTAAGTAAGAAAAGCATTTTTTTCAGTGCAAAAGCAGCTTTTATTGTAACCAAGCCCAGAGAACGACTCATTATAGATGAGCCTATAATAGATGGAGAAAAACCACCTCTACAGAAGAAGATCAACGCCTACTTCATCATTGCAACTTTGGCTCCGCCCACTGGAGTGTTAGTGAGATGACGAGGAGAGAAGAGCGATACCGGATCACTGGACTAAAAATAACATCCCATTCCAAAGGATCCTAATGCTATTGTGCTTATTTATTCTCAACAATAAGAGTGTCTCAGCTGAGCATTATTTATTTGCTACATTTCACTGAGGATTCTTTGGGAAATCAGTCGCAATTTCAGCGCAAACAATCAGTGATTTCTGATATGATTAATGTATTAATGTTCTTTGTCTGTGTCAGTAAATCAATCCAGTGACTAAACGCTCAATGAAAATAATCTGTTATGATTAAATTATATATAGAAAGCGATCAAAGACGCTCCTTTTACAATCACTGGAGCTGTCAATCAGTGTGAGTTTATCAGTTCTGGACTCGTAATAATCAATGAATCTCTCAAAAATACATCCGGACGCTGTGTGAGAGGAATAAACAGTGACGTGGTGTAAAGCAATAACTTTAGGTGATTGTACGGGTGTCTGAGTCACAAGCCCTGCTTCCACACGGAGCAGAGATGAACACACACACACACACACACACACACACACACACACACACACACACACACACACACACACACACACACACACACACACACACACACACACACACACACACACACACACACACACACACACACACACACACACACACACACACACACACACACACGTCTGTCCTCAGGGCTGGTTCATGCATGACCACACATTTCCTGCATCATCATCATCATCATCATCATCATCCTCTTCATCATCATCTTCATCATCATCTTCATCTCCCTCCCGTCTCATTCAGATCTGCCTGAAGTCATACTCAGAGGGCGTTTATGAGAGTTATTAACTGGCTGCTTCGCTCATTCTCGGCTGATTTTGAAATCTTGTTTTATTTACTAAATTGTTTACAGGACAACTAGATGTGGATCTCCTTGCTTAAAATATTGAAATTTGGGTCAGACTATGAAACAAGTGCCATAATGTTCTAAACACATCAATGCATTTTATAATCAATTTGTATTCATTTTTATATTTATTATATACAAAAAAAATCTACATAAAACCTGTGTGTGTGTGTGTTGGGTAGGTTTAGGGGTAGTGTGTGTGTGTGTGTGTGTGTGTGTGTAGGTTTAGGGGTAGTGTGTGTGTCTGTGTGTGTGTGTGTGATGGGTAGGTTTAGGGTTAGTGTGTGTGTGTGTGTGTGTGTGTGTGTGTGTGTGTGTTGGGTAGGTTTAGGGGTAGTGTGTGTGTGTGTGTGTGTGTGTGTGTTGGGTACGTTTAGGGGTAGTGTGTGTGTGTGTGTGTGTGTGTTTGTGTGTGTGTGTGTGTGTGTGTGATGGGCAGGTTTAGGGTTAGTGTGTGTGTGTGTGTGTGTGATGGGCAGGTTTAGGGGTAGTGTGTGTGTGTGTGTGTGTGTGTGTGTGTGTGATGGGCAGGTTTAGGGGTAGTGTGTGTCTGTGTGTGTGTGTGTGTGTGTGTGATGGGCAGGTTTAGGGGTAGTGTGTGTGTGTGTGTGTGTGTGTGTGTGTGTGTGTGATGGGCAGGTTTAGGGGTAGTGTGTGTCTGTCTGTGTGTGTGTGTGTGTGTGTGTGTGTGTGATGGGCAGGTTTAGGGGTAGTGTAAAAATATTTAAAAATATAAAAATTTTGGGTCAGACTCAGTCTATGAAACAAGTGCCATAATGTTCTAAACACATCAAGGCATTTTATATTCAATTTGTATTCATTTTTATATTTATTATATACGAAAAAAATCTACATAAAACCTAGCATTTTGTCTGTATTCTCTTTAGTTGTCTTAATTCTTCAAGGTTGAAGTGTTAGATTCTTTCGTTTGGGATTTTTCTAGTCAATTTATTATTTTTTTTGTCTATTTACATTCTATTTACAAACTCAGCACACACAATAATTCCCAATAACTGTAATTTATTGATTTAATTGGCTATTGGTTTAATTTTCTGATAAAAAAGACACCTTACGCTTGAAAGGCACATCGTGTTCGGATTTTACAGTTAAAACCCAATATGTGAAAGCGATCTATTTTAGCTTCAGGTTCTAAAAGGTTAACATTATCATTATTTTTGTATATGTTATGTTTAATCTATAAATGTCAAATCTCTCATCACGATATTGTATAGTAAACAATAACTCAAAATTAACATTATCAGCATTAAACTCTCTTTCTAGTAACCAAAAACTAATGTCAAATTAAAATGCAAACACAATTTTATCCTAATGCACTTTGAGACGCCGCGATTGTCTTAAACACATTATTATCTGATAAACCCTGTACTTATATATGTCACACTTTAGTTTAGGGTCTAACGCTCACTATTAACTACAACTTTTCCCTCAATAAATTCTGGTTACACTTCATTTTAAAGTGTCTGTTACAGTTATACAGCACTGAGTAATAATAATGAACTACATGTACTTACTGTAGGGTTAGGGTGTGGTTTAGGGTTATTTGCATGTAATTATGCATAATGTATATTCATTACTACAGTAAC
>NC_137111.1:4028279-4175779 GCF_949357685.1 Gobio gobio
GTATTTTCATATTTTTGCCAATTTCCCATTCATTTCCTATTCATTTCCCATTCATTTCCTCTGGGGGTCATTTTTGACCCGAAGGTCCTGAGTGTGACTATTGTTTTTACAACTACTTAGACTTTTCAAATCCTGTCCCCAATTTTTTTGGGTGTTCATATACCAAGTACCAATAAAGTCACCAAGTTTCGGACCATTCCGATGAAGCTACGATTAAAAAAAAAAAAAAATTCCGGGTAATTTTTGACCCGAAGTACCCCAGAGGGTTAAATAGTGAAATAACATTCCTTTCTTGTGCGTGTGTGTGTGTGTGTGTGCGTGTACGGTTCACACTTATATTCACTGATCGGGCCGGCCAAGTAATACAAAAAAAACATTCCAATCAATCGCAGGTAATGAGAGATGAATCTTTGTGTGTGTTTGATAGAGATATTTCGCGAGTCCTGTGTATGATTCCCCAGACGCTTTCAAAACAATCCCCACATGTACTGAGAGGAGCTGAAGCTCATTAAATATGCAAATCTTATCCAATCCTAGCTGTGGGCGTTTACTTCCAAGTCTTCAGTGAGTCACGCCCATAAAAACCCAGAGTTTTTTCAGAGAGCCTCAAAACCAGGGCAGAAAATAGCCTATTACTTATTAATTATGACGTTTCTGAATGTAAACCACACAAACGTCATAAGTTGACCTTAGACAACAGGATAAAACAATAAAAAAGCCAGTTCATGACCCCTTTAATTACACAAAAAATAAGAGTTATCCCTTACTTTACTGTGTCAAGAGAAAAGTCATTAAATTACAGGAACTGATTACTACTAGTTACACCCAACACTGCCAAAGGCCTTGACATTCTGCCTTGTCAGCGAGTAGTACACAAAGTGTTAATGTTTTTTAAGAGAAAAACACTGAGGTATTCCACTAACACAAATGGACCTCTGGCACTGCATGTGATTCCCAGTGGCTTTCAGTCAATATCTCGGTCCAGCTTAATCCAGAGAGTGTGTGTGTGTAAAGTGGCGAGATCTGTCTGATAACGCTGACCTATAGCTGGAGTCTGCGGTCTGAAGACAGAAGCAGAAGGTCAGGAGCAGGGCCGTAAATCCTGTTTCAGCAGGCGTGGGAATCAATGGACAGATCAGAGCAAGTGATGGGAATCTTCCAGAGGAACGAGGCGGTGAAAGCAGTGCTAAACGTCTCACTATGCCTTCTTGTTTGTATTTGTGTTCTTGTGAAATGTAAGGCCATTTAATGTCTTCATGTACAAACAGTGAAAATACTAAGAGTGGGGCACAACCTAACGCTTTTTGACTTTCTCAGTTTGTGTAAATCCACTTGGGGTTCAGAGTATTTATTTTTTCCCACATTAATTGCACACATGTCTAGTACAATTATGATGGTTTTTTTTTTTTTTTTTTAATACAGGGTTTACTTTTATCTTGATTTACCCCGAAAGAATGGAAGTGAAATGTGACAACATGCCCCATAGGTGGAGGACATTATAACATGACCAAATAACAGCTTAAAATATTACCTGATATAATCAAAAAAATATACAAGACAAACTAAAATATTTTGTCAACAAAATACAATTATTAACTTTTTAAAATAAAATAATGGCATTTTTGAATCATTAAAAATAAAAGCATTTTTGAGTTTGACTACAAACACATCGTTAAATACAGCTATACAGCATAGTTCAAAACATAATAATAATGAGTAATTTCTGAACAGTTATTATTCACACTTTTCTCATGGTTTCTCAAAATAATTCATAAAAGTATAGAATATAATGGCATATTCCTAATAGGGGCTCATTGTAACGCAGTGTTAACACACACCCCATCTGCTCAACTGTCTTATTTAAAAAAAAAACACAAAAAACAAAGATGAAAACTAAACTTAAGTAAGATTCAGTAATATCTTACAGAGATTTTTGAATTTTGGCGCTATTTTTTCTCTAAATAATGTAGGCTCCCCTACATATACACAAGTGAAATACTCGACTACAATACTCCAGGAATCTGGGCAGATTTTCTCTGCACAAAGACAGAAGTTGATGAACACTGAAGACACTGCCATTTAAAGCGATTGCTCCTGTGCCAAAGCTTGTTTGCAGGATGAGAAGTGGAGATGTTATCCCAGCAGGAGCAGCTCATTCCTCCAGCAGGAGCGACTCATTCCTCCAGCAGGAGCAGCTCATTCCTCCAGCAGGAGCGGCTCATTCCTCCAGCAGGAGCGGCTCGTTCCTCCAGCAGGAGCGGCTCATTCCTCCAGCAGGAGCGGCTCATTCCTCCAGCAGGAGCGGCTCATTCCTCCAGCAGGAGCGGCTCTTTCCTCCAGCAGGAGCGGCTCATTCCTCCAGCAGGAGCGGCTCATTCCTCCAGCAGGAGCGGCTCATTCCTCCAGCAGGAGCGGCTCGTTCCTCCAGCAGGAGCGGCTCGTTCCTCCAGCAGGAGCGGCTCATTCCTCCAGCAGGAGCGGCTCATTCCTCCAGCAGGAGCAGCTCATTCCTCCAGCAGGAGCAGCTCATTCCTCCAGCAGGAGCGGCTCATTCCTCCAGCAGGAGCGGCTCATTCCTCCAGCAGGAGCGGCTCATTCCTCCAGCAGGAGCGGCTCATTCCTCCAGCAGGAGCGGCTCGTTCCTCCAGCAGGAGCGGCTCGTTCCTCCAGCAGGAGCAGCTCATTCCTCCAGCAGGAGCGGCTCATTCCTCCAGCAGGAGCGGCTCATTCCTCCCGCAGGAGCGGCTCATTCCTCCAGCAGGAGCGGCTCGTTCCTCCAGCAGGAGCGGCTCGTTCCTCCAGCAGGAGCGGCTCATTCCTCCAGCAGGAGCGGCTCATTCCTCCAGCAGGAGCAGCTCATTCCTCCAGCAGGAGCAGCTCATTCCTCCAGCAGGAGCGGCTCATTCCTCCAGCAGGAGCGGCTCATTCCTCCAGCAGGAGCGGCTCATTCCTCCAGCAGGAGCGGCTCATTCCTCCAGCAGGAGCGGCTCGTTCCTCCAGCAGGAGCGGCTCGTTCCTCCAGCAGGAGCAGCTCATTCCTCCAGCAGGAGCGGCTCATTCCTCCAGCAGGAGCGGCTCATTCCTCCAGCAGGAGCGGCTCATTCCTCCAGCAGGAGCGGCTCATTCCTCCATCAGGAGCGGCTCATTCCTCCAGCAGGAGCGGCTCATTCCTCCAGCAGGAGCAGCTCATTCCTCCAGCAGGAGCGGCTCATTCCTCCAGCAGGAGCGGCTCATTCCTTCAGCAGGAGCGGCTCATTCCTCCAGCAGGAGCGGCTCATTCCTCCAGCAGGAGCGGCTCATTCCTCCAGCAGGAGCGGCTCGTTCCTCCAGCAGGAGCGGCTCATTCCTCCAGCAGGAGCGGCTCATTCCTCCAGCAGGAGCGGCTCATTCCTCCAGCAGGAGCGGCTCGTTCCTCCAGCAGGAGCGGCTCATTCCTCCAGCAGGAGCGGCTCATTCCTCCAGCAGGAGCAGCTCATTCCTCCAGCAGGAGCGGCTCATTCCTCCAGCAGGAGCGGCTCATTCCTCCAGCAGGAGCGGCTCATTCCTCCAGCAGGAGCGGCTCATTCCTCCAGCAGGAGCGGCTCATTCCTCTGCTGGTAGAGGTGTTAGTGAGGCCAGCAGAGGGCGCTCATCCTGTGGTGTGTGTGTGTCCTAACACCCCAGTATAGTGATGGGGACACTATATACTGTAACAAGCACCGTCCTTCAGATGAGACGTTAAACCGAGGTCCTGACTCTCTGTGGTCATTAAAAATCCCAGGATGTCCTTCGATAAAGAGTAGGGGTGTAACCCCGGCATCATGGCCAAATTTGCCCATTGGCCCCTGTCCATCATGGCCTCCTAATCATCTCCATATATACATACGATTGGCTTCATCACTCTGTCTCCTCTCCACCATAAGCTGGTGATTGGTGGGTGTTCTGGTGCTATAGAGACAGAGCGTATTTAGGCCACGCCCACACCGGGGGGGGGGGAAACAATCCAACGCTCTCCATTGACTTTGTATTGCGTGAGGCTGCCTCATTGTCATTTCGGACTTATAACAAAAAACAGAACAATGTCTAAAAGCTGATATGTGACAAGGTGTACAGCAAACAAGCTAAACAACACAGAAATAAGTTTTTTTTAAGCTGTCGACCCAAAAAAAACGAGCGTTTAAGAAGATAAAAGTGGATACAGGCAATACGAAGTGAAGCTTCAGCAGGATGAATGGGTAAATTTTGGGATCCTGACACTCAGTGTGTCTCAGTATGTGTATGTGTGCAGGAAACATTTTGTCACTGTTAAGTCAAATATCCAAATGTCCGTTTTATATATTATATTTACTGTTGTTGATTACATTCCCCTCTAGTCGCCGTAGTTCTCAGTGTAATATGAGCCGTCACGCTCTGTCTCAATGGCCTGAATCCACTTTTTTGTCCTTAAACGCTCGTTTTTTGGGTCAACAGCTTATAAAAACGTCTGGGTTTTTGCTTCTGGGTTTTGTTTAGCTTGTTTGCAGTTCATTTTGTCACATATCAGCTTTTATACATTGTTCAGTTTTTTGTAATAAGTCCGAAATGACAAGGATGCAGCCTCACGCAATGCAAAGTCAATGGAGAGCGTTGGATTGTTTCCCCCCCCGGTGGGCGTGGTCTTCAGATTATGACGCGTGCCGCTCTGGCTCTATATGGCTGCCGTCGCATCATCAGGTGGTGGTTGAGGAGATTCCCCCCTTCTATGTAAAGCGCTTTGAGTGCCTAAAGCGCTATATAAATGTAACTAATTATTATTATTATTATTAATTATTATTAATTATTATTATCTTCCCTCTGCAGCCCTGACGGCTGACCTCAGGCTATCAGAGACCGGAGAGACACAACACACTGGGAGAAGGTGCGATGCGCAATATGGTGGAATAACCTCTGAGCTTTAGCTATTGAGTCTGTCTTTATTTCTCCTGGTCCTCTGGTATTGTTGGGTCCATTTGGATTTGACATCTCAGCATTTACATTTTTTAATTGACCTAACCTTTGTTCCACTTGCTCTGTGAATGCACAAAACATTTGGGGGTGTTTGCAATGTACAAATCAGCCATGAAGCAAAACAACAACAACAACAACAACAACAACAATGACGGGATTGACGTTTACAACATCAAGAGTGCAAAACAGGCACACACACACACACACACACACACACACACACACACACACACACACACACACACACACACACACACACACACACACACACACACACACACACACACACACACACACACACACACACACACACACTCAAACAAACAAACAAACACACACAAACACACACACTCACACACATGCACACAGAAAAAGACATACACTCTCTCCCTCTCTCTCTCACTCGTCACTCACTCACTCACTCACACACACACACACACACTCAAACAAACACACACACACACACACACACACACACACACACACACACACACACACACACACACACACACACACACACACACACACACACACACACACACACACACACACACACACAAAGACACACACTCTCTCCATCTCTCTCTCTCACTCACTCACTCACTCACTCACACACACACACACACACACACACACACACACACACACACACACACACACACACACACACACACACTCGCTCTCTCTCACACACACACATATACTAACACACACTAACACAAACAAACAAACACACACACACACACACACACACACACAAATATTGGGTTTTCATGCTCTGGTGAGTATTGTGTGTGAAGTACAATAAAATCCCCCCAAATTAAATGTATTGTATTAAAATTTACGTATTTGTATGTATTAAAATGAAATATAGTACAATAATTTCATTTAAATGTGTTTATTGTGTGCAGGTGTAGTGTTACCTGTGAGGGCGACAGCATTTGAGGAGGCAAACCATGTGACAGCTCTGACACTGCTGAAGCGTAACATATAAAATACACAAAATACATTATATACATGTATGACATCATCAGCATCAGCACTCAAATCATTATGTGGCCGCGAGCATCAGCTGACCCAGCCGTCTCCGTGTAAGAGCACAGCCGTGTTGGAGGGATTGTGGGAAGGCTTTTATGGCGGGAAGAAGGACACAAAATTAGTGTGTTTATATGAGAGACAAACAGAGATACAGACGCGGAAACAAGGCTTTATTGGACACATTATGGGTGTTATTTTCTAAAACAATGTTACTTACACCTGATGGGATCCTGCGCTCTTTGACCATGGTATGTCATCGCCATAGCAACCGCTGTGTTTGAGGAAGCGTCATGGCTTAAATGCACTGTGGTCATTGAGAGAAATGGGCCAGAAACAGGTAATGGCAGGCTTCAGCACTTCCATAACGCACTTAACTGCTCTCCTCCACCAGGGCTAAACACCACGGTCGTCAGGGTGAAGTCATTACAGCCGGGTTTGCGAGTGAAATAATTCCTTCCGTTTCGTTAAGTCACTCGGCGCTTAGCTTTTGCCAAAATAAAGCATGTGGCCACAGTTTCCCTGCAGGAGTGAGAAAGAGCACCTGTGAAATCTGAATGGACTGCTTAACACTCGCTCGCTCTCTCATCAGACGCCACATTAGTCTTGATCTGTGGGTTCTGCATTGCAAACAGAGCTTCACAGTTCCACAGCGACACACACACTGAAGGCCAGAACGAGCACAGCGATCGCGCATCACTGTTAAATATGATCTAATGACAGATATTACATCTAATATTGCTATTAATAATAAACACATTCTAGAAATCATATCTCTAGCTGTGAAACAAAACAATGTAAGCAAAGTAGACTGTTCAGATTAATAAAGGTCATAGAAGAACTTTTTTTTCTTAGCGTGAAGAACCTGAAGATCTAAAGAACCTTTCATGGAGCCACTGATGCAAATAAAGAAGCTTTCTTTTTAAGAGTGTATATTTGAATAGCCAAAAATGAGTGCTTCTTTAAAGGGGACCTATTATGCAAAATTCACTTTTATAAGGTGTTTGCACAAAAATGTGTGTCGGCAGTGTGTGTACACAACCAGCCTATAACGGTAGAAATCCACACACTTCTCTTTTTTTAATCCCTACAAACAGTGTCTCAGAATAAGCCTATTGCAGATTTTTTGCAATGCAAAGTCCCATGACTGCTGATGGACTCCATCCTATTAGCATAGATCCCGCATACAACTGCTGACCGACTCTGCCCTATGATCATAGACCCCACCCACGACTGCTGATCGACTCCGCCCTATTAGCATAGACCCCGCCCACGACTGCTGACAGACTCCACCCTATTAGCATAGACCCCGCCCACGACTGTTGACAGACTCCACCCTATTAGCATAGACCCCGCCCACGACTGCTGACCGACTCCGCCCTATGATCATAGACCCCACCCACGACTGCTGATCGACTCCGCCCTATTAGCATAGACCCCGCCCACGACTGCTGACCGACTCTGCCCTATGATCATAGACCCCACCCACGACTGCTGATCGACTCCGCCCTATTAGCATAGACCCCGCCCACGACTGCTGACCGACTCTGCCCTATGATCATAGACCCCACCCACGACTGCTGATCGACTCCACCCTATTAGCATAGACCCCACCCACGACTGCTGACCGACTCTGCCCTATGATCATAGACCCCACCCACGACTGCTGATCGACTCCGCCCTATTAGCATAGACCCCGCCCGCGACTGCTGACAGACTCCACCCTATTAGCATAGACCCCGCCCACGACTGTTGACAGACTCCACCCTATTAGCATAGACCCCGCCCACGACTGCTGATCGACTCCGCCTTATTAGCATAGACCCCGCCCACGACTGCTGACAGACTCCACCCTATTAGCATAGACCCCGCCCACGACTGTTGACAGACTCCACCCTATTAGCATAGACCCCGCCCATTACTGCTGACGGACTCCACCCTATTAGCATAAACCCCGCCCACTACTGCTGATGGACTCTGCCCTATCAGCACAGACCCCACCCACGACTGATGACGGACTCCACCCTATTAGCATAGACCCCGCCCACTACTGCTGATGGACTCTGCCCTATTAGCATAGACCCCACCCACGACTGCTGATCGACTCCGCCCTATTAGCATAGACCCCGCCCACTTCTGCTGATGGACTCTGCCCTATCAGCACAGACCCCACCCACGACTGCTGACGGACTCCACCCTATTAGCATAGACCCCGCCCACGACTGCTGATGGACTCCACCCTATCAGCACAGACCCCGTCCACTACTGCTACCCCCTCCATCATCAAGTGACATTAGTCTATTAGCATAGACCCCGCCCACGACTGCTGATGGACTCCACCCTATCAGCACAGACCCCACCCACTGCTGCTGATGGACTCTGCCCTATCAGCACAGACCCCACCCACGACTGCTGACGGACTCCACCCTATTAGCATAGACCCCGCCCACTACTGCTACCCCCTCCATCATCAAGTGACATTAGTCTATTAGCATAGACCCCGCCCACGACTGCTGATGGACTCCACCCTATCAGCACAGACCCCGTCCACTACTGCTACCCCCTCCATCATCAAGTGACATTAGTCTATTAGCTATGGCGCTGAAACATGAAGGACCACTGTAACCACCACCAAAAAGATACACACATTTATCAACACATGTCTGCGACGCATTCTCCAGATCAGATGGCCCGATACCATCAGCAACCAGGAACTCTGGCCAAAAACCAGCAGAAGAAGAGATCATCCAACGTCGCTGGAGATGGTTAGGACACACTCTTTGAAAACCGTCTTCCAACATCACTAGGCAAGCCCTTACATGGAACCCCCAACACTTGGGGACACTGGACAGACTGGCCCAGGACTGGGATGCCTGGAGAACCCAGTAGGTAAGTAAGCACTACTTCAGTCATCAAAGATTCAATTATTGTTGTGCATAAAAATCAACTTCCACTGATACACAACTCGGGTCGTTAGCGACCCTATACCATTTTTACAAAAAATGAATGGGAAAACAGGCATTCTCACTGTTTATAATGAATTGATTGAGGAATCACTAAGAATACTAAGACCTGAGGTATGAGTTTGTTTAAGTGTTAAATCAGTAAACAATAGGCTTAAGCTTTAAACAGTTTATCACACAACAACACACACTTTACATGAGCTCGGACATTCGGCTGAATAACTTTGTGTTCGTGAAAGGAAAAATAATACATGTTTTGAACAACATGCGGATGAGAAAATGACAGATTTTTAAAGGGGACGTCAGAAGTCTGTCCGATATCTTTGACGCACACACAGGCCCTGAGAAATGAAGTTAATTAACATTTACAATAAGCCGTTTCATTTTTTACACTGTATGCTCATTTTTGTGATTAATTAAACTAAGCTTCAAAAGTTTCTCACATCCTTTCTATTTTCATTTGTCTCTTTTCATACTTCACTCTCTCGTTCTCTGTTCTGTGTATTAATGAATCATGCCTGGAGGCTTTGCATTAGCACGGCGTGAATCTAAAGTACTGACATCCCATAATGTACAGCCGAGGAGAGAACACGGGTGAGTCATTGGTTCTGAGGGTATTTCATGTGCGTCTCACTGATGCATTCGTCACGTTCATCTGTGTGTGAAAGGCTCAGTCTGATCAGTGTTAGACGGATGTGAAAGCATCAGGATGGATCAAATCTAGATCACTTATGATATATATTTCTGCAACCCCTTTAAAAACAAGCAGGTGTTTTCATTAAATATAGTCATTTGTCATACAGGATTCAGCCTGACGGGACTCTATCACTCAGTGCTAAACTTCTCAATGCATTCATAAAAAGCCCCAATGGCCCTCAAACACTTAAAGGATTAGTTCACTTTTAAATAAACTTTTGCTGATAGTTTACTCACCCCCATGTCATCCAAGATGTCCATGTCTTTCTTTCTGCAGTCGAAAAGAAATGAAGGTTTTGGATGAAAACAGTCCAGGGGTTTCCTCCATATAATGGACTTCAATGGGCTCCAAACGGTTCAAGGTCCAGTTGACAGTTTCAGTGCAGCTTCAAAGGGCTTTAAACGACACCAGACGATCGTAACGTTAAATTAATGCCGTCACGTAACAAATCTATTGTAAAAAATTTAATTAATTGCTACTTAGAACATTGAAATAAAAATGTAAAGGGTGTACAAATACTATAAAATCGTGAATATAAATAATTGGGAATCATGTTTTAAAAAAACAGTGCACATTTCATTTATCTATTTTAACTTTTATGTTGGTTTGGTCGTTTGGCTGTTTCCTTATTAAGATCCAGAAATTTGTTGTGTTTTATATTTGTCAAGTTTTTTTGCCAGGTGGCTTTTTTAATTATATGATGTCATTACGTTGTCTTGACGCAGCCAATCGCTGCATTGCTGATCATGGTTTGGAGCAGAGCCATAGAGAGAGAGAGTTGCGACAACGGAAGTTCAAAACGCTTGATAGTCACGTGATTCATGTAGACCTCGAATAGTTCCAGGAAGTGCTTTGACGGGCAATTCAAATTGATAGTCACAGTGACAGAACTGCGCTTTTTGGTAATTAATAGTCAATAAATGCATTGATTTTCAATAATTTTACTACACATCGACATGTGTATGTAGCATGAGTATGTAGTTACAGCGATGTTGTTTTTAAAATATATATTTTTTAATGATAAATAATCTACACAAGCAGGCTTTAATGTACAAGTCATTTTGATTAAAATGTGCTGATCATTTAAAATCTTACTGATTAAACGTCTTCCCTTTTAAAAGTGCATCACAAACGGTCTGTTCTGCTGTTCTCTATGGCGTGGCTGCTACTTCCGGGAACTATTGAGAGTCTCCGCGAGCCGCCATTGCTGTAAAAAAAAACGTTCCATTGGAGTCTATGGAGTTGTCGCAACTCTCTCTCTCTATGGCTCTGGTTTGGAGTATCGATGTATCTGCCCTCTTCAGGGAACACAAGAATGCGCAGTAATGGTAAATGGACTGCATTTATATAGCGCTTTTAACAGACCTACGGCCATCCAAAGCGCTTTACATTTCCCTCACATTCTCCCATTCACACACTCATTCACACACCGACGGCGGTGTCAGCCATGCAATTTAAACCAATCCGCAAATTAGTTTGAAGAACCAAATTAGCCAAAGATCAGTTATCACGATTAGAAGATCTGGGATCTGTCAAATCCTCTCAGATGTGTTAACCCTTAAAGACCTAAACAGAACAAAAATAACTATTGTTCTAAAATATTTAATACTTTTATTTTAAATGAGCGTGGATGCATCATCAAAATCTGCAGCATTGATTCGTCAAGGAAACGCATGTGGGTTGTTCCCCTGAGCCAAACAGAAGGATTGTTGATCATTGGTACAGCCCACCCCGTGCACAGATTCGCTGAAACTGTCATCAACTCATATCAATAAACCAATAAACATAGTGTTTGCTCTTTTGAACCACCAATCACATGTTTCTCTGACACAACGTGAACGTGGTTGTGTATTTGCGTGCATGAAAATAAACCAAAGTAAAAACGCATGCAGAGCACTCTCTCACATAGCACAGCACACAAAAGTCAGTATATTTCTCTAATTGTATGTAGTTTGTGTTTTACACTGTTTCAGTGTTTTGTTATTATATAACAATTTTTCTATTTACTTCACTCCCTGAACTTTTTTGGACACATCTACATTGTCAGTAAATAAAATACACCTGTTGTCAGTCAAAAACGCCTAGAATAATATTATAATAAATGGCTTTAACTTGCTGAGGGATTGTTACATGTAGACTAAATTTCATCTGGAACAAACTAAGGGCCCTATCTTGCACCCAGCGCAATTGACTTTGTACACCGACGCATGTGTCATTCCTATTTTGCACCCGCGCAAAGCGCGCTTTTCCCTCCACAGAAGCACGTCGCTAAACTAGTGAATGAACTTGCGCTACCTGGGCGGTTCAGCGCAAAAAAGGAGGCGTGTTCCGGCGCAAACAATCCCTGGTGCTATTTTGCTGTTCCATTAAACAATTGCGCCACTGACCAGAAAAAACCTAGTCTAAAGTCAGTGGCGCGTTGCGCGTTGTTCATTATGCTATTTTAAGGGCGCATGCTTGACCATAATGTATAGCGTGCACAACGCGCATACACTTTGCTCATGTAATCTACACAGATGCAACAGTTATTTTTGCAAATCATAAATTGTTACACTAAAAAAATATTAACACATGACATGATGGAAATC
The DNA here is from genome assembly GCF_949357685.1 of Gobio gobio. Classification (NCBI taxonomy): domain Eukaryota; kingdom Metazoa; phylum Chordata; class Actinopteri; order Cypriniformes; family Gobionidae; genus Gobio; species Gobio gobio. The sequence continues at coordinate 4,040,528 of NC_137111.1, forward strand.
ATTGTGGTGTGCCACGAAGATGTGAAAAAATAGGCATAAATCTAGCTTACAAATTATTCAGGCTAATTGTAATAATTAAGGATAAGACCTGTTTGCCCAATAGTGGCAAGACATATATGTATATAAGGACGTCTAACAAATTGGTTTGTCCGTCAAGAACCAGGAAAAAAAATCGACTGAAAAACTGAAAAAACTGAAAGACTGAAAAAAAAAAAGACTGTGAAATCACCTTTACCATAATGTACAACATTACAACTTCACTTCTCTGTCTTTCACTGCTCTTACAAGAACATCAGTCTCCTCGGCTGTGAACCGCTCCTGGCGTGCGCCTGGTAAATACGCCATAATAATAGCAATCCATAATGGAACTTGCGCACCTGCTTTTAAAGGGAATGTTGGATGACGCTCGGATTGGTTTATTCACGTTACGCCCAAACCACACCTATGAATAATGAAGCTACTTCAGACCAACCCATTTTAGATTTGCGCCGGGCGCAAGAGCCATTTATCCCGCCGGGAAAATAGCAACAGCGCCGAGACCCGCCCACAAAGTTACTTGCGCTTCGCGCTTTGACACTTGCGTTTCAGATCGTTAAAATAGGGCCCCAAGTCTAACTTTCTAAAGGAAAAAAAAATCCAATCTTCATGAAGTTCAGTTTGAGTTCACAGTAAAAACACAAAAATTTTGCTGCCGTTTTTCTTAAAATTCTATTAATTGAATCCATTCTCAGACTAAATAAAAGTAAAATTGGGAATTGGGAGACTATTCAAATAAGCTAGATGGAAACTTCATGTTCTCCTGTTTAAAATGATATATGACACTTGATGCTACAATGGGTGAGAAAAGCAAAGAAAAGTAGAGGCAAGTCAGGCGCCCCAAAAATTGTCTAGGTATTTAAGGGTTAAACTTGATTACTTGTTTTGGTTTTGGTTTGATATTAATTTTAGAATAATTGAACTTAATAGTTTTGGACAAAATTAAGGATGTTAACCTGATTCAACTAAATAGCATTGAATTAACCTTATGTAAAAACTTAAGTTTATGTCAATTAAATTCAACATAACCCAGTAACATGGAACCTGTTGACATAAAAAAGTAAATGATTCCAAAACATTCCAATTTAATACTTATATTAATATGTAATATCATGTTTTTATATTATTTATGTTAGCAGCCTATTTGGGTTTTTGAAAGTTTACTGAAAATGTGACGTTGTGAACCTTTAACTTTGCAGCCCCTGCAGAAACAGGGGCACGTTCAAGCTCAAACCTGCAACGTTTTGCTACGGTTTCCGGGTTGAACGTCATGTTTCATGAAACGGGGCTTCAGATACGTTTTCTCTTGTTTAGTGGGTGTGTATAAATGTGTATAAACCGTGTGGTGTTAAAGAGACAGCTTGCACAATGGGTCCAAGTAAATGTGTCCGCTGCAGCTCAGAACGCAACAACTGAAGATATTAGAAGACATGTTTGTCTTTTCATCCTGAAATGCGAGGCAAATGTTGGATCACAATAATTAGGAACCACAGTTTGCCCAAATCCCTTCACTCTTTTATTCTGGAGAGCAAGGGCAGTGACTGTAACATCGAGCGTGTTTTGCAGTATTAAACACGTGTTTATATCAATTTAATCAGGCTCTGAATATTATTCAAGAAGAACACAAAGAATGGCCTTCTCAGCTCAACTCCTGCGTCATCAGAACAGGGTGTTCAACGCACCACCGTTTCCGTTTAAAAAACGTTTTGCAGCATTTTGTCGGGGCTGAACGCAGCCCAGGTGTGGTTTTTCTCGACAAATGTCAGAGCGTCCTCAAGCACAGCTGCGTGATCCTTCAATTGAGCAGGACCCAAACATAACCGTAACACAAGTTTACAGAAAACACGAGGACAGGCTGGCTGGCGCTTCTCTCGGCTATTCTAATCTCCTTTTGTTACGCTGGCTTTTCCGATTTCCCTCCCTCACTGCAGCATGGGAAGTTTGTCATGACAACCAATTAAACATAGCAAGGAGAACAAGCCTAAGTAAAGCAATTAAGTGCTGATGCCGAATCGCGTGCTCGCGGCTGTGACTGATATTTAATTTTTCTGCTTACTTGAGGAGGAGTAATTAGAGGAAAAGAATCCAGTGGAAAGAGTAAGTGTTGAGTCAGACTCGGGTTAACACTTTACAAACATGACCCACACAAGTGCCCTTTATACGGACGGATGGACGCGTGGCAGTTGTTAAAATTTCGTGATATGCAAGCGGGAATCACTCTTGTTAAGAAATGAGTAATATTTTACCACAAAAATGAAAGTTTAATCAAAAATAAAACAGAATTTGTATTCGTTCGGCTTCAGAAGACGTGGCATGCATGAGTCACAGAAGCACTATTTCAATGCTTTCCTGCCCTGTTGGGGCTTGACAGCCCTGGTCACTGTGACCTTTGGTTGAATGGATAAAAACTGCATGAAAAGTCATCAAAATATCTTCTTTTGTGCTCCAGTGAAGAATAACAACATACAACCGTTATTCTGTCGACATTACGACCGCGGTTACTTAACCATGGAATCAAAATGGACAATTCTTTATAGAATATTGCAGTATTTATTATAAATGATATATCTGTGCACATCATTATTAATCATCTTGAGTCAGAATAACTTCTTCTCTTCTGTGATGATGAGGGCGGGGCCACCTGTCACTCACATGAGATCCTCCAATAGCAAACCACCATCATCCAATCAATTCCCCACAGACACAATCAAGCCCGCCCTACATTTGTTCTTGTTTGTGAAGCGATTCACTCGATATACAGCACTATAGGGCAGAAAAGATCAGCGCAACTTGTCCAATAGTCGGCTCGCTTACTGATCCACCTTATTTTTTGAAAAAATTACTTAAAATGCAGTTGATAATCATGCAAAAACCAGAAAGCACAAGCTATTGTAAGACAAAATATAATGTTAGAAGATGAGAAAGTATTACATGTGTGTCGACATATCATAAACATTGAAATGAACACACGGGAAAAATGTGTAACGGACATTTCACAGATGCAAACGGGGGTAAATAGTATGCCTTTTTGTATATTTTTCTTAAAATAAAGTTGTGTGTGCCACATTATTTATCACTTACCAGAGCGCAGAGTCCATTCAGCATGCTCCTGCTTTCCCAAATAATCCACACCAGAGATTAAATCAACAGACGCAGAAGTATCTCGAATGATGCCCATTTGCATTTAGTATACAGATGTTTACTTTAATAGTAAATAGGGATTTATGGAGGAAATAATTGGACACGCTTTGTTTGTACAGTCTTATTATTTTATGGAGAAAACATCATGGGAATCACAAAAGTATAAAGTTAACGAAGGTCAGTCATAAAGTCTGATCCAACACTTGCATTTTTTAGTTCAGCTCCAACCCTAATCAAACCCAAAATGGTGCGTCCCAATTCACATACTATCCGTCCTAAACAGTATTCCAAATAGTACGTCCCAAATCGTAGTCTGTTGAAATGAGTATCCCAAAGATAGGTCTACTATTTCCAAAGTGCTGATCCGTGCACACTCTAATATTTCCCAAAACCCATTGCGAGTTGGACGAGGATTCGATTAGAACTACAAATGTGCATAAAAAACTACAAACATGGTGGATGTGCGAGTCCGATGGTTAAGTTGCGAGGTTTAGATAAAGGATTTGAGTAAATAATTATCTGTATCTGACTTGACAAAATATATTTATTTCATATTATCCACATTATTTTACATCTGCAACAGCATTGAGAACTTTTATCAAGATACGTTTGGCCATTGACTTTTAAACAGATCATCATTTTCAAATTGCAAGCACAAGAGGAGAGTCTCCGCATGAAAGACCTACGACTGGCAGATCAACGTGCGACTGCAATTCTCTCCGGGAATTATATTAAATTGAATGTCGATGATTTTCTGAAGAGCATTTTGCATGTACATCAGGACAGGATGCACGTAACCAAGCGACAGAGAGTCCGTTTATCATGACGAAGTAGTAATTTTTGCCTACTCTTCTGCTACACATTCAATTGTATGTACTTTTTCTTCACTTTTTCTTTCTTTCTTTGAAGTAAGTAGTACAGAAAAAAAACAAATGTAATTTCTACATGAAAAAAAATCATGTTTCAGGGTTTGAATAATTAAGGAGGTTGATTTTTCGCTGTTTTTACACTGCAGTATTTACACTGTTTTATCATTGCTTTTGTTAGGTTTAGTGACTTGCCCTTTTGTGACATTTGGAGTTCATTTACACTTAAAATGACACATTTATACTCAAAAACGATCCATCGAATGTTACCGTAATTTTGTATTGTGTAGCAAGTATTAATGTCTCTGTGTTGACATTATATGGCATCTACACAATATCTATGGTGTTATTTACTTAGATATTTCTAAGTAAGGCATACACTTTAAAAGTGTGGTTTACTTCAATGTTATATTTTTTTGAGTAAAATGTATTGCAATGGAAACTTCAACTAAGTAGAAATTACTCAACCTTTTACTTTTACACACCAGATCATCGCAGAAGATTTGGGCTCATAGCGAAATGCGCCTATTTAAGGGAGTGTGTCGTTGTACTATTTTGTTGTTGTGTTTTTCATTAAGAATAATGGCTAATGAACTCAAAATTCAAGCAACCCGCCCCCAAATTGGTGCTAATTCTAAACCGAAACTAAAATGACCATTCATTCGGGCACAGTGTTGGGTAAGTTACTCTAAAAAAGTAATGAATTACTAGTTACTAATTACATCTTCAATAGTGTAATTAGATTACTTTACAAATTACTCTCTCCAAAAAGTATTTAATTACTTTCCAAAATCCTACACTCTAAATAAAAAGGTGCTATATGGCACTAAGAGTGGTGCTTTGGCTTGTAATCATAGGGGAACCACTTTAAGTGCTGTATAGCACCATATCTTCAGCGTTTCTTCAGCGGTTCTTCGGTTCTTCACTGCTACCATATACAGAACATGTTAAGATATGCTATATAGCACCAAAAGTGGTTCCCTTATGATTACAACAAAGAACCACTTTTAGTGCCATATAGCACCATTTTCTTTAGAGTGATATCAACCTTGAGTTAAGCGATACAAGCATAGACATGAAATGGCTCTTTTAATTAATTCAAATACATAATATAAAACTGCATTAATTATTCTTATTAACTGACCAAAGTATTACAAATTTGCGAAGGATAGATAAAAACATGCATTTTAAAGTTAGACTTTATACATTTTGATGTTAATTCCACTATTGTATTATATATAATTGTTCTGCAGTCTATAAACAGTATTTAGTTAAATTACTTGTAAAGTAACTGTAATTAAATTACATAAAAAATAAGAGTAATCCTTTTCTTTACTTTTTCAAGGGAATTAAATGACAGTAACTGATTACTTACTAGTTACACCCAACACTGTTCGGGCAGTCATTCACGGTGCGTGTCCAGTCTGGCGCGTTTTCAGTTCATGCCTATGGAAGCTCAACTTTCATAGGAATTCATTGAGAACATTCGCTTTGCTCCACACCGCTCCGTTATGAATGTCCGTACGGCCGTCTGTGTTTTAGGGTGCGTTCACACTGGTCATGTTGGGTTGGATTAAAGCGCCCCCTGGTGCGATTGCTGGGTTATTGCGGTTCATCTGAACACATGTGAAGCTGCCATCCCAACCCTGGAGCACCAAACAAGCGGAGCGAGACGCTGAAGAGACGAGTCTCCAAACCAACTCTGGTGCGGTTCCACTGATATATGAACACAACACAGACCAAAGACATGTGAACCAACCAAAAACAGGACGTGATGTCACAAGATGTCAGCTGATTTGACGACGCGGAAAGATCGGTGTATCCAAAATGAGTAGAGGACAAACCTGGAGCAGCGAGGAGGTGAAGAGTCTCATCAATATAAGCAGATGTGCGTTTCTGCACACTGGAGGAAATCCTGCTGCTGTTCTGAATGTGTTGAGCATTTGATGAGCTCTTCGTGAGTTCTCAGCTGGTCAAAATAAAACCACACGCATGAGATGAAGGCGTTTAATCAGCACACATTGTTTTGAGTGTTCGGTGAGCAGCTCCGTCGCGAAATATACGTCATAAAAGCCGACCAATCAGGTTGTGAGCATATCCCTAAGCCTTTGGTTCGGTAACTTTAGGTTCACTGTTAAAAATGCCAGTGTGAACGCTAAGCGGACCAGGACTATATGTGTTTTTTTTTTGTTTTTTGGTCAAAACCGAACTAAGTGTGAACACACCCTTACCCTGTGGGCGGAAACATGCAGAACTAGCTCTACTACTGGCTGTAGTCTCTAGCCTCTGGCCAAAAAAGCCTCTGATGATGCTAAATGACGATTTTTGGGTCATCTGAGGTTTTTTTTACAGAGAAATGTTTCGTCTCAGGGGGATATGAGGCAGGGAAGCACGGTCATTCGAATATACTACCGGTTTCTATACAAAGCTTAATGCTAATCGCTGAAGTAACCCTTTAAGTCCATATGTGAAGTTGACTTAAAAAATAAACTTGCCAAAGAAAAGTAAATCTTAAGGCCTTTGCACACTGATTCCGAAATTTTTGCATGTGTTTTTTCGTATTCGTGATCGGAAAAGTTCGTCACGCACAGAGACCTTGCACACTGAGTCCGATCCATATTCATGAATGCGTTCAAAATGGCGTCTTCAAGTAGTGAGGATGATTTTGTCACGGGGTGACAAAACAAACCGAACGGGACTAAGATCCTGGTGAATACTGTTGCAGGATTTTCCAGTGAACCTCCGGTCTATGCCCTGTGAATCTGTTGCCATGGCAGCGGGGCTGATTGCCTGAGTGACAGCAGGTGTGGGGCAATTATAGAGAACGCTGTGAGAGGGACACCTATTGAGATGAGGCTTTAAAAACAGAGAGAAAACAGACTGTTGTGTGGTTCTCCTCCCGTATGATGCTGTGTTTGTCAGCGGGTTGCTCTTTTTATTGAGGCTGGGCTGTGGAGTGGGGAAGATTGGAGTTGTGGAAGAGGAAGGAAGGAGTGAAGTATTTGGCAGCGAAGACTTGAGGAATATCGTCCGTAGTGAGAAAGACGCAAGTGATGAGTATTTGATCCGTTGTTTATATGCACTAACACTGAGGTGGTGTGGAGAGTTTGGAAAACGTTTGGCACGAGTGAACATTACACCGAGTGAATTAATGATCTGTCTCCAACTTCTGTCCTCTCCTTGCCGAATGTGGTGATCGCTGCATCATTCTTCTGCTTTCCCGGAGCAAAGTCAAGCCCTGATCGAGGATGAGATCCGATCTGGTGGGAGAAAAGACCGGTGGGTGAGTGCTGGCCCGAATGCACGGTGTGCGAGTGGAATTGCAGTGCCTGGAGTGAAGATTTACACGGTTTGTGCTGTGAAGTGAAATTTGTGTGTGGAGAAGTAATAGAAGTCTGCCGTGCACTCCTCTCCTACAGTCTTCCACCCGCTGTCTCTAACGAAGGGTCTTGATAAAGCAACTGCCCAACTTCCGGCTTGAAAAGACCCGGCCCCGCTAGTGCTGAGTGCTTCATATATCCTGTACTGTTGAAACTGTGCTGTGTCTGTTCTAGTGCTCGGCCGAAGTGAGCGCCCCGCTCAAAGTGTCCTCCCCGCCTGGTGGTCTCCACACGCCCTATTGGAAGCCTTGACCCTGTTCAGAAGAAGAAAAGGTATATCAGTTGCAAGCTTCATGTACTGTTGAGCCGTTGAAACTGTGCTGTGTCTATCCCAGCGTTTAGCCGACGCGAGCGCCCCGCTCTAAGTGTCCTCCCCGCCTGGTGGTCTCCACACGCCCTATTGGAAGCCTTTACCCTGTTCAGAAGAAGAAAAGGTATATCAGTTGCAAGCTTCGTGTACTGTTGAACCGTTGAAACTGTGCTGTGCCTATCCCAGTGTTCAGCCGACGTGAGCGCCCCGCTCTAAGTGTCCTCCCCGCCTGGTGGTCTCCACACGCCCTTATTGGAAGGCTTGATCCTGCTCAAAGGAGGGAAGGTATATCAGTTGCAAAGCTTCACACACTGTTGAACCGTTGAGACCTTGCTGTACTGTTCCAGTGCTCAGCTGAAGTGGAGTGCTCCGCCCAAAGTGTCCTTCCCGCCTGGTGGTCTCCACACGCCCCTATTGGAAGCCTTTACCCTGTTCAAAAGGAGAGAAGGTATATCAGTTGAAAAGCTTCCCATACTGTTGAACCGTTGAGACTTTGCTATACTGTTCCAGTGCTCAGCTGAAGTGGAGCGTTCTGCCCAAAGTGTCCTCCCCGCCTGGTGGTCTCCACACGCCCCTATTGGAAGTCTTGACCCCGTTTGAAAGGAGAGAAGGTATATCAGTTGAAAAGCTTCACATATTGTTGAACCGTTGAAACTGTGCTGTGTCTGTCCCAGGGTTCAGCTGACGTGAGCGCCCCGCTCAAAGTGTCCCCCCCGCCTGGTGGTCCCCACACGCCCCATTTGGAAGCCTTTACCCTGCTCAGAAGAAGAAGAGAGTGGCTCGCTTGCCCCCACCTCTGAGTACCTCCCTCCGGAGCAACCCCAGTGACTCGCTTCGCCCTCGCATCGGCATACTTACCTGGTTCCAGTCTGAATGGGATTCGTCTGACCACGGCCTCCCCTCTTGAGTCCCGTAGAGGAATACTTACCCTGTGACCTACCTGGACGGCGCGGGGATTCCCCCCCGATTCCCCTCCGAGCCTCCGGTCCGCCACGAACGTCCCTCCCCTCCCGTCCCGGGAGGTCGGTAGACTCTTGAACTGTCCTGGTGGCAAGAAGAAGATTTTAATTAGGACTTATCCAATTCATCGACCTTTTAACAATAATAAATAAACTGTATTATTTTATTCCCTTGTCTGTCTGGTCCTTGACACGTTCCTCGGGGTGGTTCCCGGGTTTCCAGGGGTGGGTGCAGTCTGGTTTGGCCCGCCCCGACCTGTGACAATTTTCTTGTCCTTTCTCTTCTTAAAAAGAGAAAAAGAAAGAGGAAATAATGGGTCCATCATCCACTCCTGCGATCGCGTCGAGAGGAATGAGAGTTCCACCTCCTTATCAAGGATCTGCGGGATTATCCAGACCGATCCAAAGTTTACTTTAGACTATCAGTGGCTCAGTTTGAGGCTTTGCTAGCGATACTGGAGCCACATATTAAAAAGACCACCAATCTCTGTGAATCAATTGATCCTGAACCGCGCGTACTCAGACACACACACACACACACCTGCACTAACTCTCAACATGAGGGCAGGAGAGCTGTCAGTCAAATTAATGTGAAAAAGTAACTCATATTTTGTTGTAAATTTGAAAAGTAATGCGTTGCTTTACTAGTTACTTGGAAAAAGTAATATTACGTAACTCAAGTTACTTGTAATGCGTTTCCCCCAATACTGGCTATAATTATAGCTGTGATATAATAATGTTTGTAGTGTTTTTGATACAATAATATTTGTATATATAATTGTAGGTATCTGAGCACCTGCGATTCATTCACCAGCATTGCCAGCAGTTTTAGGTTGGGCCAAAAAAAATCAAACCTGTTCCGATTTTTTTTTTTTGACGGACGAAAGTTTCGGAGGCAGTGTGCAAGCGTGATTGACATAACGTGAGGTCGAATTAATTTTTTTACGTGCAAAACTTTCGCATGCAAAGGCCTTAACTTCTTGTTTCGTTCGGTGCAGGATGAGCCTGTGTGGCTCGCCAGAAAACGAACAGCCATTTCTTTTTTTTTAACGCATGCCATCATTTCCTTTCAATCTGTTTGAATGCTTGTATTTTCTTGCCCAACACTGCTCAGTCAGACAGATGAATAGAAGCTTTACAGCTGGTTTATGAAGTATTGCATCCTGGGGTGTGTTTCCCAAAAGCATCGTTAGCCAACTCCGGTGGAAAATACCGTCTTTAAATGATTTGGTGTTTCTCGAAAACTGCAGCTCTCAGTGCTCAGAATCATAGTTTCTTGTTAAAATGACATGTGGACTCAAACAGACAGTGCTCTTGGGCACAATAAGCACACTAACATCCAGCACATTCTTTATGTTTCATCCCATTTCAATATATATATATATATATTTTGCGGCGCTTTTGAAGAGTGAGCATGTGCATAAATGCGTCAGGGAGTTTGAGGTATGAGGGGAATTAAACATCAAATTCATGTCAATTAACTACAATAATATTAATTATTTCTAGAGCCTATACACACATGAACACCCCTCAAATGGTCACAAACACACACACACACGAGTGAACGCCTCCTATCTTTTACGCCAGTTGTGCTTTTATTTCTTTTCAAGGGTCAATAGCGAGTTTATAGATCCCGCAGGTTTGTTAAGCTTAATGGTCTTTTCATTGATTGAGTTGCTTGTGTACCTACTTGGTGGACGAGAGCGAGCAATATAAATAAGGACATCCAGGCACCTTTTGCTCTGAGGTTTTATAGCTCGGGTTGTGTTTAATGCACGGTTTGTTTTGAGTGCTGCCAGATATCCTTTATGAGAGCGTCATTTATTCGGGCAGATGTCTGATTAAGCCTGGCTTCTGAAGAGGGTATTGAACCGGCGTCTTTCATCTGAGCGTGCCAACAGGATTCAGCTCAATAATCAAACTGTCTTTCCTCGCGCCGCAGCTGAACCGCAGCGTGTTGTGTTAGTGTTAGTAACATCCCAGAACGCTTTATTTCCTTAACACTTCAAACTGGCTAATGAGGATCTGCTGACCTACAGCGGCTGAAGCAGAGGGAACACGCTGTTCATTCAGTGTGGCATATGAGTCAGTCCTCGAACACAGACAGAGAATTATCAGTGTGAAGATGATTGAGGGCTATACAGGAGTAAAAATGTCATTTGTGTTTATTTAGGCTGTTGTTGTTTTTCCCTGTAGGTTTATCAGCCTCAAATTTGTATGACAATACTCAATATGGAACACTGATATACTACATAGTGTGTACTATATAGAGGATGGGGAACGATCAGACAGTGCACTATATAGGGGATGGGGAATGATCAGACAGTGCACTATATAGAGGATGGGGAATGATCAGACAGTGCACTATATAGGGGATGGGGAATGATCAGACAGTGCACTATATAGGGGATAGGGAACGATCAGACAGTGCACTATATAGGGGATAGAGAACGATCAGACAGTGCACTATATAGAGGATAGGGAACGATCAGACAGTGCACTATATAGGGGATAGAGAACGATCAGACAGTGCACTATATAGAGGATTGAGAACGATCAGACAGTGCACTATATAGGGGATAGAGAACGATCAGACAGTGCACTATATAGGGGATAGAGAACGATCAGACAGTGCACTATATAGGGAACGATCAGACAGTGCACTATATAGGGGATAGGGGACGATCAGACAGTGCACTATATAGAGGATGGGGAATGATCAGACAGTGCACTATATAGGGGATGGGGAATGATCAGACAGTGCACTATATAGGGGATAGGGAACGATCAGACAGTGCACTATATAGGGGATAGAGAACGATCAGACAGTGCACTATATAGAGGATTGAGAACGATCAGACAGTGCACTATATAGGGGATAGAGAACGATCAGACAGTGCACTATATAGGGGATAGAGAACGATCAGACAGTGCACTATATAGGGAACGATCAGACAGTGCACTATATAGGGAACAATCAGACAGTGCACTATATAGGGAACAATCAGACAGTGCACTATATAGGGGATAGGGAACAATCAGACAGTGCACTATATAGGGGATAGGGAACGATCAGACAGTGCACTATATAGGGAATAGGGAACGATCAGCATGCATTTGCCTTAGAAATAAAAATATTTCTATTGCAGTTTTAATCCAATTTTGTGTAATGATGTAACTTCTGGTATAGTCAGACCAAACAATAATCAGTCATTGTGTTAAATTCTCTTCTGTGATGGCGAGGGTGGGCCACCTGTCACTCACATGAGATCCACCAATAGCAAACCACAACCTTCCAATCAATTCCCCACAGACACAATCAAGCCCCGCCCTACATTTGTTCTTGTTTGAGAAGCTGTTTCTTCAACGTATACATACCAACTACATGAGCTAAAATCATCAGTGTAGCACACATCAGCTATGATGAAAAGGGTCGTACAGGGACACCATCCCTCCAGACGGAGAGTCTTTAATCTGACAGCCTCACACCTCTCTGCTAAGACCTGCTCCTGTCAGAAAGCCTCAGTGTCACTGTTGCTTCTTCACAGTCCTGCAGGCTTGACCTCTGACCTTACGCCGTCATCTTCATTTTGCTTTAATGACAGCAGAACTGGAGACGGCATGGACTCTGCAGGTCTGCTCATGTTATTCAGAATGATGTGAGAACGATCCATGAGCAGGTTTTGAAATCTGCTCATCTGTATGAAGTTCACATGATCAGTGTTGCAAATTTGTGAATTTAAAGTCCCACTGAAGTGCCTTGAAACGTGCCATGTGTTGACGTAATGTCCACTGAAACAGGGCGACAGGGCGGGGCATATTGAACAGCTCCTCCCCCTTTTAAAAATAGCTATTAGCGTTTAGCTTGTATCATAGCTCGCCCAGAGCCGTTGAGCTTGGTAAAGCCGCAGTTTACTCCTAATCTCTTCCATATCATTCTCTATACCCTATATAGTGCACTGTCTGATCGTTCCCTATCCTCTATATAGTGCACTGTCTGATCGTTCCCTATCCCCTATAGAGTGCACTGTCTGATCGTTCCCTATCCCCTATATAGTGCACTGTCTGATTGTTCCCTATCCCCTATATAGTGCACTGTCTGATCGTTCCCCATCCCCTATATAGTGCACTGTCTGATCGTTCCCCATCCTCTATATAGTGCACTGTCTGATCGTTCCCTATCCCCTATATAGTGCACTGTCTGATCGTTCCCTATCCCCTATATAGTGCACTGTCTGATCGTTCCCCATCCCCTATATAGTGCATTGTCTGATCGTTCTCTATCCCCTATATAGTGCACTGTCTGATCGTTCTCTATCCCCTATATAGTGCACTGTCTGATCATTCCCTATCCCCTATAGAGTGCACTGTCTGATAGTTCCCTATCCCCTATATAGTGCACTGTCTGATCGTCCCCTATCCCCTATATAGTGCACTGTCTGATCGTTCCCTATCCCCTATATAGTGCACTGTCTGATTGTTCCCTATCCCCTATACAGTGCACTGTCTGATTGTTCCCTATCCCCTATATAGTGCACTGTCTGATCGTTCCCTATCCCCTATATAGTGCACTGTCTGATCGTTCCCTATCCCCTATATAGTGCACTGTCTGATCGTTCCCTATCCCCTATATAGTGCACTGTCTGATCATTCCCTATCCCCTATATAGTGCACTGTCTGATCGTTCTCTATCCCCTATATAGTACACTGTCTGATCGTTCTCTATCCCCTATATAGTGCACTGTCTGATCGTTCTCTATCCCCTATATAGTGCACTGTCTGATCGTCCCCTATCCCCTATATAGTGCACTGTATGATCGTTCCCTATCCCCTATATAGTGCACTGTCTGATCGTTCTCTATCCCCTATATAGTGCACTGTCTGATCGTTCTCTATCCCCTATATAGTGCACTGTCTGATCGTTCCCTATCCCCTATATAGTGCACTGTCTGATCGTTCTCTATCCCCTATATAGTGCACTGTCTGATCGTTCCCTATCCCCTATATAGTGCACTGTCTGATCGTTCCCTATCCCCTATATAGTGCACAGTAATTTATAGATAACAGTGAGGCTAACCTATTCATACTAAGAGCCAAAGAACATAAATTACAGTGCAGATCATTGTATATATAACAGACCTTCCATTTCTGTCTCTGTCCATTGTTTCATAGACAGGCTTATCAGTGCCGGCTGAGCAAACATGCAGTGTCTGTGTACTGTGGTGGAGAAAAGTGGAAACCTACTTAAGCTTTGCTCCTTTGGGTTGTCTGTGAAGAAAAAAAATCCCTGTTTGCTTTTCTAATGGAGTGTATTCTGGTGCTGGGTCAGGTGTTGCCTCTGTGATAGGCTAAGTACAGGGCAGAGAACACTGAGGTATCATTACCGTTTCTGCTAATGTAATTTGAAGGTGGAAAAGAACATCACCCACACACACACACACACACACACAAACAGCATACACACAGCTCTGGAGAGTCGCAGCACTTGCGATCATCAGCTTTGACCCAAACCACAGGTCAGATGTCTGACTTCGCAAATGATTTCTCTCATTAACCCAAGCATTAGTTCGCCATCTTAATTGCAGTAATGCTAGCAAATCAGTCAGCATATTCTATGTTTATTATTTAACATAAAAAGACATGACATGAGAAATCAAATTTACCGATGTCTTTTGAGATAACATAGACCCCTCCAAATCCTCAAATTCAGGTGTTCCAATCACTTCCATCACGCTTCTCTGTCTGCCAATCCCATGGACGAGTCTGGGTTTGGCGGTTGCCTGACTGCATTATGCCAAGTGTAAAGTTTGGTGTAGGGGGGATTATGGGATGGGGGTTGTTTTTCAGGGGTTGGGCTTGGCCCCTTAGTTCTAGTGAAAGGAACTCTTAATGCTTCACCAAGATATTTTGGACAATTTCATGCTCCCAACTTTGTGGGAACAGTTTCGGGACGGCCCCTTCCCGTCCCAACATGACTGACCAGTGCACAAAGCGTCGCTCCATAAAGAGCAGATACTGTCTACACTGATACAGTATACAGATGTGTGTTCAGATTATAATGACTGACTGTCTACACTGATACAGTATACAGATGTGTGTTCAGATGATAATGACTGACTGTCGACACTGATACAGTATACAGATGTGTGTTCAGATTATAATGACTGACGCTGTCTACACTGATACAGTATACAGATGTGTGTTCAGATTATAATGACTGACTGTCTACACTGATACAGTATACAGATGTGTGTTCAGATTATAATGACTGACTGTCTACACTGATACAGTATACAGATGTGTGTTCAGATTATAATGACTGACACTGTCTACACTGATACAGTATACAGATGTGTGTTCAGATTATAATGACTGACACTGTCTACACTGATACAGTATACAGATGTGTGTTCAGATTATAATGACTGACACTGTCTACACTGATACAGTTTACAGATGTGTGTTCAGATTATAATGACTGACACTGTCTACACTGATACAGTATACAGATGTGTGTTCAGATTATATTGACTGACTGTCTACACTGATACAGTATACAGATGTGTGTTCAGATTATAATGACTGACTGTCTACACTGATACAGTATACAGATGTGTGTTCAGATTATAATGACTGACACTGTCTACACTGATACAGTATACAGATGTGTGTTCAGATTATAATGACTGACACTGTCTACACTGATACAGTATACAGATGTGTGTTCAGATTATAATGACTGACTGTCTACACTGATACAGTATATAGATGTGTGTTCAGATTGTAATGACTGATGCTGTCTACACTGATACAGTATACAGATGTGTGTTCAGATTATAATGACTGACTGTCTACACTGATACAGTTTACAGATGTGTGTTCAGATTATAATGACTGACTGTCTACACTGATACAGTATACAGATGTGTGTTCAGATTATAATGACTGACTGTCTACACTGATACAGTATACAGATGTGTGTTCAGATTATAATGACTGACTGTCTACACTGATACAGTATACAGATGTGTGTTCAGATTATAATGACTGACTGTCTACACTGATACAGTATACAGATGTGTGTTCAGATTATAATGACTGACTGTCTACACTGATACAGTATACAGATGTGTGTTCAGATTATAATGACTGACTGTCTACACTGATACAGTATACAGATGTGTTCAGATTATAATGACTGACTGTCGACACTGATACAGTATACAGATGTGTGTTCAGATTATAATGACTGACTGTCTACACTGATACAGTATACAGATGTGTGTTCAGATTATAATGACTGACTGTCTACACTGATACAGTTTACAGATGTGTGTTCAGATTATAATGACTGACTGTCTACACTGATACAGTATACAGATGTGTGTTCAGATTATAATGACTGACTGTCTACACTGATACAGTATACAGATGTGTGTTCAGATTATAATGACTGACTGTCTACACTGATACAGTATACAGATGTGTGTTCAGATTATAATGACTGACACTGTCTACACTGATACAGTATACAGATGTGTGTTCAGATTATAATGACTGACTGTCTACACTGATACAGTATACAGATGTGTGTTCAGATTATAATGACTGACTGTCTACACTGATACAGTTTACAGATGTGTGTTCAGATTATAATGACTGACTGTCTACACTGATACAGTATACAGATGTGTGTTCAGATTATAATGACTGACTGTCTACACTGATACAGTATACAGATGTGTGTTCAGATTATAATGACTGACTGTCTACACTGATACAGTATACAGATGTGTGTTCAGATTATAATGACTGACACTGTCTACACTGATACAGTATACAGATGTGTGTTCAGATTATAATGACTGACTGTCTACACTGATACAGTATACAGATGTGTGTTCAGATTATAATGACTGACTGTCTACACTGATACAGTATACAGATGTGTTCAGATTATAATGACTGACTGTCGACACTGATACAGTATACAGATGTGTGTTCAGATTATAATGACTGACTGTCTACACTGATACAGTATACAGATGTGTGTTCAGATTATAATGACTGACTGTCTACACTGATACAGTATACAGATGTGTGTTCAGATTATAATGACTGACACTGTCTACACTGATACAGTATACAGATGTGTGTTCAGATTATAATGACTGACACTGTCTACACTGATACAGTATACAGATGTGTGTTCAGATTATAATGACTGACTGTCTACACTGATACAGTATACAGATGTGTGTTCAGATTATAATGACTGACACTGTCTACACTGATACAGTATACAGATGTGTGTTCAGATTATAATGACTGACACTGTCTACACTGATACAGTATACAGATGTGTGTTCAGATTATAATGACTGACACTGTCTACACTGATACAGTATACAGATGTGTGTTCAGATTATAATGACTGACTGTCTACACTGATACAGTATACAGATGTGTGTTCAGATTATAATGACTGACTGTCTACACTGATACAGTATATAGATGTGTGTTCAGATTGTAATGACTGATGCTGTCTACACTGATACAGTATACAGATGTGTGTTCAGATTATAATGACTGACTGTCTACACTGATACAGTTTACAGATGTGTGTTCAGATTATAATGACTGACTGTCTACACTGATACAGTATACAGATGTGTGTTCAGATTATAATGACTGACTGTCTACACTGATACAGTATACAGATGTGTGTTCAGATTATAATGACTGACTGTCTACACTGATACAGTATACAGATGTGTGTTCAGATTATAATGACTGACTGTCTACACTGATACAGTATACAGATGTGTGTTCAGATTATAATGACTGACTGTCTACACTGATACAGTATACAGATGTGTGTTCAGATTATAATGACTGACTGTCTACACTGATACAGTATACAGATGTGTGTTCAGATTATAATGACTGACTGTCTACACTGATACAGTATACAGATGTGTGTTCAGATTATAATGACTAACTGTCTACACTGATACAGTTTACAGATGTGTGTTCAGATTATAATGACTGACTGTCTACACTGATACAGTATACAGATGTGTGTTCAGATTATAATGACTGACTGTCTACACTGATACAGTATACAGATGTGTGTTCAGATTATAATGACTGACTGTCGACACTGATACAGTTTACAGATGTGTGTTCAGATTATAATGACTGACTGTCTACACTGATACAGTATACAGATGTGTGTTCAGATTATAATGACTGACTGTCTACACTGATACAGTATACAGATGTGTGTTCAGATTATAATGACTGACTGCCTACACTGATACAGTATACAGATGTGTGTTCAGGTTATAATGACTGACTGTCTACACTGATACAGTATACAGATGTGTGTTCAGATTATAATGACTGACACTATCTACACTGATACAGTATACAGATGTGTGTTCAGATTATAATGACTGACACTGTCTACACTGATACAGTATACAGATGTGTGTTCAGATTATAATGACTAACTGTCTACACTGATACATTATACAGATGTGTGTTCAGATTATAATGACTGACTGTCTACACTGATACAGTATACAGATGTGTGTTCAGATTATAATGACTGACACTTTCTACACTGATACAGTATACAGATGTGTGTTCAGATTATAATGACTGACACTGTCTACACTGTTGCAGTATACAGATGTGTGTTCAGATTATAATGACTGACTGTCTACACTGATACAGTATACAGATGTGTGTTCAGATTATAATGACTGACTGTCTACACTGATACAGTATATAGATGTGTGTTCAGATTGTAATGACTGATGCTGTCTACACTGATACAGTATACAGATGTGTGTTCAGATTATAATGACTGACTGTCTACACTGATACAGTTTACAGATGTGTGTTCAGATTATAATGACTGACTGTCTACACTGATACACTATACAGATGTGTGTTCAGATTATAATGACTGACTGTCTACACTGATACAGTATACAGATGTGTGTTCAGATTATAATGACTGACTGTCTACACTGATAGAGTATACAGATGTGTGTTCAGATTATAATGACTGACTGTCTACACTGATACAGTATACAGATGTGTGTTCAGATTATAATGACTGACTGTCTACACTGATACAGTATACAGATGTGTGTTCAGATTATAATGACTGACTGTCTACACTGATACAGTATACAGATGTGTGTTCAGATTATAATGACTGACTGTCTACACTGATACAGTATACAGATGTGTGTTCAGATTATAATGACTGACTGTCTACACTGATACAGTATACAGATGTGTGTTCAGATTATAATGACTGACTGTCGACACTGATACAGTTTACAGATGTGTGTTCAGATTATAATGACTGACTGTCTACACTGATACAGTATACAGATATGTGTTCAGATTATAATGACTGACTGTCTACACTGATACAGTATACAGATGTGTGTTCAGATTATAATGACTGACTGCCTACACTGATACAGTATACAGATGTGTGTTCAGGTTATAATGACTGACTGTCTACACTGATACAGTATACAGATGTGTGTTCAGATTATAATGACTGACACTGTCTACACTGATACAGTATACAGATGTGTGTTCAGATTATAATGACTGACACTGTCTACACTGATACAGTATACAGATGTGTGTTCAGATTATAATGACTAACTGTCTACACTGATACAGTATACAGATGTGTGTTCAGATTATAATGACTGACTGTCTACACTGATACAGTATACAGATGTGTGTTCAGATTATAATGACTGACTGCCTACACTGATACAGTATACAGATGTGTGTTCAGATTATAATGACTGACTGTCTACACTGATACAGTATACAGATGTGTGTTCAGATTATAATGACTGACTGTCTACACTGATACAGTATACAGATGTGTGTTCAGATTATAATGACTGACTGTCTACACTGATACAGTATACAGATGTGTGTTCAGATTATAATGACTGACTGTCTACACTGATACAGTATACAGATGTGTGTTCAGATTATAATGACTGACTGCCTACACTGATACAGTATACAGATGTGTGTTCAGGTTATAATGACTGACTGTCTACACTGATACAGTATACAGATGTGTGTTCAGATTATAATGACTGACACTGTCTACACTGATACAGTATACAGATGTGTGTTCAGATTATAATGACTGACACTGTCTACACTGATACAGTATACAGATGTGTGTTCAGATTATAATGACTGACTGTCTACACTGATACAGTATACAGATGTGTGTTCAGATTATAATGACTGACACTTTCTACACTGATACAGTATACAGATGTGTGTTCAGATTATAATGACTGACACTGTCTACACTGTTGCAGTATACAGATGTGTGTTCAGATTATAATGACTGACGCTGTCTACACTGTTGCAGTATACAGATGTGTGTTCAGATGATAATGACTGACTGTCTACACTGATACAGTATACAGATGTGTGTTCAGATTATAATGACTGACTGTCTACACTGATACAGTATACAGATGTGTGTTCAGATTATAATGACTGACACTGTCTACACTGATACAGTATACAGATGTGTGTTCAGATTATAATGACTGACACTGTCTACACTGATACAGTATACAGATGTGTGTTCAGATTATAATGACTGACTGTCTACACTGATACAGTATACAGATGTGTGTTCAGATTATAATGACTGACTGTCTACACTGATACAGTATACAGATGTGTGTTCAGATGATAATGACTGACTGTCTACACTGATACAGTATACAGATGTGTGTTCAGATGATAATGACTGACAATGTCTACACTGATACAGTATACAGATGTGTGTTCAGATTATAATGACTAACTGTCTACACTGATACAGTATACAGATGTGTGTTCAGATTATAATGACTGACTGTCTACACTGATACAGTATACAGATGTGTGTTCAGATTATAATGACTGACTGTCTACACTGATACAGTATACAGATGTGTGTTCAGATTATAATGACTGACACTTTCTACACTGATACAGTATACAGATGTGTGTTCAGATTATAATGACTGACACTGTCTACACTGATACAGTATACAGATGTGTGTTCAGATTGTAATGACTGACTGTCTACACTGATACAGTATACAGATGTGTTCAGATTATTATGATTGACTGTCTACACTGATACAGTATACAGATGTGTGTTCAGATTATAATGACTGACTGTCTACACTGATACAGTATACAGATGTGTGTTCAGATGATAATGACTGACTGTCTACACTGATACAGTATACAGATGTGTGTTCAGATTATAATGACTGACTGTCTACACTGATACAGTATACAGATGTGTGTTCAGTTTATAATGACTGACACTGTCTACACTGATACAGTATACAGATGTGTGTTCAGATTATAATGACTGACACTGTCTACACTGATACAGTATACAGATGTGTGTTCAGATTATTATGATTGACACTGTCTACACTGATACAGTATACAGATGTGTGTTCAGATTGTAATGACTGACTGTCTACACTGATACAGTATACAGATGTGTGTTCAGATTATTATGATTGACACTGTCTACACTGATACAGTATACAGATGTGTGTTCAGATTATAATGACTGACACTGTCTACACTGATACAGTATACAGATGTGTGTTCAGATTATAATGACTGACACTGTCTACACTGATACAGTATACAGATGTGTGTTCAGATTATAATGACTGACTGTCTACACTGATACAGTATACAGATGTGTGTTCAGATTATAATGACTGACTGTCTACACTGATACAGTATATAGATGTGTGTTCAGATTGTAATGACTGATGCTGTCTACACTGATACAGTATACAGATGTGTGTTCAGATTATAATGACTGACTGTCTACACTGATACAGTTTACAGATGTGTGTTCAGATTATAATGACTGACTGTCTACACTGATACAGTATACAGATGTGTGTTCAGATTATAATGACTGACTGTCTACACTGATACAGTATACAGATGTGTGTTCAGATTATAATGACTGACTGTCTACACTGATACAGTATACAGATGTGTGTTCAGATTATAATGACTGACTGTCTACACTGATACAGTATACAGATGTGTGTTCAGATTATAATGACTGACTGTCTACACTGATACAGTATACAGATGTGTGTTCAGATTATAATGACTGACTGTCTACACTGATACAGTATACAGATGTGTGTTCAGATTATAATGACTGACTGTCTACACTGATACAGTATACAGATGTGTGTTCAGATTATAATGACTGACTGTCTACACTGATACAGTATACAGATGTGTGTTCAGATTATAATGACTGACACTGTCTACACTGATACAGTATACAGATGTGTGTTCAGATGATAATGACTGACACTGTCTACACTGATACAGTATACAGATGTGTGTTCAGATTATAATGACTGACTGTCTACACTGATACAGTATACAGATGTGTGTTCAGATTATAATGACTGACACTGTGTACACTGATACAGTATACAGATGTGTGTTCAGATTATAATGACTAACGCTGTCTACAATGATACAGTATACAGATGTGTGTTCAGATTATAATGACTGACTGTCTACACTGATACAGTATACAGATGTGTGTTCAGATTATAATGACTGACACTGTCTACACTGATACAGTATACAGATGTGTGTTCAGATTATAATGACTGACTGTCTACACTGATACAGTATACAGATGTGTGTTCAGATTATAATGACTGACACTGTGTACACTGATACAGTATACAGATGTGTGTTCAGATTATAATGACTAACGCTGTCTACAATGATACAGTATACAGATGTGTGTTCAGATTATAATGACTGACGCTGTCTAAACTGATACAGTATACAGATGTGTGTTCAGATTGTAATGACTGACTGTTTACACTGATACAGTATACAGATGTGTGTTCAGATTATAATGACTGACTGTCTACACTGATACAGTATACAGATGTGTGTTCAGATTATAATGACTGACACTGTCTACACTGATACAGTATACAGATGTGTGTTCAGATTATAATGACTGACGCTGTCTACACTGATACAGTATACAGATGTGTGTTCAGATTGTAATGACTGACTGTTTACACTGATACAGTATACAGATGTGTGTTCAGATTATAATGACTGACTGTCTACACTGATACAGTATACAGATGTGTGTTCAGATTATATTGACTGACGCTGTCTACACTGATATAGTATACAGATGTGTGTTCAGATTATAATGACTGACTGTCTACACTGATACAGTATACAGATGTGTGTTCAGATTATAATGACTGGTTCTGTCTACACTGATACAGTATACAGATGTGTGTTCAGATTATAATGACTGACTGTCTACACTGATACAGTATACAGATGTGTGTTCAGATTATAATGACTGACACTGTCTACACTGATACAGTATACAGATGTGTGTTCAGATTATAATGACTGACGCTGTCTACACTGATACAGTATACAGATGTGTGTTCAGATTATAATGACTGACGCTGTCTACACTGATACAGTATACAGATGTGTGTTCAGATTATAATGACTGACTGTCTACACTGATACAGTATACAGATGTGTGTTCAGATTATAATGACTGACTGTCTACACTGATACAGTATACAGATGTGTGTTCAGATTATAATGACTGACACTGTCTACACTGATACAGTATACAGATGTGTGTTTAGATTATAATGACTGACGCTGTCTACACTGATACAGTATACAGATGTGTGTTCAGATTATAATGACTGACTGTCTACACTGATACAGTATACAGATGTGAGTTCAGATTATAATGACTGACTGTCTACACTGATACAGTATACAGATATGTGTTCAGATTATAATGACTGACTGTCTACACTGATACAGTATACAGATGTGTGTTCAGATCATAATGACTGACTGTCTACACTGATACAGTATACAGATGTGAGTTCAGATTATAATGACTGACTGTCTACACTGATACAGTATACAGATGTGTGTTCAGATTATAATGACTGACTGTCTACACTGATACAGTATACAGATGTGTGTTCAGATTATAATGACTGACTGTCTACACTGATACAGTATACAGATGTGTGTAGAGATTATAATGACTGACACTGTCTACACTGATACAGTATACAGATGTGTGTTCAGATTATAATGACTGACTGTCTACACTGATACAGTATACAGATATGTGTTCAGATTATAATGACTGACTGTCTACACTGATACAGTATACAGATGTGTGTTCAGATCATAATGACTGACTGTCTACACTGATACAGTATACAGATGTGAGTTCAGATTATAATGACTGACTGTCTACACTGATACAGTATACAGATGTGTGTTCAGATTATAATGACTGACACTGTCTACACTGATACAGTATACAGATGTGTGTTCAGATTATAATGACTGACTGTCTACACTGATACAGTTTACAGATGTGTGTTCAGATTATAATGACTGACACTGTCTACACTGATACAGTATACAGATGTGTGTTCAGATTATAATGACTGACTGTCTACACTGATACAGTATACAGATGTGTGTTCAGATTATAATGACTGACTGTCTACACTGATACAGTATACAGATGTGTGTTCAGATTATAATGACTGACTGTCTCCACTGATACAGTATACAGATGTGTGTTCAGATTATAATGACTAACTGTCTACACTGATACAGTATACAGATGTGTGTTCAGATTATAATGACTGACTGTCTACACTGATACAGTATACAGATGTGTGTTCAGATTATAATGACTGACACTTTCTACACTGATACAGTATACAGATGTGTGTTCAGATTATAATGACTGACACTGTCTACACTGTTGCAGTATACAGATGTGTGTTCAGATTATAATGACTGACGCTGTCTACACTGTTGCAGTATACAGATGTGTGTTCAGATGATAATGACTGACTGTCTACACTGATACAGTATACAGATGTGTGTTCAGATTATAATGACTGACTGTCTACACTGATACAGTATACAGATGTGTGTTCAGATTATAATGACTGACACTGTCTACACTGATACAGTATACAGATGTGTGTTCAGATTATAATGACTGACACTGTCTACACTGATACAGTATACAGATGTGTGTTCAGATTATAATGACTGACTGTCTACACTGATACAGTATACAGATGTGTTCAGATTATAATGACTGACTGTCTACACTGATACAGTATACAGATGTGTGTTCAGATGATAATGACTGACTGTCTACACTGATACAGTATACAGATGTGTGTTCAGATGATAATGACTGACAATGTCTACACTGATACAGTATACAGATGTGTGTTCAGATTATAATGACTAACTGTCTACACTGATACAGTATACAGATGTGTGTTCAGATTATAATGACTGACTGTCTACACTGATACAGTATACAGATGTGTGTTCAGATTATAATGACTGACTGTCTACACTGATACAGTATACAGATGTGTGTTCAGATTATAATGACTGACACTTTCTACACTGATACAGTATACAGATGTGTGTTCAGATTATAATGACTGACACTGTCTACACTGATACAGTATACAGATGTGTGTTCAGATTGTAATGACTGACTGTCTACACTGATACAGTATACAGATGTGTTCAGATTATTATGATTGACTGTCTACACTGATACAGTATACAGATGTGTGTTCAGATTATAATGACTGACTGTCTACACTGATACAGTATACAGATGTGTGTTCAGATGATAATGACTGACTGTCTACACTGATACAGTATACAGATGTGTGTTCAGATTATAATGACTGACTGTCTACACTGATACAGTATACAGATGTGTGTTCAGTTTATAATGACTGACACTGTCTACACTGATACAGTATACAGATGTGTGTTCAGATTATAATGACTGACACTGTCTACACTGATACAGTATACAGATGTGTGTTCAGATTATTATGATTGACACTGTCTACACTGATACAGTATACAGATGTGTGTTCAGATTGTAATGACTGACTGTCTACACTGATACAGTATACAGATGTGTGTTCAGATTATTATGATTGACACTGTCTACACTGATACAGTATACAGATGTGTGTTCAGATTATAATGACTGACACTGTCTACACTGATACAGTATACAGATGTGTGTTCAGATTATAATGACTGACACTGTCTACACTGATACAGTATACAGATGTGTGTTCAGATTATAATGACTGACTGTCTACACTGATACAGTATACAGATGTGTGTTCAGATTATAATGACTGACTGTCTACACTGATACAGTATATAGATGTGTGTTCAGATTGTAATGACTGATGCTGTCTACACTGATACAGTATACAGATGTGTGTTCAGATTATAATGACTGACTGTCTACACTGATACAGTTTACAGATGTGTGTTCAGATTATAATGACTGACTGTCTACACTGATACAGTATACAGATGTGTGTTCAGATTATAATGACTGACTGTCTACACTGATACAGTATACAGATGTGTGTTCAGATTATAATGACTGACTGTCTACACTGATACAGTATACAGATGTGTGTTCAGATTATAATGACTGACTGTCTACACTGATACAGTATACAGATGTGTGTTCAGATTATAATGACTGACTGTCTACACTGATACAGTATACAGATGTGTGTTCAGATTATAATGACTGACTGTCTACACTGATACAGTATACAGATGTGTGTTCAGATTATAATGACTGACACTGTCTACACTGATACAGTATACAGATGTGTGTTCAGATTATAATGACTGACTGTCTACACTGATACAGTATACAGATGTGTGTTCAGATTATAATGACTGACTGTCTACACTGATACAGTATACAGATGTGTTCAGATTATAATGACTGACTGTCGACACTGATACAGTATACAGATGTGTGTTCAGATTATAATGACTGACTGTCTACACTGATACAGTATACAGATGTGTGTTCAGATTATAATGACTGACTGTCTACACTGATACAGTATACAGATGTGTGTTCAGATTATAATGACTGACACTGTCTACACTGATACAGTATACAGATGTGTGTTCAGATTATAATGACTGACACTGTCTACACTGATACAGTATACAGATGTGTGTTCAGATTATAATGACTGACTGTCTACACTGATACAGTATACAGATGTGTGTTCAGATTATAATGACTGACACTGTCTACACTGATACAGTATACAGATGTGTGTTCAGATTATAATGACTGACACTGTCTACACTGATACAGTATACAGATGTGTGTTCAGATTATAATGACTGACACTGTCTACACTGATACAGTATACAGATGTGTGTTCAGATTATAATGACTGACTGTCTACACTGATACAGTATACAGATGTGTGTTCAGATTATAATGACTGACTGTCTACACTGATACAGTATATAGATGTGTGTTCAGATTGTAATGACTGATGCTGTCTACACTGATACAGTATACAGATGTGTGTTCAGATTATAATGACTGACTGTCTACACTGATACAGTTTACAGATGTGTGTTCAGATTATAATGACTGACTGTCTACACTGATACAGTATACAGATGTGTGTTCAGATTATAATGACTGACTGTCTACACTGATACAGTATACAGATGTGTGTTCAGATTATAATGACTGACTGTCTACACTGATACAGTATACAGATGTGTGTTCAGATTATAATGACTGACTGTCTACACTGATACAGTATACAGATGTGTGTTCAGATTATAATGACTGACTGTCTACACTGATACAGTATACAGATGTGTGTTCAGATTATAATGACTGACTGTCTACACTGATACAGTATACAGATGTGTGTTCAGATTATAATGACTGACTGTCTACACTGATACAGTATACAGATGTGTGTTCAGATTAAAATGACTAACTGTCTACACTGATACAGTTTACAGATGTGTGTTCAGATTATAATGACTGACTGTCTACACTGATACAGTATACAGATGTGTGTTCAGATTATAATGACTGACTGTCTACACTGATACAGTATACAGATGTGTGTTCAGATTATAATGACTGACTGTCGACACTGATACAGTTTACAGATGTGTGTTCAGATTATAATGACTGACTGTCTACACTGATACAGTATACAGATGTGTGTTCAGATTATAATGACTGACTGTCTACACTGATACAGTATACAGATGTGTGTTCAGATTATAATGACTGACTGCCTACACTGATACAGTATACAGATGTGTGTTCAGGTTATAATGACTGACTGTCTACACTGATACAGTATACAGATGTGTGTTCAGATTATAATGACTGACACTATCTACACTGATACAGTATACAGATGTGTGTTCAGATTATAATGACTGACACTGTCTACACTGATACAGTATACAGATGTGTGTTCAGATTATAATGACTAACTGTCTACACTGATACATTATACAGATGTGTGTTCAGATTATAATGACTGACTGTCTACACTGATACAGTATACAGATGTGTGTTCAGATTATAATGACTGACACTTTCTACACTGATACAGTATACAGATGTGTGTTCAGATTATAATGACTGACACTGTCTACACTGTTGCAGTATACAGATGTGTGTTCAGATTATAATGACTGACTGTCTACACTGATACAGTATACAGATGTGTGTTCAGATTATAATGACTGACTGTCTACACTGATACAGTATATAGATGTGTGTTCAGATTGTAATGACTGATGCTGTCTACACTGATACAGTATACAGATGTGTGTTCAGATTATAATGACTGACTGTCTACACTGATACAGTTTACAGATGTGTGTTCAGATTATAATGACTGACTGTCTACACTGATACACTATACAGATGTGTGTTCAGATTATAATGACTGACTGTCTACACTGATACAGTATACAGATGTGTGTTCAGATTATAATGACTGACTGTCTACACTGATAGAGTATACAGATGTGTGTTCAGATTATAATGACTGACTGTCTACACTGATACAGTATACAGATGTGTGTTCAGATTATAATGACTGACTGTCTACACTGATACAGTATACAGATGTGTGTTCAGATTATAATGACTGACTGTCTACACTGATACAGTATACAGATGTGTGTTCAGATTATAATGACTGACTGTCTACACTGATACAGTATACAGATGTGTGTTCAGATTATAATGACTGACTGTCTACACTGATACAGTATACAGATGTGTGTTCAGATTATAATGACTGACTGTCGACACTGATACAGTTTACAGATGTGTGTTCAGATTATAATGACTGACTGTCTACACTGATACAGTATACAGATATGTGTTCAGATTATAATGACTGACTGTCTACACTGATACAGTATACAGATGTGTGTTCAGATTATAATGACTGACTGCCTACACTGATACAGTATACAGATGTGTGTTCAGGTTATAATGACTGACTGTCTACACTGATACAGTATACAGATGTGTGTTCAGATTATAATGACTGACACTGTCTACACTGATACAGTATACAGATGTGTGTTCAGATTATAATGACTGACACTGTCTACACTGATACAGTATACAGATGTGTGTTCAGATTATAATGACTAACTGTCTACACTGATACAGTATACAGATGTGTGTTCAGATTATAATGACTGACTGTCTACACTGATACAGTATACAGATGTGTGTTCAGATTATAATGACTGACTGCCTACACTGATACAGTATACAGATGTGTGTTCAGATTATAATGACTGACTGTCTACACTGATACAGTATACAGATGTGTGTTCAGATTATAATGACTGACTGTCTACACTGATACAGTATACAGATGTGTGTTCAGATTATAATGACTGACTGTCTACACTGATACAGTATACAGATGTGTGTTCAGATTATAATGACTGACTGTCTACACTGATACAGTATACAGATGTGTGTTCAGATTATAATGACTGACTGCCTACACTGATACAGTATACAGATGTGTGTTCAGGTTATAATGACTGACTGTCTACACTGATACAGTATACAGATGTGTGTTCAGATTATAATGACTGACACTGTCTACACTGATACAGTATACAGATGTGTGTTCAGATTATAATGACTGACACTGTCTACACTGATACAGTATACAGATGTGTGTTCAGATTATAATGACTGACTGTCTACACTGATACAGTATACAGATGTGTGTTCAGATTATAATGACTGACACTTTCTACACTGATACAGTATACAGATGTGTGTTCAGATTATAATGACTGACACTGTCTACACTGTTGCAGTATACAGATGTGTGTTCAGATTATAATGACTGACGCTGTCTACACTGTTGCAGTATACAGATGTGTGTTCAGATGATAATGACTGACTGTCTACACTGATACAGTATACAGATGTGTGTTCAGATTATAATGACTGACTGTCTACACTGATACAGTATACAGATGTGTGTTCAGATTATAATGACTGACACTGTCTACACTGATACAGTATACAGATGTGTGTTCAGATTATAATGACTGACACTGTCTACACTGATACAGTATACAGATGTGTGTTCAGATTATAATGACTGACTGTCTACACTGATACAGTATACAGATGTGTGTTCAGATTATAATGACTGACTGTCTACACTGATACAGTATACAGATGTGTGTTCAGATGATAATGACTGACTGTCTACACTGATACAGTATACAGATGTGTGTTCAGATGATAATGACTGACAATGTCTACACTGATACAGTATACAGATGTGTGTTCAGATTATAATGACTAACTGTCTACACTGATACAGTATACAGATGTGTGTTCAGATTATAATGACTGACTGTCTACACTGATACAGTATACAGATGTGTGTTCAGATTATAATGACTGACTGTCTACACTGATACAGTATACAGATGTGTGTTCAGATTATAATGACTGACACTTTCTACACTGATACAGTATACAGATGTGTGTTCAGATTATAATGACTGACACTGTCTACACTGATACAGTATACAGATGTGTGTTCAGATTGTAATGACTGACTGTCTACACTGATACAGTATACAGATGTGTTCAGATTATTATGATTGACTGTCTACACTGATACAGTATACAGATGTGTGTTCAGATTATAATGACTGACTGTCTACACTGATACAGTATACAGATGTGTGTTCAGATGATAATGACTGACTGTCTACACTGATACAGTATACAGATGTGTGTTCAGATTATAATGACTGACTGTCTACACTGATACAGTATACAGATGTGTGTTCAGTTTATAATGACTGACACTGTCTACACTGATACAGTATACAGATGTGTGTTCAGATTATAATGACTGACACTGTCTACACTGATACAGTATACAGATGTGTGTTCAGATTATTATGATTGACACTGTCTACACTGATACAGTATACAGATGTGTGTTCAGATTGTAATGACTGACTGTCTACACTGATACAGTATACAGATGTGTGTTCAGATTATTATGATTGACACTGTCTACACTGATACAGTATACAGATGTGTGTTCAGATTATAATGACTGACACTGTCTACACTGATACAGTATACAGATGTGTGTTCAGATTATAATGACTGACACTGTCTACACTGATACAGTATACAGATGTGTGTTCAGATTATAATGACTGACTGTCTACACTGATACAGTATACAGATGTGTGTTCAGATTATAATGACTGACTGTCTACACTGATACAGTATATAGATGTGTGTTCAGATTGTAATGACTGATGCTGTCTACACTGATACAGTATACAGATGTGTGTTCAGATTATAATGACTGACTGTCTACACTGATACAGTTTACAGATGTGTGTTCAGATTATAATGACTGACTGTCTACACTGATACAGTATACAGATGTGTGTTCAGATTATAATGACTGACTGTCTACACTGATACAGTATACAGATGTGTGTTCAGATTATAATGACTGACTGTCTACACTGATACAGTATACAGATGTGTGTTCAGATTATAATGACTGACTGTCTACACTGATACAGTATACAGATGTGTGTTCAGATTATAATGACTGACTGTCTACACTGATACAGTATACAGATGTGTGTTCAGATTATAATGACTGACTGTCTACACTGATACAGTATACAGATGTGTGTTCAGATTATAATGACTGACTGTCTACACTGATACAGTATACAGATGTGTGTTCAGATTATAATGACTGACTGTCTACACTGATACAGTATACAGATGTGTGTTCAGATTATAATGACTGACACTGTCTACACTGATACAGTATACAGATGTGTGTTCAGATGATAATGACTGACTGTCTACACTGATACAGTATACAGATGTGTGTTCAGATTATAATGACTGACTGTCTACACTGATACAGTATACAGATGTGTGTTCAGATTATAATGACTGACACTGTCTACACTGATACAGTATACAGATGTGTGTTCAGATTATAATGACTGACTGTCTACACTGATACAGTATACAGATGTGTGTTCAGATTATAATGACTGACACTGTGTACACTGATACAGTATACAGATGTGTGTTCAGATTATAATGACTAACGCTGTCTACAATGATACAGTATACAGATGTGTGTTCAGATTATAATGACTGACGCTGTCTAAACTGATACAGTATACAGATGTGTGTTCAGATTGTAATGACTGACTGTTTACACTGATACAGTATACAGATGTGTGTTCAGATTATAATGACTGACTGTCTACACTGATACAGTATACAGATGTGTGTTCAGATTATAATGACTGACACTGTCTACACTGATACAGTATACAGATGTGTGTTCAGATTATAATGACTGACGCTGTCTACACTGATACAGTATACAGATGTGTGTTCAGATTGTAATGACTGACTGTTTACACTGATACAGTATACAGATGTGTGTTCAGATTATAATGACTGACTGTCTACACTGATACAGTATACAGATGTGTGTTCAGATTATATTGACTGACGCTGTCTACACTGATATAGTATACAGATGTGTGTTCAGATTATAATGACTGACTGTCTACACTGATACAGTATACAGATGTGTGTTCAGATTATAATGACTGGTTCTGTCTACACTGATACAGTATACAGATGTGTGTTCAGATTATAATGACTGACTGTCTACACTGATACAGTATACAGATGTGTGTTCAGATTATAATGACTGACACTGTCTACACTGATACAGTATACAGATGTGTGTTCAGATTATAATGACTGACGCTGTCTACACTGATACAGTATACAGATGTGTGTTCAGATTATAATGACTGACGCTGTCTACACTGATACAGTATACAGATGTGTGTTCAGATTATAATGACTGACTGTCTACACTGATACAGTATACAGATGTGTGTTCAGATTATAATGACTGACTGTCTACACTGATACAGTATACAGATGTGTGTTCAGATTATAATGACTGACACTGTCTACACTGATACAGTATACAGATGTGTGTTTAGATTATAATGACTGACGCTGTCTACACTGATACAGTATACAGATGTGTGTTCAGATTATAATGACTGACTGTCTACACTGATACAGTATACAGATGTGAGTTCAGATTATAATGACTGACTGTCTACACTGATACAGTATACAGATATGTGTTCAGATTATAATGACTGACTGTCTACACTGATACAGTATACAGATGTGTGTTCAGATCATAATGACTGACTGTCTACACTGATACAGTATACAGATGTGAGTTCAGATTATAATGACTGACTGTCTACACTGATACAGTATACAGATGTGTGTTCAGATTATAATGACTGACTGTCTACACTGATACAGTATACAGATGTGTGTTCAGATTATAATGACTGACTGTCTACACTGATACAGTATACAGATGTGTGTAGAGATTATAATGACTGACACTGTCTACACTGATACAGTATACAGATGTGTGTTCAGATTATAATGACTGACTGTCTACACTGATACAGTATACAGATATGTGTTCAGATTATAATGACTGACTGTCTACACTGATACAGTATACAGATGTGTGTTCAGATCATAATGACTGACTGTCTACACTGATACAGTATACAGATGTGAGTTCAGATTATAATGACTGACTGTCTACACTGATACAGTATACAGATGTGTGTTCAGATTATAATGACTGACACTGTCTACACTGATACAGTATACAGATG
Source organism: Gobio gobio (assembly GCF_949357685.1). Taxonomy (NCBI): domain Eukaryota; kingdom Metazoa; phylum Chordata; class Actinopteri; order Cypriniformes; family Gobionidae; genus Gobio; species Gobio gobio. Next base: position 4,074,567 of record NC_137111.1, read on the forward strand.
TGTGTTCAGATTATAATGACTGACTGTCTACACTGATACAGTTTACAGATGTGTGTTCAGATTATAATGACTGACACTGTCTACACTGATACAGTATACAGATGTGTGTTCAGATTATAATGACTGACTGTCTACACTGATACAGTATACAGATGTGTGTTCAGATTATAATGACTGACTGTCTACACTGATACAGTATACAGATGTGTGTTCAGATTATAATGACTGACTGTCTCCACTGATACAGTATACAGATGTGTGTTCAGATTATAATGACTAACTGTCTACACTGATACAGTATACAGATGTGTGTTCAGATTATAATGACTGACTGTCTACACTGATACAGTATACAGATGTGTGTTCAGATTATAATGACTGACTGTCTACACTGATACAGTATACAGATGTGTGTTCAGATTATAATGACTGACACTTTCTACACTGATACAGTATACAGATGTGTGTTCAGATTATAATGACTGACACTGTCTACACTGTTGCAGTATACAGATGTGTGTTCAGATTATAATGACTGACGCTGTCTACACTGTTGCAGTATACAGATGTGTGTTCAGATGATAATGACTGACTGTCTACACTGATACAGTATACAGATGTGTGTTCAGATTATAATGACTGACTGTCTACACTGATACAGTATACAGATGTGTGTTCAGATTATAATGACTGACACTGTCTACACTGATACAGTATACAGATGTGTGTTCAGATTATAATGACTGACACTGTCTACACTGATACAGTATACAGATGTGTGTTCAGATTATAATGACTGACTGTCTACACTGATACAGTATACAGATGTGTTCAGATTATAATGACTGACTGTCTACACTGATACAGTATACAGATGTGTGTTCAGATGATAATGACTGACTGTCTACACTGATACAGTATACAGATGTGTGTTCAGATGATAATGACTGACAATGTCTACACTGATACAGTATACAGATGTGTGTTCAGATTATAATGACTAACTGTCTACACTGATACAGTATACAGATGTGTGTTCAGATTATAATGACTGACTGTCTACACTGATACAGTATACAGATGTGTGTTCAGATTATAATGACTGACTGTCTACACTGATACAGTATACAGATGTGTGTTCAGATTATAATGACTGACACTTTCTACACTGATACAGTATACAGATGTGTGTTCAGATTATAATGACTGACACTGTCTACACTGATACAGTATACAGATGTGTGTTCAGATTGTAATGACTGACTGTCTACACTGATACAGTATACAGATGTGTTCAGATTATTATGATTGACTGTCTACACTGATACAGTATACAGATGTGTGTTCAGATTATAATGACTGACTGTCTACACTGATACAGTATACAGATGTGTGTTCAGATGATAATGACTGACTGTCTACACTGATACAGTATACAGATGTGTGTTCAGATTATAATGACTGACTGTCTACACTGATACAGTATACAGATGTGTGTTCAGTTTATAATGACTGACACTGTCTACACTGATACAGTATACAGATGTGTGTTCAGATTATAATGACTGACACTGTCTACACTGATACAGTATACAGATGTGTGTTCAGATTATTATGATTGACACTGTCTACACTGATACAGTATACAGATGTGTGTTCAGATTGTAATGACTGACTGTCTACACTGATACAGTATACAGATGTGTGTTCAGATTATTATGATTGACACTGTCTACACTGATACAGTATACAGATGTGTGTTCAGATTATAATGACTGACACTGTCTACACTGATACAGTATACAGATGTGTGTTCAGATTATAATGACTGACACTGTCTACACTGATACAGTATACAGATGTGTGTTCAGATTATAATGACTGACTGTCTACACTGATACAGTATACAGATGTGTGTTCAGATTATAATGACTGACTGTCTACACTGATACAGTATATAGATGTGTGTTCAGATTGTAATGACTGATGCTGTCTACACTGATACAGTATACAGATGTGTGTTCAGATTATAATGACTGACTGTCTACACTGATACAGTTTACAGATGTGTGTTCAGATTATAATGACTGACTGTCTACACTGATACAGTATACAGATGTGTGTTCAGATTATAATGACTGACTGTCTACACTGATACAGTATACAGATGTGTGTTCAGATTATAATGACTGACTGTCTACACTGATACAGTATACAGATGTGTGTTCAGATTATAATGACTGACTGTCTACACTGATACAGTATACAGATGTGTGTTCAGATTATAATGACTGACTGTCTACACTGATACAGTATACAGATGTGTGTTCAGATTATAATGACTGACTGTCTACACTGATACAGTATACAGATGTGTGTTCAGATTATAATGACTGACTGTCTACACTGATACAGTATACAGATGTGTGTTCAGATTATAATGACTGACTGTCTACACTGATACAGTATACAGATGTGTGTTCAGATTATAATGACTGACTGTCTCCACTGATACAGTATACAGATGTGTGTTCAGATTATAATGACTAACTGTCTACACTGATACAGTATACAGATGTGTGTTCAGATTATAATGACTGACTGTCTACACTGATACAGTATACAGATGTGTGTTCAGATTATAATGACTGACACTTTCTACACTGATACAGTATACAGATGTGTGTTCAGATTATAATGACTGACACTGTCTACACTGTTGCAGTATACAGATGTGTGTTCAGATTATAATGACTGACGCTGTCTACACTGTTGCAGTATACAGATGTGTGTTCAGATGATAATGACTGACTGTCTACACTGATACAGTATACAGATGTGTGTTCAGATTATAATGACTGACTGTCTACACTGATACAGTATACAGATGTGTGTTCAGATTATAATGACTGACACTGTCTACACTGATACAGTATACAGATGTGTGTTCAGATTATAATGACTGACACTGTCTACACTGATACAGTATACAGATGTGTGTTCAGATTATAATGACTGACTGTCTACACTGATACAGTATACAGATGTGTTCAGATTATAATGACTGACTGTCTACACTGATACAGTATACAGATGTGTGTTCAGATGATAATGACTGACTGTCTACACTGATACAGTATACAGATGTGTGTTCAGATGATAATGACTGACAATGTCTACACTGATACAGTATACAGATGTGTGTTCAGATTATAATGACTAACTGTCTACACTGATACAGTATACAGATGTGTGTTCAGATTATAATGACTGACTGTCTACACTGATACAGTATACAGATGTGTGTTCAGATTATAATGACTGACTGTCTACACTGATACAGTATACAGATGTGTGTTCAGATTATAATGACTGACACTTTCTACACTGATACAGTATACAGATGTGTGTTCAGATTATAATGACTGACACTGTCTACACTGATACAGTATACAGATGTGTGTTCAGATTGTAATGACTGACTGTCTACACTGATACAGTATACAGATGTGTTCAGATTATTATGATTGACTGTCTACACTGATACAGTATACAGATGTGTGTTCAGATTATAATGACTGACTGTCTACACTGATACAGTATACAGATGTGTGTTCAGATGATAATGACTGACTGTCTACACTGATACAGTATACAGATGTGTGTTCAGATTATAATGACTGACTGTCTACACTGATACAGTATACAGATGTGTGTTCAGTTTATAATGACTGACACTGTCTACACTGATACAGTATACAGATGTGTGTTCAGATTATAATGACTGACACTGTCTACACTGATACAGTATACAGATGTGTGTTCAGATTATTATGATTGACACTGTCTACACTGATACAGTATACAGATGTGTGTTCAGATTGTAATGACTGACTGTCTACACTGATACAGTATACAGATGTGTGTTCAGATTATTATGATTGACACTGTCTACACTGATACAGTATACAGATGTTTGTTCAGATTATAATGACTGACACTGTCTACACTGATACAGTATACAGATGTGTGTTCAGATTATAATGACTGACACTGTCTACACTGATACAGTATACAGATGTGTGTTCAGATTATAATGACTGACTGTCTACACTGATACAGTATACAGATGTGTGTTCAGATTATAATGACTGACTGTCTACACTGATACAGTATATAGATGTGTGTTCAGATTGTAATGACTGATGCTGTCTACACTGATACAGTATACAGATGTGTGTTCAGATTATAATGACTGACTGTCTACACTGATACAGTTTACAGATGTGTGTTCAGATTATAATGACTGACTGTCTACACTGATACAGTATACAGATGTGTGTTCAGATTATAATGACTGACTGTCTACACTGATACAGTATACAGATGTGTGTTCAGATTATAATGACTGACTGTCTACACTGATACAGTATACAGATGTGTGTTCAGATTATAATGACTGACTGTCTACACTGATACAGTATACAGATGTGTGTTCAGATTATAATGACTGACTGTCTACACTGATACAGTATACAGATGTGTGTTCAGATTATAATGACTGACTGTCTACACTGATACAGTATACAGATGTGTGTTCAGATTATAATGACTGACTGTCTACACTGATACAGTATACAGATGTGTGTTCAGATTATAATGACTGACTGTCTACACTGATACAGTATACAGATGTGTGTTCAGATTATAATGACTGACACTGTCTACACTGATACAGTATACAGATGTGTGTTCAGATGATAATGACTGACTGTCTACACTGATACAGTATACAGATGTGTGTTCAGATTATAATGACTGACTGTCTACACTGATACAGTATACAGATGTGTGTTCAGATTATAATGACTGACACTGTCTACACTGATACAGTATACAGATGTGTGTTCAGATTATAATGACTGACTGTCTACACTGATACAGTATACAGATGTGTGTTCAGATTATAATGACTGACACTGTGTACACTGATACAGTATACAGATGTGTGTTCAGATTATAATGACTAACGCTGTCTACAATGATACAGTATACAGATGTGTGTTCAGATTATAATGACTGACGCTGTCTAAACTGATACAGTATACAGATGTGTGTTCAGATTGTAATGACTGACTGTTTACACTGATACAGTATACAGATGTGTGTTCAGATTATAATGACTGACTGTCTACACTGATACAGTATACAGATGTGTGTTCAGATTATAATGACTGACACTGTCTACACTGATACAGTATACAGATGTGTGTTCAGATTATAATGACTGACGCTGTCTACACTGATACAGTATACAGATGTGTGTTCAGATTGTAATGACTGACTGTTTACACTGATACAGTATACAGATGTGTGTTCAGATTATAATGACTGACTGTCTACACTGATACAGTATACAGATGTGTGTTCAGATTATATTGACTGACGCTGTCTACACTGATATAGTATACAGATGTGTGTTCAGATTATAATGACTGACTGTCTACACTGATACAGTATACAGATGTGTGTTCAGATTATAATGACTGGTTCTGTCTACACTGATACAGTATACAGATGTGTGTTCAGATTATAATGACTGACTGTCTACACTGATACAGTATACAGATGTGTGTTCAGATTATAATGACTGACACTGTCTACACTGATACAGTATACAGATGTGTGTTTAGATTATAATGACTGACGCTGTCTACACTGATACAGTATACAGATGTGTGTTCAGATTATAATGACTGACTGTCTACACTGATACAGTATACAGATGTGTGTTCAGATTATAATGACTGACTGTCTACACTGATACAGTATACAGATGTGTGTTCAGATTATAATGACTGACGCTGTCTACACTGATACAGTATATAGATGTGTGTTCAGATTATAATGACTGACTGTCTACACTGATACAGTATACAGATGTGTGTTCAGATTATAATGACTGACGCTGTCTACACTGATACAGTATACAGATGTGTGTTCAGATTATAATGACTGACTGTCTACACTGATACAGTATACAGATGTCTGTTCAGATTATAATGACTGACTGTCTACACTGATACAGTATACAGATGTGTGTTCAGATTATAATGACTGACACTGTCTACACTGATACAGTATACAGATGTGTGTTTAGATTATAATGACTGACGCTGTCTACACTGATACAGTATACAGATGTGTGTTCAGATTATAATGACTGACTGTCTACACTGATACAGTATACAGATGTGAGTTCAGATTATAATGACTGACTGTCTACACTGATACAGTATACAGATATGTGTTCAGATTATAATGACTGACTGTCTACACTGATACAGTATACAGATGTGTGTTCAGATCATAATGACTGACTGTCTACACTGATACAGTATACAGATGTGAGTTCAGATTATAATGACTGACTGTCTACACTGATACAGTATACAGATGTGTGTTCAGATTATAATGACTGACTGTCTACACTGATACAGTATACAGATGTGTGTTCAGATTATAATGACTGACTGTCTACACTGATACAGTATACAGATGTGTGTTCAGATTATAATGACTGACACTGTCTACACTGATACAGTATACAGATGTGTGTTCAGATTATAATGACTGACTGTCTACACTGATACAGTATACAGATATGTGTTCAGATTATAATGACTGACTGTCTACACTGATACAGTATACAGATGTGTGTTCAGATCATAATGACTGACTGTCTACACTGATACAGTATACAGATGTGAGTTCAGATTATAATGACTGACTGTCTACACTGATACAGTATACAGATGTGTGTTCAGATTATAATGACTGACACTGTCTACACTGATACAGTATACAGATGTGTGTTCAGATTATAATGACTGACTGTCTACACTGATACAGTTTACAGATGTGTGTTCAGATTATAATGACTGACACTGTCTACACTGATACAGTATACAGATGTGTGTTCAGATTATAATGACTGACTGTCTACACTGATACAGTATACAGATGTGTGTTCAGATTATAATGACTGACTGTCTACACTGATACAGTATACAGATGTGTGTTCAGATTATAATGACTGACTGTCTCCACTGATACAGTATACAGATGTGTGTTCAGATTATAATGACTGACTGTCTACACTGATACAGTATACAGATGTGTGTTCAGATTATAATGACTGACTGTCTACACTGATACAGTATACAGATGTGTGTTCAGATTATAATGACTGACTGTCTACACTGATACAGTATACAGATGTGTGTTCAGATTATAATGACTGACACTGTCTACACTGATACAGTATACAGATGTGTGTTCAGATTATAATGACTGGTTCTGTCTACACTGATACAGTATACAGATGTGTGTTCAGATTATAATGACTGACTGTCTACACTGATACAGTATACAGATGTGTGTTCAGATTATAATGACTGACACTGTCTACACTGATACAGTATACAGATGTGTGTTCAGATTATAATGACTGACGCTGTCTACACTGATACAGTATACAGATGTGTGTTCAGATTATAATGACTGACGCTGTCTACACTGATACAGTATACAGATGTGTGTTCAGATTATAATGACTGACTGTCTACACTGATACAGTATACAGATGTGTGTTCAGATTATAATGACTGACTGTCTACACTGATACAGTATACAGATGTGTGTTCAGATTATAATGACTGACACTGTCTACACTGATACAGTATACAGATGTGTGTTTAGATTATAATGACTGACGCTGTCTACACTGATACAGTATACAGATGTGTGTTCAGATTATAATGACTGACTGTCTACACTGATACAGTATACAGATGTGAGTTCAGATTATAATGACTGACTGTCTACACTGATACAGTATACAGATGTGTGTTCAGATTATAATGACTGACTGTCTACACTGATACAGTATACAGATGTGTGTTCAGATTATAATGACTGACACTGTCTACACTGATACAGTATACAGATGTGTGTTCAGATTATAATGACTGACTGTCTACACTGATACAGTATACAGATGTGTGTTCAGATTATAATGACTGACTGTCTACACTGATACAGTATACAGATGTGTGTTCAGATTATAATGACTGACTGTCTCCACTGATACAGTATACAGATGTGTGTTCAGATTATAATGACTGACTGTCTACACTGATACAGTATACAGATGTGTGTTCAGATTATAATGACTGACTGTCTACACTGATACAGTATACAAATGTGTGTTCAGATTATAATGACTGACTGTCTACACTGATACAGTATACAGATGTGTGTTCAGATTATAATGACTGACACTGTCTACACTGATACAGTATACAGATGTGTGTTCAGATTATAATGACTGACACTGTCTACACTGATACAGTATACAGATGTGTGTTCAGATTATAATGACTGACGCTGTCTACACTGATACAGTATACAGATGTGTGTTCAGATTATAATGACTGACTGTCTACACTGATACAGTATACAGATGTGTCTTCAGATTATAATGACTGACTGTCTACACTGATACAGTATACAGATGTGTGTTCAGATTATAATGACTGACTGTCTACACTGATACAGTATACAGATGTGAGTTCAGATTATAATGACTGACTGTCTACACTGATACAGTATACAGATGTGTGTTCAGATTATAATGACTGACTGTCTACACTGATACAGTATACAGATGTGTGTTCAGATCATAATGACTGACTGTCTACACTGATACAGTATACAGATGTGAGTTCAGATTATAATGACTGACTGTCTACACTGATACAGTATACAGAAGTGAGTTCAGATTATAATGACTGACTGTCTACACTGATACAGTATACAGATGTGTGTTCAGATTATAATGACTGACTGTCTACACTGATACAGTGTACAGATGTGTGTTCAGATTATAATGACTGACTGTCTACACTGATACAGTATACAGATGTGTGTTCAGATTATAATGACTGACTGTCTACACTGATACAGTATACAGATGTGTTCAGATTATAATGACTGACTGTCGACACTGATACAGTATACAGATGTGTGTTCAGATTATAATGACTGACTGTCTACACTGATACAGTATATAGATGTGTGTTCAGATTATAATGACTGACTGTCTACACTGATACAGTATACAGATGTGTGTTCAGATTATAATGACTGACACTGTCTACACTGATACAGTATACAGATGTGTGTTCAGATTATAATGACTGACTGTCTACACTGATACAGTATATAGATGTGTGTTCAGATTATAATGACTGACTGTCGACACTGATACAGTATACAGATGTGTGTTCAGATTATAATGACTGACACTGTCTACACTGATACAGTATACAGATGTGTGTTCAGATTATAATGACTGACTGTCTACACTGATACAGTATACAGATGTGTGTTCAGATTATAATGACTGACTGTCTACACTGATACAGTATACAGATGTGTGTTCAGATTATAATGACTGACTGTCTACACTGATACAGTATACAGATGTGTGTTCAGATTATAATGACTGACTGTCTACACTGATACAGTATACAGATGTGTGTTCAGATTATAATGACTGACTGTCTACACTAATACAGTATACAGATGTGTGTTCAGATTATAATGACTGATGCTGTCTACACTGATACAGTATACAGATGTGTGTTCAGATTATAATGACTGATGCTGTCTACACTGATACAGTATACAGATGTGTGTTCAGATTATAATGACTGATGCTGTCTACACTGATACAGAATACAGATGTGTGTTCAGATTATAATGACTGACACTGTCTACACTGATACAGTATACAGATGTGTGTTCAGATTATAATGACTGACACTGTCTACACTGATACAGTGTACAGATGTGTGTTCAGATTATAATGACTGACTGTCTACACTGATACAGTATACAGATGTGTGTTCAGATTATAATGACTGACACTGTCTACACTGATACAGTATACAGATGTGTGTTCAGATTATAATGACTGACACTGTCTACACTGATACAGTATACAGATGTGTGTTCAGATTATAATGACTGACACTGTCTACACTGATACAGTATACAGATGTGTGTTCAGATTATAATGACTGACACTGTCTACACTGATACAGTGTACAGATGTGTGTTCAGATTATAATGACTGACTGTCTACACTGATACAGTATACAGATGTGTGTTCAGATTATAATGACTGACACTGTCTACACTGATACAGTATACAGATGTGTGTTCAGATTATAATGACTGACACTGTCTACACTGATACAGTATACAGATGTGTGTTCAGATTATAATGACTGACTGTCTACACTGATACAGTATACAGATGTGTGTTCAGATTATAATGACTGACTGTCTACACTGATACAGTATACAGATGTGTGTTCAGATTATAATGACTGACTGTCTACACTGATACAGTATACAGATGTGTGTTCAGATTATAATGACAGACACTGTCTACACTGATACAGTATACAGATGTGTGTTCAGATTATAATGACTGACTGTCTACACTGATACAGTATACAGATGTGTGTTCAGATTATAATGACTGACACTGTCTACACTGATACAGTATACAGATGTGTGTTCAGATTATAATGACTGACTGTCTACACTGATACAGTATACAGATGTGTGTTCAGATTATAATGACTGACTGTCTACACTGATACAGTATACAGATGTGTGTTCAGATTATAATGACTGACACTGTCTACACTGATACAGTGTACAGATGTGTGTTCAGATTATAATAACTGACACTATCTACACTGATACAGTATACAGATGTGTGTTCAGATTATAATGACTGACTGTCTACACTGATACAGTATACAGATGTGTGTTCAGATTATAATGACTGACACTGTCTACACTGATACAGTGTACAGATGTGCCGACATCAGGACAAATGGAAGAGTGAAAGAACAAAATATTTCTTTGAATCCTCTTGCCCCATAGACTTCCTTAGTGAATGCATTAGTGTAATTTACCTCATGTGTAATGTGAATTGTGGGTGCAGTCTTGGGTCCTTTCATGTTACGGTGCCTTCATTTTAGCAAGCATCTTATCACCCGCCTCACAGGATATTACTGTTTTGTTTGTGTTTTTATCTGCCCGTCGCAGAAAGAGATTATTTTCTTGGAGCGTATTGTCAGATGTCAGTTTGATCTTGATGGAGTGAGCCTGTCCACTGCGGTCACATTTCACCTCCTCTTAAAGTAGTCACTTTCAAAGAGCAGCCCTAATGTGTCGTACTCTTTCATCCGTGCACAACACAGATGGAGCTGGAAGGACACTCCGCCTTTGAGTCGCTCCACCCATGCTGTCTGCGAGTTATGACCAGCCTTGCCCTTCAGTGGCTGCAGTGTTGAATCAGAGCACAATATAAAGCCTTCATCTCGCTCTACCTGTTACAAAGACAGCGTATGATCATGACATCTATTTCATAGCTGCAGACATGCAGAGCAAGAGAGCTTGTGATCAGCGGATGTATAGTGGCTCCAAAGGTCTGAGGATACATTGAAAACCTGACATTTTCTTCACAGAATTAAAAAAAAGACTTTTACATTGATTAAAGTATTTAAGTAATTAAGCATGCATAAATCTGGGCAGCTTTTTTATTTACAGTTATTGGAGTTAACTAAAAAAAGTGCTATTATTTTTACCCATGTGCTGGGTCAGTCTGAAAAAATGCTGGGTTATTTTTGTAACCTAAATGCTGGATTCAGCCTATTGGGTCATTTTTTTGGGTTATTTATTTTTTATTTTTTTATTTTACAGTTATTGGAGTTAACTAAAAATGTGATATTATTTTTACCCATGTGCTGGGTCAGTCTGAAAAATGCTGGGTTATTTTTGAAACCTCAATGCTGGATTCAGCCTATTGGGTCCTTTTATTGGGTAATTTTTTTTTCTTTTACAGTTATTCACTCTAAAAATAACCCAAGTTGGGTTGAATATGGACTAACCCAGCAATTGGGTTGTTTTGACCCAGCGGTTGGGTTAAATGTTTGCTTAAAACAACCCAATTGCTGGGTTAAAACAACCTAATTGCTGGGTTAAAACAACCCAATTGCTGGGTTAAAACAACCCAATTGATGGGTTAGTCCATTTTCAACCCAACTTGGGTTATTTTTAACCCAGCATCTTTTAGAGTGTTGGAGCTAACTAAAAATGTGATATTATTTTTACCCATGTGCTGGGTCAGTCTGAAAAAATGCTAGGGTTATTTTTGCAACCCAAATGCTGGGTTATTTTCGTAACTTAAATGCTGGGTTATTTTTGTAACCCACATTCTGGGTTCAGCTTATTGGGTCATTTTATTGGGTTATTTAAAAAATATATATTTGTATCCATGTGCTGGGTCAGTCTGAAAAAAGGCATGGTTATTTTTGTAACTTAAATGCAGGGTTATTTTTGCAACCCAAATTCTGGGTTCAGCTTATTGGGTCATTTTATTGGGGTTATTTAAAAAAAATGCTGGGTTATTTTTGTAACCCAAATTCTGGGTTCAGCTTATTGGGTCATTTCATTGGGTTATTTATAAAAATGCTGGGTTATTTTTGTAACCCAAATTCTGGGTTCAGCTTATTGGGTCATTTCATTGGGTTATTTAAAAAATGTCTGGGTTATTTTTGTAACTTAAATGCTGGGTTATTTTTGTAACCCAAATGCTGGGTTCAGCCTATTGGCTCATTTTATTGGGTTATTTATTTTATTTATTTATTTTATTTTATTATTTTTACCCATGTGCTGGGTCAGTCTGAAAAATGCTGGGTTTTTTACTCAGCTGCCGGGTGATTTTTACTGTCAATACAAATGATGAACAGGAGCGCATGCGCGGGTTGTGAGCGCGTTGTTTGTGTTTGAGCTCCCTCAAATTGATTCATAATCCTTGATTTTCTTCTTAATACTCGCTTACAAACGAATACTTTCTATTATTTACAGCGTGTGAACATATCTCCGATACGATTCTCTATTAAAAACAATCGGATTGCTTTGATATCGCTACTTATATCCGAACTTCCGCTACTAGCCGTAGCCCGCTAGCCTTGCACGCGTGGTAACTTGTTTAACGTTACACCCGGTAAACACTGATAGCTACAATTCGCCATCGTAGCACTTCTGCTACAATGGCGAATAACTCGGATGTGTGTCTAATGTTACCTTTGAGTGCAGTTGAGGACACGTTCGAGCTGCATTCGGTGCAGTTGGAGTTGGAGTCGTTGGCGAGGCAGATTCGCGGCCTTCTAGACAGACAAGCTGTGCTGAGAGAGCGGCGAACGGCGCTTGAAACATCACGCGCCGATGCGCACAAGTCAGTGGATACTAACATTTTGACTCCGACCTCGTCTACTCCGTGTGTTTCTCTGCACAGGACCCAAGCACCCAGGACGCGATCATCATCCCTGGTTTCGTTCACTCCGGCACCGACACAGCGCCATGGACCCTGGGTGTTTCCACAGCGGAAGACGCGAGCCAGGACCAGAGCGAGGACCTCTCCGCCCCTCCCGGTCTTCGAGATCTCCCCCCGGAACTGCTTCTCCCCTCTTCGCGAGACGGAACGCGACGCTGTGGTCATCGGTACTTCCATCGTCCGGCATGTCCACGCTACCTCAGGTAAAGGCAAGGTTATCACTCACTGCTTTCCTGGTGCTCGAGTTCTCGATGTCGCTGCGCAGGTTCCCGAGATCCTGAACGGTGACGAGCGCATCGGAGCTGTCGTGCTGCACGCGGGGACGAACGACACCAGGCTGCGGCAGACGGAGGTTCTGAAGGAGGACTACAGGAGCCTGATCGAGACGGTGCGCAGAACATCGCCTGAAGCAACAATCATCGTGTCTGGACCGCTTCCCACGTACCGACTAGGACATGAAAAGTTCAGTAGATTATTTGCTCTAAATGAATGGTTAATGTCATGGTGTAATGAACAGAAGCTGCTCTTTGTAAATAATTGGAATCTGTTTTGGGAGCGACCTAGGCTCTTCCGTCCTGATGGCCTTCACCCCAGCAGAATCGGAGCGGCTCTTCTGTCGGACAACATCTCCAGAGCGCTGCACACCGCCATCATATGACTAGTAAGTCAAAGTCCAAATAACAGTATTTGCTGTCCTAACTTAATTGACATAAGTACCAATGTAGAACATTATATAGAAACTGTGTCTGAACATAACTGTGTAGAACATTATATAGAAACTGTGTCTATTCCTCGTTTAGTGAGGTCAAACATTAAATCTACTGTAAGATCTAGGAAAAATCTAATTGTGATTAAACAAGAAAATCTCAATATTAGTGAACAAAACCAATTTTGTACTACCTTAATTGACATAAGTACCAATGTAGAACATTATATAGAAACTGTGTCTATTCCTCGTTTAGTGAGGTCAAACATTAAATCTACTGTAGGATCTAGGAAAAATCTAATTGTGATTAAACCAGAAAATCGCAATATTAGTGAACAAAAACAATTTCTAAAACTAGGTCTTCTAAACATTAGATCGCTCACACCTAAGGCGGTTATTGTAAATGAAATGGTCACAGATAATAGTTTCGATGTACTTTGCCTTACTGAAACCTGGCTTAAGCCAAATGATTATTTCGGTCTTAATGAGTCTACTCCACCAGGATACTGTTATAAGCATGAGCCCCGTCTGATTGGTCGTGGTGGCGGTGTTGCAACAATCTATAGAGATATTCTAAATGTTACCCAGAAAACAGGTCACAGGTTTAATTCATTTGAAGTACTAGTGCTAAATGTTACGCTATTAGATGTAAGAAAGAAATCTGTATTATCTCTAGCCTTAGCTACTGTGTATAGACCTCCAGGGCCCTATGCTGATTTCCTAAAAGAGTTTGCAGACTTTCTCTCAGATCTATTGGTCAACGTCGATAAAGCATTAATTGTTGGAGATTTTAACATACACGTAGATAACACAAATGACGCATTAGGGGCTGCGTTTACAGATCTATTAAATTCCTTTGGGGTCAAGCAAAACGTCACTGGTCCCACTCATCGTCTTAATCACACACTAGATTTAATTATATCACATGGAACCAACCCAACCGATATAGATATTATACCACAAAGTGATGATGTCACTGACCATTACATGGTAACTTGCATACTGCGTACTGCTGAAATCTGTCATGTTGCGCCACGTTATCGACCAGGCAGAACAATCCTTCCAACCACTATAGATAGATTCTCAAATAGCTTACCGGATCTGTCTCAGCTGCTAAGTGAACCCAAACAAACAGATGAACTAGAGGAAATGGCTAGCAGTATGAGCACCATTTTCTCTAGTACATTAGAAATTGTAGCACCAATTAGATTAAAAAAGGTTAGAGAGAAACCTAAAGCACCATGGTACAGCAGTGCTACACATGTTATCAAGAGAGAAACTCGTAACTTAGAGCGTAAATGGAAACAAACTAATTTAGAGGTCTTTAGAATCGCATGGAAAGAAAGTATGTCACGTTATAAAAAGGCCCTAAAAGCAGCCAGGGCTGAGCATCTCCGCAAAATAATAGAAAATAACCAAAATAATCCAAGGTTTTTATTTAACACTGTGGCTAGACTAACAAATAAACAAGCATCGCCTGAACAAAATATTCCGTTACAGTTTAGTAGTAATGATTTTATGAACTTCTTCGCTGACAAAATAGAAAGCATCAGAAACAAAATTGTAAATGTACAATCATTAATGATGTCTTATGATTCAACCGCAATTATTGCCCCTCAAGAACTACTACACCGCTTTACAACTATAGGACAGGAAGAGCTAAATAAACTTATCATTGCATCTAAACCAACAACATGTTTATTAGATCCAATACCCACTAAACTACTGAAAGAGTTGTTACCTGTAGTGGAAGAGCCTCTTCTCAATATTATTAACTCGTCTTTATCTTTAGGTCATGTTCCAAGAATATTCAAGTTGGCAGTCATAAAGCCTCTCATTAAGAAGCCACACTTAGATCATAATAACCTAGCAAATTACAGACCAATATCAAATCTTCCATTCATGTCTAAAATACTAGAAAAAGTTGTGTCCGCTCAATTGTGCTCTTTCTTGCAAGAAAATGATATCTATGAAAAATTTCAATCAGGATTCAGGCCGCATCACAGCACAGAAACCGCACTCGTTAAAATCACAAATGATTTACTTCTAGCTTCTGACCAAGGCTGTATCTCAATACTAGTTCTACTCGATCTTAGTGCTGCGTTCAATACTATAGATCATAAAATACTATTAGATCGACTTCAAAATTACACTGGTGTTCAGGGACAGGCATTAAACTGGTTTAGATCGTATTTATCAGACCGCTACCATTTTGTCTGTCTAAATGGGGAAAAATCAAAGATAACATCAGTAGACTATGGGGTGCCGCAAGGATCCGTGCTAGGCCCTCTGCTATTCTCAATATATATGCTGCCACTTGGTAATATTATAAGAAAATATGGAATTAATTTCCACTGTTATGCTGATGACACTCAATTATATATTTCATCACGACCAGATGAAAACGCTAAATTATCTAGACTGACAGCGAGTGTTGATGATATTAAACACTGGATGACTTAATTTTCTGCTATTAAATTCAGATAAAACGGAGGTGTTACTTATTGGTCCAAAAAATTGCCCACAAAACCTCTCACAATACAACTTTAACTTGGAAGGATGTCCTGTCGCTTTATCCACTACAGTAAGAGACCTGGGTGTTATATTAGACCGCAACTTGTCTTTCGAAAATCATATTTCATATGTTACAAGAACGGCATTTTTCCACCTTAGAAACATAGCCAAGCTACGTAACATGCTATCTATTTCTGATGCAGAAAAGTTAGTTCATGCATTCATGACCTCGAGACTAGATTACTGTAATGCTTTATTAGCTGGTTGTCCTGCATCATCAATAAACAAGCTACAGTTAGTCCAAAACGCAGCTGCTAGAGTGCTTACTAGGTCAAGAAAATATGATCATATAACACCAATTTTATCATCTCTACACTGGTTACCTATTAAGTTCCGTATCAATTACAAAGTATTGCTACTGACCTATAAAGCCCTAAATGGGTTAGCTCCAGTGTATTTAACTGATCTTTTATCGCCCTACAATCCATCGCGCTCTTTAAGATCACTAAACTCGAGGCTTCTGGTCATTCCTAGGATATCTAAGTCCACTAAAGGAGGGAGGGCATTTTCACATTTAGCTCCTAAACTCTGGAATAGTCTTCTGGATATTGTTCGAGGTTCAGACTCGCTGTCCCAGTTTAAAACTAGATTAAAGACGCATCTCTTTAGCCAAGCATTCACATTATAAATAAGTTTTATACTACAGTGAAATCGCACCAAAAGCATTAATATTCTGAACAGCAGCTATGCTAATTATTTCCCATCTGCTTTTCTGTTGTTATCTCGGGACACTAGTCCCGAGGTAACTAGTTCATCAGCTCCAGTTTGTATCAGCCTCTCATGGAGACTTCAGATGCCCCTGTGATGAGACGACTCGACGCCTGTGAAGAGACGACTCAACGCCAGCGTTGTTATGGCCTAAAATAATACATGATTGATTAACTTATCCTAACATTTTTCTTTGACATTCTGTTTTCTAACATTTTTCGATGTACATTTATGAAATGCACTTTCTGTGAAGCTGCTTTGAAACAATGTGTATTGTGAAAAGCGCTATACAAATAAATTTGAATTGAATTGAACCCCCTCGCATACCAGCGCTGGGTCAATGTAACGTCTAAGGTTACGTATGTAACCTCTGTTCCCTGAGAACAGGGAACGAGCGCTGCGTCTAGCTGACGCTATGGGGAACGCCCTCGGCGTGAATGGTGTCTGAAGCTACTAACGAATCACGGCAAAGTCTTTGACCGACGTCAGCCCATGACGTCATCATCGTGCGACCCGGAAGTATAAAAGGGCGCCGTGCCAACACATACACATCTTCTCGTCTGAAGGGACTGTATGGCAGATTGGCCCTGAAGCATGGCAACGCGACGCAGCGCTCGTTCCCTGTTCTCAGGGAACAGAGGTTACATACGTAACCTTAGACGTTCCCTTTCGAAAGGGAACTCTCGCTGCGTCTAGCTGACGCTATGGGGAACGATATACCAACGCCGCCATGCTGAGGGGAGTGTCTGCCCATTGGCAGTGACAACTGTCAACACAAGTAATTCCATAGAAAAACCTGAGCGATTCCCCCTCAGGTCACTGGGCTGACAGTGACAGCACTCCCTACGGTCATAGCCCAAGCTATGCAACTAAACGGAACCCTAACGCACTGCGTGGGGTTCCATCCAGACAGCTCGAAGCCCGGGACCACTACTTCCACCGAAGGGGTCCCCTTTAAGGGAATGTGGCTAGGGGACCCGAAGGAACCCCAGCCTGTCACTACTCGGGAAACCAGTTCTCCCGAGTGCCACCAGGGAGGCCTGACCTGGTGCCCTAAGTGTTATGGACACTTCGGTTTAGCCAACCCTGTCTGATCAAAAACAGTGCCTCTGGAAGGTGCCCAGGGGGCATCCAAACTAAGGGACTGAAAAACTGGCAGTCCTACTTAGCCCGGAACTCAGAGACGGGTTATCCAAGAGAGCAATACTCAGCGTAGCGCTTTAGAACCCTTGCTAGCGAGGGGAGTCTGCCTGCTCAAATCAAGAATCTACCAGGTGCTTGTGTTTCAAAGCAGTAGGGAGGCCCGAAAGGGCCTAAGGACTGATCTAACAGGGAGGCCTCATGAGAGGCCTACGACCGTCTGACCAGGCTCAGGCGGCTGAGCGCTCATAGACGACC
Organism: Gobio gobio; assembly: GCF_949357685.1. Classification (NCBI taxonomy): domain Eukaryota; kingdom Metazoa; phylum Chordata; class Actinopteri; order Cypriniformes; family Gobionidae; genus Gobio; species Gobio gobio. The sequence goes on from NC_137111.1 coordinate 4,093,436, forward strand.
CTCATTGAGGGGAGCAGCTGAACCTGCCTGGCGAGTAACCTCCAGCTGTAGGCCCAACTACCACAAGTTCTCACAGAGAACTGGTAATCAAAAAGTGCCTAGCTCAGGAACTTCACCTTCAAGGAGGCCCTGTGGGCCTACTACTTGATAGCGGGTTTTCCAGGGAGGCCTATAGAGGCCTACTACCTAACAGCAAGCCATGCTGGCAACCCAAGCATCCTGGCTCGGGACTCCGTCCTCAGGGAGGCCTAGTGAGGCCTACTACCTGACAGCAATACCGCCAATTTTCAGAGCGTTCAAGCTCACTTCCAGGGAGGCCTAGGGAGGCCTACCACCTGCCAGCGAAGCATGGTCCTGCTGAGGTTACCTCTTGTTTTCTCAAGGAGGCCTAATGGAGGGCTACTACTTGACAGTCAAGCTACGCAGGCTAGTCGAGCATCCTGATTAAGGAACTCGCCCTCAAGGGAGGCCTATTAAGGCCTACTACCTGATAACCAGCCTTTAGGGAGGCCTGGAGAGGCCTGCTACCTGTTTGCAATACGTGCTAACTGTTTCAAATGACTGGTTCCCAGGAACGCCTTAGGGTGGCCTGATGGGGCCTACTACCTCGATCGAGTGACCACAATCTGGGAGCTCACCCTCCGGGAGGCCTATTGAGGCCTACTACTCGACAGTCAAGCTACGCAGGCTATTCGAGCATCCTGATTAAGGAACCCGCCCTCAAGGGAGGCCTATTAAGGCCTACTACCTGATAACCAGCCTTTAGGGAGGCCGGGAGAGGCCTGCTACCTGTTGGCAATTCGTGCTAACTGTTTCAAATGACTGGGTCCCAGGAACGCCTGATGGGGCCTACTACCTCGTTCGAGTGACCACAATCTGGGAGCTCACCCTCCGGGAGGCCTATTGAGGCCTACTACTCGACAGTCAAGCTACGCAGGCTAGTCGAGCATCCTGATTAGGGAACTCGCCCTCAAGGGAGGCCTATTAAGGCCTACTACCTGATAACCAGCCTTTAGGGAGGCCTGGAGAGGCCTGCTACCTGTTTGCAATTCGTGCTAACTGTTTCAAATGACTGGGTCCCAGGAACGCCTTAGGGAGGCCTGATGGGGCCTACTACCTCGTTCGAGTGACCACAATCTGGGAGCTCACCTTAGAATTAACAGCAGGCCTTCAGGGAGGCCTGATGAGGCCTACAACCTGCCTCTGGGAGTGACCACAATCTGGGAGCTCACCCTCAGGAAGGCCTAGTAAGGTCTTAGAGTTAACAGCGGGCCTTCAGGGAGGCCTGATGAGGCCTACAACCTGATATTGCCGGCAGGCTAGCTGTCCCGATGCGCACATCGGTACATACCTCCAGTGAGGCTTGGTTGAGGCCTTCCAACTGCAAATGCGCCTTGTTCAAGAGGCCTACTGAGGCCTACAATTGACAGCCAACCTTCAGGAGAGCGTAATTGCCCCTTTTTAACCTGATAGCCAGCTAGGCTAGTAGTACCTTGATGCTTCAGCATTGGCACCTGCCTTACTAGAGGCCTGATAAGGCCTACCACTGTCACCGTACTCTTGAATCGGTGCAATCCTCCAGCGAGGCCTAACTGTAGAGGCCTGCTAACTGGGAACAGACATATTGCAAATGTGGGTTGTAGTAATATTAGACCCTACGGCTCGTCTTCATGGAGGCCTGCTGAGGCCTAACACATGATAGCTACCCATTGCTATGGGGACCAGTTCCAGGGAGGCTTGTAAAGCCTACAAGCTGTACGAGTTTCGCAAAGACGAGAAATAACTGCCAGACAAACAAACTGGCTGCTACTTAAACCAACAACTCTCAATGAGAGGAGGCCTCCGATCCAAGTGGTGCACACCCAACTGACGCCGCAGCGCTCAGTCGTAACAGAGACAAACTAATCCAACCTGCAGTGGCTTAGGGAACCGAAGACACATAGTAACCCTAAGCGGTAGACAAACACTCCATTCTATCAGAAAAGTGTGCTACCGCCTAGTAATCCGCAAACATTTCAAAGAAAAGAGCGGCGGCCTAAACACTACTCTCAATATGAGAGGAGGCCCATCTTCTGATAACCATGCGCAGTGGCCTACCTGGCGCCATCTTGACCAACCAGGGAAAGCCAACACACGCTCGCCTACACAGCCCAGAGTCTGGCGCTGTGCTAAGCCAACTAAACAGGGGAAAGACAGTTCTCTCTGATGAATACCCAACTCTATACAGGAACCTGGGGTCTGTAAGAAATACATATTTTTAGTGTAATACACAAACAATGACCACTCTCACCTGCGGCATGTTGAGCGAAGACTCATTGTGCAGTTCTCACCACCATGTTCTACCGCCCTTGAATGCCTGAAAGGGGCGTTCTCACTGAGTAAGTCCAGGCGGGCCATCAGAACATAGTTCTACTATCATGGGCCCGCCTCAGGCCTGATGTAAGAAGCGCCTGGGTAAAAAATCATAAAAAGACATTAAAAAGGAAAAAGGAGAGGGCTAGGATGTAACCGCCCTCAAGGGAAGTGATCCATCACCAACGCCCTCCTTGAGAGCGTCTGTCCTGGATCACCTCCCTCAGATACTTTTTCCCCGCGGGAATCCCGTCTCCTCTGTGCCTCGCCCCTCCATGGTCCACAGCCCTCTGGTCCTGCCTACGTGAAGGACTAGGTCCCGCCTGCCTGGGTAGCCTACCTGTAGTACGTTCCATAACATTCATCAGCTCAGCATACACGGTCAGGGTGGCTGAGAGGATTCATACCACTCTCACCAGCCATCCCTAAGAGCACTTGCTGTTTAGTCTCGTTAACCGCCAGATCGTCGCGACGATCGGCGAGCTGCATCTGAGAACCCATGATGTATGCCAACGCTCAGCCTCAGCTTGAGCGGGACAGCATCATCCAGTCCCAGATGCCAAACTCTCTTCCCTCAAGAAAAAAGCCAGACTAGAGTGGAGCGATCTCAGATTGAAAACCGCTCACACTCACACACAAACAACTTCAAATGAACTTGACTGTGCATGCTCTTGATCCCAGGCAGTAAATACTCGTGTGTATTAATAATTGAATTTGTTTTACCTTAACTCGTATAGCAGTTCAAACAGACAGTCCCTGAAGACGAGAAAGATGTGTATGTGTTGGCACGGCGCCCTTTTATACTTCCGGGTCGCACGATGATGACGTCATGGGCTGACGTCGGTCAAAGACTTTGCCGTGATTCGATAGTAGCTTCAGACACCAGTCACGCCGAGGGCGTTCCCCATAGCGTCAGCTAGACGCAACGAGAGTTCCCTTTCGAAAGGGAACCCAATGTTGGGTAGTCTGTGCCACATTTGTCCACGGTCATTTTGTTTCTTGTTCTGAGAGAAATCATCCTGAGGGGACGTATGAACTGCTCCTGTCCTTTATTTTTATTATTTAAAATGAAAAACCTTCAGTATCAGGTTGGCTAGCACTGTCAAAAAATAACCCAACAAATGGGTTGTGTGCTGAGAAACTCCAGCTGGCTCTGAATCACACACTTCCTTCTCTGGCCATCAGCGGTTCATTCTTTAGAGCCACAAGTGCTCCTGCTAAATAAGACATGAAGTGAGTGCTGTGAATTATTAGTCTGATTATGCATTACTCCCCAGTCCTGTTTTCTTTTCATCAATTATCTTAAATTCGCACACAGAGCATGTACAGAATAACAATGGGGCATCATTTTCTGGGAATTCTATCTCTGTTTTTTTTCTCTCTTACTTACTTTCAAAAAGGGCTGAAAAGTAGATCATTTAAATTTAATTAAAAAATTCAACTCAAGACAATTAGTCACGAGCTGGCTGTATAAATGAACTCACAAGGAAATCCATATCAACAATCACTTTGAATAATAATCCACCAGGAACAAGAGCTTCAGACGAAGTCAACCAACACATTAACAAGACAGGACAAGAAACGCAGGAAACTAAGGGCTAATATACACAGACTAAACGAGGGAACTAATGAGTGAATTAATTAACAACAGGAGAACTGAATGAGAAAACTAGGCCACAGGAAAACTACCAAGACAAAACAAACATACACAATTAAACTGGACAAAAATGGCCTGCCTTGTTAGATTCTTGTGACTGTCATAATTTTACTGTATTACAGATAAAAAGTATTGTAATACAATGTTTATATTAAATTCAGCATGAATTTAAAGGGAACCTATTATGCCCCCTTTCACAAGATGTCATATAAGTCTCAGTGTCCCCAGAGTGTGTGTGTGAAGTTTCAGCTCAAAATACCCCACAGATCATTTATTATATCATGTTGCAAACGGCCATTTTTGTGGAAGTAAAACATGGTGTTTTTGTGCATGTATCTTTAAATGCAAATGAGCTGCTGCTCCACACCCTCTCCAGAAGAGGGCGGAGCCTGTACAGCTCGTGCCTCTGATACTCTGCCAAAAACTACAACATCTGTGTGGTTTTGATGATCATCTCTATCACACTCACGTGATTATGCAGTTCCTCATCATCATGAGAGTTTATGATCTGATGTGTTTTAAAGCCGTATCAGTCTAAACTCCTGATATATGGTTTCTGAGCGCGCACACACACACACACACACGAAGCACGCGCACAGAAAGCTGTGTGTCAGACGGAGACACAAATACACACAAGGTTATGTCAGAAACACACACTGTTCACATAAACACAGTTGGTTATGTGTGTGAACGTAAAGAAATCACATGTGTGTATTAGATGTGTGTTAAAGTGACAGCAGTGTAATATCCAGCACCTACCGCTGTATCTGCTGTTAATATGAATCAAACAACAGAACAACAGAAAAGTCCGTCAGCAGTCATGGGCGGAGCTATGCTAATAGGGTGGAGTCTGTCAGCAGTCATGGGCGGAGCTATGCTAATAGGGTGGAGTCTGTCAGCAGTCGTGGGTGGGATCTATGCTAAAAGGGTGGAGTCTATCAGCAGTCATGGGCCGAGCTATGCTAATAGGGTGGAGTCTGTCAGCAGTCATGGGTGGGGTCTATGCTAATAGGGTGGAGTCTGTCAGCAGTCATGGGCGGAGCTATGCTAATAGGGTGGAGTCTGTCAGGAGTCATGGGTGGGGTCTATGCTGATAGGGTGGAGTCTGTCAGCAGTCATGGGCGGAGCTATGCTAAAAGGGTGGAGTCTGTCAGCAGTCATGGGCCGAGCTATGCTAATAGGGTGGAGTCTGTCAGCAGTCATGGGTGGGGTCTATGCTGATAGGGTGGAGTCTGTCAGCAGTCATGGGCGGAGCTATGCTAATAGGGCGGAGTCTGTCAGCAGTCGTGGGTGGGATCTATGCTAATAGGGTGGAGTCTATGCTAATAGGGCAGAGTCCGTCAGCAGTCGTGGGCGGGGTCTATGCTAATAGGGCGGAGTCTGTCAGCAGTCGTGGGTGGGATCTATGCTAATAGGGTGGAGTCTATGCTAATAGGGCAGAGTCCGTCAGCAGTCGTGGGCGGGGTCTATGCTAATAGGGTGGAGTCTGTCAGCAGTCGTGGGTGGGGTCTATGCTAATAGGGCGGAGTCCGTTGTAAGCAGTTTTGACGTCACATTGCTATAAACTGTAAACGGCTTATTCTGAGACACTGTTTATGATTTATGGGGATTAAAATCAGAGGAATGTGTGGATTTTTACCATTACAGGCTGGTTGTGTACACACACTGCCAACACACATTTATGTTCACCATATAAAAGTGAATTTTGTATAATAGGTGCCCTTTAACATCTAGAATTTTCAATCCAGCCCTGATGGTCTTAGTTATAGCTCTATCAGTCTCATGTCACTTTTGAAAAGCATTTAAATCAAGTCACTCAAAAAGGGGAGCTAAGTTCATAAGAAAAGAAGGAAATATGTCCTAATAACTGTGATCAAAATTGGACAGGAAAAGCGTATATAATGCTGAACTTTAAACGATGCTATTTCAGTATAGGCCGTCATGATATAGTGTGAGAGCTGTGTCCTCACATCTAAACGACGAGGCCTGTGATGGAAGCTTAAACCTCAGCGGCGCTAAACACACGCAGCAAATCACTGAGTTAGCAATGCCACGGACTCATCTGTCATTCCACTCCTGACCTGATGCGGAACATATAAATAGCCCTGACACTGTGGCAGGACAATTTACTTTCCTGAGAGAGGGAAGCGAGACGGATGGATTTAATTTAATCTCCCTCAGCCACATGACAAATCGTCAGCCACTGTCTGCACTACAAACCCCGTTCAACAGGTGTTTTCTGCAGTCTCAACGCTCAGGCAATCTGCAAAGTCTCTCCCACTGGCAGCTAGAAAAGACAAGAGGAGTCTTTACATTGATTCATAATGAAATGTAATGTTAGTTTATGACCTTCTTTAGCTCCAGCATTAACACTCGGGTCAGTTTTGACCCGGACGAGCTATATAAAATGATTCTAAAAAATGCATAGTTTTTAGTACTGGAACAAAAACTCAAACTATCAAAAATACACATCTTTTTTTTCAGATTTTTAAATGTATTTTTAAGAGCTATAACCATTTAAAAAAAATTGTAAATTGTAACACCAATTGTTTTCTGGGTCAATTTTGACCTGGGTATCAACAGAGCCTTTACACATGGCACATTGTCTCAAAAATACTTTTGTAAGTATATATTTTGGGTATGTTTACACAACAACAACAATGTACTAAACGACAACGTTGTCAAAATGATCCCAGTTCACACTGGACGACTAAAAAACGACTAAAAAGAAACACTACACTCCTATAGACTGAACACATAATACGCCATTTTCACAAATGAGTGTTTTTGTAGTTTATACGGAGACGATAATGCCATCAAGTTTGTGTTTTCAGGCACCTGGAACACCATTGTGGTGTAAATAAATGACCAAAACACATACAAAGTTTTCAGTTTTTAGTAGAAAATGGTGTCATGTAAACGGCCCCTCCGTCTCTTACCCACATCTAACACACTTTTAGGACTGAATTTTGTTATTAAATATGAATATGCACACGCGCACACGCGCACACACACACACACACACACACACACACACACACACACACACACACACACACACACACACACACACACACACACACACACACACACACACACACACACACACACACACACACACACACACACACACACACACACACACACTACAAACATAATTGACATAACAAATAAACTACACTCTAAAAATGCTGGGTTAAAAATAACCCAAGTTGGGTTGAAAATGGACTAACCCAGCTATTGGGTTGTTTTAACCCAGCGGTTGGGTTAAATGTTTGCTTAAAACAACCCAATCGCTGGGTTAGTCCATTTTCAACCCAACTTGGGTTATTTTTAACCCAGCATTTTTTAGAGTGTATATATTAGGAACTGCTGCCCATGAAAATTTATATTCTTATCATCATAAAAGTAAAAGCATGCAAAATTAATATATTTAAGTAAAATTACATTTACATTTCAGAGTAATATTTCTGTTGTTTTGTCAGAAAAACTATAAATTTCATAAATTTCATAAATTTGGACTGTTTGTAAGCAGTCATAAGTTCAAAGGAATTGAATGAAATGCTACTATATATATATAATTCTCGTATATTCCTGTACATTTTCATGTAATTATATATTTAAATAAAACTTTTTTTATGAATATTGAAAAAACTGCTTTTTTCTTGCATCACAGTGATTTTGCTGTAGTTTTAATTATTAAACAGTAAATGTAGTAATAACACGGTAATAACACTGTAACATCTAAAACTTTGATATTTTGCACACATGCATTTATTAGTGAGAAGTTATTTATCAGATACAATATGAATATAAGTATGTTTTATAAGCTCACATTCTAACCAGTCAAAGCCGATCCGGGAATGCAAAAGGTGTTTAAAGGAATACTCCATTATTTTTGAAGATAAGCTCATTCTCCGTCTCCTCTAGAGTTAAACAGTTGAGTTTGACCGTTTTTTAACCCATTCAGCCGATCTCCGGGTCTGGCGGTAGCACTTTTAGCATAGCATAGCATAGATCATTTAATCTGATTAGACCGTTAGCCTCTTGCTCAATAATCAATGAACTTTGAGTTGTACCATGAGTGCAGCGGCGCAATGATATCACACAGCGTGATATTCTCCATCGGTCTTAGTACACAATGTGACTACAGAAGAGTCGAGTTTTAAATAGGAAAAATGAAACTTTTGTCATTTTTGAGCGAGATGCTAACGGTTTAATAAGATTCAATGATCTATGCTAAGCTATGCTAAAAGTGCTACCGCCAGACCCGGAGATCGGCTGAATGGATTCAAAAACGGTCAAACTTAAGTGTTTAACTCTAGAGGAGACGGAAAATGAGCCTATTTTCCAAAAAAGTGGAGTATTCCTTTCAGGAAAGTTATAAACCCTAGAGAAAGTGAGAGAGAGAGAAGTCTCTGAGCAGCAGCGAAGGCAGTGACCCGCATGCGAACTTACAATCAATGTGGATGTAATGGCTGTGATTGAGTGGCGGCGTGTACACAGAGATCAGTCTGAACCCTCAACTCTCTCTTCATCTCCCATTCAGGGTCAAAGAAAGAACCAGACGTCTTCAAAGAAGAACCTTTGGAAATACAAGCTTCAGTCTTTCCAGATGTTAAAGACGTCTTGCTTGTTTCCCTGGCAACATAAAAGGATTATATTTCATACGTTTTTATTTGGATGCTGTTTGGCAATGTTGCTGTACATCAGGCTTCTCTCAGTAATTCCTCTAGAAAGCACATGCAAAATAAAACAAAGCTCTGTAGGATATCAAGCGATGCATTCTCAGTCAAAACATCAGATCGATATGTTGTTATGTCCGAAAGGTCACAGTGAGCAGGTGAGTGGATCGGATGCAGGGAAAGGTCAGTGCTGACATAGCTTTTCCGCTTCACTTCCGGCACTGTCAGAATGCCGGAGTTGATGACCGGGAGCGGTCAGATGGAAGCTAGAACTGCCCAAAGCTTTTCCACTGGGAGTTCCATTTCAATCTCAGACTTCATCCCAAAATCTATAGATTAAAATAAACATGTATAATTAGATGAAAGATGGGGCCATTAGGTTTGGCAAGACGTCTGGTGCTCCTCGTGCTGGTACACTAATATTGTTGTGACCAATGATGATTTTTTTATCCTTGGCTATCTTTGATAGAGATTAGGGGCTCTATCACACACTCGGCTCAATGTGACGCCAGACGCGACGCAAGTGTGTTCTGCTAGTCTCAGCCGGACGCAGTTCTCATGTTCATGTTGTTTAAGTATCAAATGCACTGCTCATCTGTTCATCCATGGGCGTCTGGTCTGAACACCAGGTGTGATCAGGAGCATTGTTGGAGCTGCTATTGGAGGAACTGAAAACCACTGACCATTGACCAACACACACCTGCTCTAAAGTCAATAGTGCAGTATCTGTGTGTTATTTAAAGGGTGTGCTAGTAATTTGAGCCTATAGGCGGAGCACAATGCACCAGCACACACATTTTTAAATATTACAAATAAAAGGCTTCCTCTCTGGAGAATCGTTCAGTCTCTCCTCATGTCAATAGTGAATCCTCTCATGGTGTGAGCGCAATTGGTTTTTAAAGGGAAAGGGAGATGAGACTCTGAGTGGTTTATTGCACAAACCAATTACGCCCAAAACACACCCATGACCAGTGATGCCAGTAACGTGAATGTAAACTACTTTTTTCCAGTAACGAGTTATCTAACGCATTACTATTTCCAAATCAGTAATCAGATTAAAGTGACTTATCCAAGTCACGGTGAGTTACTATTTTTGTCATTTTCATAAGTAAAAATATATATTTTTGCTTTCTCCTTGCGTCTCGGGGAGAGTATTTATGTTAAGTGAAGTCAAGAAAGACATTTTTTATTAAAACGTTTTTTTTTTTTCAGGAAATATTTTTTCATTTCAACTTTAAATGTCAGGAGATACATTGTTGACGTAACTGTTAAAAATGCACTTCCAATAAAGTGTGTTGGCAAAAACGGTTGTCATTTCTATGTTGAGGCGGCAGGGGTATTGTCGGCAACTGCTGAATGTAACTAATAAAGTAACTTGTAATCTAACTTAGTTACTTTTGAAATCAAGTAATCAGTAATCAGTAATTAGATTACTTTTTTAAAGTAACTGTGGCAACACTGCCCATGACTCATTAAGAGACGAGGGTAAACACTTTTGGATCATGCGCTTGGAGCGCCAACTGTTTTTTCTGTCGTTAAACTAGCAAAAGTGGATTCGGACACGCCCTAAGTGCACCTGAGCCATGTGCTTCAGATCGATAAAATAGGGCCCTAGGTTTTTCAATCTATGCCTAAAACTCACCAGTTTAAACAGGCGTTTACAGCTCAGTGATGTCTTTACTGTGGGTTTTACAATGTACAGTATTGATTGTTAATATTGTATGCATTAGGGATTCAAGTGCGTAGCTCTGAAACCTATTCTAATTGTTAGAACTTCCAAGGATCAGCATTCTCCCCTAAAAGTGATCAGACCAAACCGTAAGTCGTAGAGACTTGAAACTTTGAGGGATGGTAGTACCCACACCACCTACAATGTCACCAAAGCTCGCCCCAATCGGCCTGATGGTGGCGCTACAGCGATCAAAAGTAATTAATGCCTCATAACTCCCAAACCATCAGGCGAAATGTTCGGGTATTTTGGATTTTTCTGCAAATCTACTTTTGTGAACTAGTCCTAGGTTTTTCAGTTGGAACCAAACCAGTGCTCAAAGAATCTCTGGAGTCTGATTGTCAAAAATTATCCCAAAAAGTTGAAATTTCTCTACGGGATGCCAAAACATTTGAGACCACTTTTGCTAAAATAGCAATCCCTCTTGAACGGAATGAGATATTTTCACCAAACTTGGTATACATGTGTGGGGCTTGGTGTGTGATTGCGTGAAAAAAGATGTGGCGACTAGCCACTTGGTGGCACTACAAAATAACTAAACACAAAACTGGCTATAGCTACACAACAGTTAGCCCAATTGAATTGAAAACTGGCATGGGGTGTGTTTGTCCAAAGTGCCGCAATTGTCTTTGAGGACAGTCGCGTATCTAGAAAAACCCGGCCAATAAAGTTTGAGCAGCTATCAGACGAAGTTAACGGAGGGCGATTGGAGCCTGCTTGACTCACAGCTCTAGAGGCCTGTGTGAAACTCGAAAGAAATCGAAAGAAATCGTGCCCTTTGCGTTTTTCACGTGCCTAAAGGATTGTATATCAAACGTTTTTTGTCCACTACATCCATACCATATGGTAGAACTCCTCAATCTGAGCAACTTTTCCTCTTGGACCAACACCGCCAATCGAACCGTTCTCTAAATATTGGAAATTATTTCAAAAACCTACTTTCGCAAACTAGTCAGAGGTTTTTGGCTCAACCTCAATAACTGTTAAAAAGCTTTATAACAACTATATTTCCTTAGTAAATTGCCTGTATTGCCTGTAAATGGTATTTTCCATCTATGATCTTAGTGGTTACATGCTTGCTAAATAAAACACAATACATTTTTATGAATGTGCTTAAAGGCCTCAAAACCCGGATAATAAAACCGTATATAAAGTTATTGTCTCTCAAAAGTAAGAGTCGACTCTGTGATTCACATTTTAATAAAATAATATTATAATGATCTTATATAATCTATTGCTATTAACTACTGGCTTTTTTGGGTTGTCATGCTGATGGATTGTTAAGCAAATTCCTTCAAATAGGCTTATTTTCCCCACTCTATGAACGACAGAAGAACCCCAACGGCACAAATGATTATCTCTCCCCTGTAAATTGCAGGTGTGTGAGTATTTGTTCAAGTGCATGCAAACACGCTCATCAAGATTGATGCACAATTGCCTGGTTGTGCCTACTGTTACTGTAATGCGAGGACACATGCATGATTTACCATCATAATATCTGGAGCAACATGCAGTGTACTGTAATGAGCTGGAGGTGCGTATGGAGGGAGATTGTGAATGAAACGGATCATTAGCAGAAAGCCTCCTAATGCAGTGAACACGGAGAAAAAGATCAATGAACAGGCATTAATCTGAAAGTGGTATCACATATGTTGATTTCCTGGCATTTAAGCACATGTGGATATTATTTAATACTGCAAGCAAAAAAGATTCCTCTGTGAAAGATGAGCTCTGATTGGATCAGGAAACCCTGTCCGAGCATCATGCTGTTTAAAATCAGGGTTACACTTTAGACATTAGACTAACTATTCACTAGCATGAGACAAACAGACTGAAAACTAGCTCTTAATTTAACTAGGTCTTAACTTAAAGACTCCAGCATCGATATTTGACCAACAATGAAATGTTACAGTGAGCGTATTTTATACACATCTATAATTCTGAATCATAACACACTTACTTAAGCCGGGTGCACACTGTGCGATTTTGGCCACGTTTTTGTTTGAGACAAATTTTGCAAATCCTAAAAGATTCCCCTGATCCTAGGCTAAAATCTGAAGTGTTTGATCGCTAGTTTGACATGTTCACCAGCAGCCGATTAATGGCCACTGCGATCAAATTTTACCTCAGACGAAATTCTGTCAGAAGATTTGGCATACAATCCTGCAGTGTGACTTCTCCTACGACGACCGTCAAATTATCTTCGTTTTTCAAGACAAACTATGACCAAAATGAGCGCTTGAGATTTCTTTGTAGCCACCATTTCAATCCCTCGTGTAATGCAGCTCACTATCACCGAACGCAACATTGATTGATGATATAAAACTCCGGTCAAGTTCTCTTGCGTGTCCGTTTTTAGCGCGCCTTGACTATCGTACAGTCTGACATTAATGACAACTGAGATCTTACAGTGTGACATGGCTTACAGCGAGGATCATGTTCCTAAAGTCTGACAAGTAACAATCATGAAGGACTATTGTAAATCGCACAGTGTGCACCCGGCTTTAGTCGCACCGTTTCTGTTTATTTGTGATCAAAGGAATGCACAAAACAACTCCTGGTCAGGCCATGGGACAGGCAGAGGCAGGTGGAGGCGAAGCGGTAGTTGCAAAGTTGACGGGTTCCATAATGGGAGCTGGATGATGTTCCTCGCTTGGTTCAACCGGACTCTGCATTGTTGGTCTGGTCTTCTGTCGAGGAACAGAAGGGCATAGACAAGCAAGTCATAGTGATCTTTATTAAAGTTAGAGTGTGGTTGTAGCAGTGTGAACCAGGCAATGGAAGTAGATGGTGACTTAACCGGTGAAGACTCAGAGTGTTGTATCTTGCAGGTGAGGGTGGATCTGGAGAATGAAGATCGGTAACCAGGCTGACGGACTGAAGACAGGAGACGGGATGATCACAGGTAGGTATGAGAGGTAAGGAGTCTGTAGTAACAGCGTGTACTGAGACGAGACCAGACAATGAGTGAATGTTGACCAGGTGAGTCTCTGATGAGGTGCAGGTGCAGCGAGTCCATTTTCTGGTGATTGTAAACGAGTGGGCAGGTCTTGGAGAGTTGATGATGATTGTGGCTGGGACGTAGTGACTGACTCTGTGGCACTATTATACCCCTTTTTACAAAATGTAAAATAAGTCTCTGGTGTCCCCAGAGTGTGTATGTGAAGTTTTAAACACAAATGAGCTGGTGCTTCCCGCCCCCTTTTCAGAACAGGATGGAGCTTCAAGAGCTCATGCAACAACAAAACAGGACAATCTCACGCACTGGAAATGTCATTAGTGGTTTTCAGCTGTTACCGTTTGTTTCGTGTTCATGTTTCATGTTCTTATTTTGTCATGTTCACTGATATTTTTCCTGGTTTGTCATGTGATTCCCATGCCCTCATTTGATCATGTCATGTGCTTCCCTAGTGTCTTGTTGTTCTCAGTGGTTCTTTGTCTTGTTCATTGTTCACAGGTGTGTCTGGTTTAATCATTAGTCCTGGTGTACTTAAGCCCCCATGTTTGCCATGCGTCTTTGTTTAGTATTGATGTTGTAAGCCATTGTTGGTAAGTCAAAGTATGGTCGAAGTTTGGTCGAAGTAAGTTTGGTCTAAGTTTGGTCGAAGTAAGTTTGGTCCAAGTTTGGTCCAGGTAAGTTTGGTCCAAGTAAGTTTGGTCCAAGTTTGGTCCAGGTAAGTTTGGTCCAAGTAAGTTTGGTCCAAGTAAGTTTGGTCCAAGTAAGTTTGGTCCAAGTTTGGTCCAGCTAAGTTTGGTCCAAGTAAGTTTGGTCCAAGTAAGTTTGGTCCAAGTAAGTTTGGTCCAAGTTTGGTCCAGGTAAGTTTGGTCCAGGTAAGTTTGGTCCAAGTAAGTTTGGTCCAAGTTTGGTCCAGGTAAGTTTGGTCCAAGTAAGTTTGGTCCAAGTAAGTTTGGTCCAAGTAAGTTTGGTCCAAGTTTGGTCCAGCTAAGTTTGGTCCAAGTAAGTTTGGTCCAAGTAAGTTTGGTCCAAGTAAGTTTGGTCCAAGTTTGGTCCAGGTAAGTTTGGTCCAGGTAAGTTTGGTCCAAGTAAGTTTGGTCCAAGTTTGGTCCAAGTAAGTTTGGTCCAGGTAAGTTTGGTCCAAGTAAGTTTGGTCCAAGTTTGGTCCAAGGTCATTGTTTACTTTGTTTGTGTTTGGTTTAAATAAACTGCACTTGGGTTCTGCAACTCGCCTCCAGTGGACTATTGTTACCTTAGCCTTATATGTTCTAATTTTCTATAATCATGTAATTATTATCTCAATGGTTAGCATAAGTAGTCTTTAGTATGATCGGATATCAGTATATTTCTGCCTATATAAGTTTGGTCGAAGTAAGTTTGGTCTAAGTTTGGTCCAAGTAAGTTTGGTCCAAGTTTGGTCCAGGTAAGTTTGGTCCAAGTTTGGTCCAAGTAAGTTTGGTCCAAGTTTGGTCCAGGTAAGTTTGGTCCAAGTAAGTTTGGTCCAGGTAAGTTTGGTCCAAGTAAGTTTGGTCCAGGTAAGTTTGGTCCAGGTAAGTTTGGTCCAAGTGGGTTTGGTCCAAGTTTGGTCCAGGTAAGTTTGGTCCAGGTAAGTTTGGTCCAAGTAAGTTTGGTCCAAGTAAGTTTGGTCCAAGTTTGGTCCAAGGTCATTGTTTACTTTGTTTGTGTTTGGTTTAAATAAACTGCACTTGGGTTCTGCAACTCGGCTCCAGTGGACTATTGTTACCTTAGCCTTATATGTTCTAATTTTCTATAATCATGTAATTATTATCTCAATTGTTAGCAAAAGTAGTCTTTAGTATGATCGGATATAAGTATATTTCTGCCTATATAAGTTTGGTCCAAGTAAGTTTGGTCCAAGTTTGGTCCAGGTAAATTTGGTCCAAGTTTGGTCCAAGTAAGTTTGGTCCAAGTTTGGTCCAGGTAAGTTTGGTCCAAGTAAGTTTGGTCCAAGTTTGGTCCAAGTAAGTTTGGTCCAAGTAAGTTTGGTCCAAGTTTGGTCCAGGTAAGTTTGGTCCAAGTAAGTTTGGTCCAAGTAAGTTTGGTCCAGGTAAGTTTGGTCCAGGTAAGTTTGGTCCAGGTAAGTTTGGTCCAAGTAAGTTTGGTCCAAGTTTGGTCCAAGGTCATTGTTTACTTTGTTTGTGTTTGGTTTAAATAAACTGCACTTGGGTTCTGCAACTCGCCTCCAGTGGACTATTGTTACCTTAGCCTTATATATTTTCTAATTTTCTATAATCATGTAATTATTATCTCAATGGTTAGCATAAGTAGTCTTTAGTATGATCGGATATAAGTATATTTCTGCCTATATAAGTTTGGTCGAAGTAAGTTTGGTCCAAGTTTGGTCCAGGTAAATTTGGTCCAAGTAAGTTTGGTCCAAGTAAGTTTGGTCCAAGTAAGTTTGGTCCAAGTTTGGTCCAAGTAAGTTTGGTCCAAGTAAGTTTGGTCCAAGTTTGGTCCAAGTAAGTTTGGTCCAAGTAAGTTTGGTCCAAGTTTGGTCCAGGTAAGTTTGGTCCAAGTAAGTTTGGTCCAAGTTTGGTCCAGGTAAGTTTGGTCTAGGTAAGTTTGGTCCAAGTAAGTTTGGTCCAAGTTTGGTCCAAATAAGTTTGGTCCAAGTTTGGTCCAGGTAAGTTTGGTCCAGGTAAGTTTGGTCCAAGTAAGTTTGGTCCAAGTAAGTTTGGTCCAAGTAAGTTTGGTCCAAGTAAGTTTGGTCCAAGTTTGGTCCAAGGTCATTGTTTACTTTGTTTGTGTTTGGTTTAAATAAACTGCACTTGGGTTCTGCAACTCGCCTCCAGTGGACTATTGTTACCTTAGCCTTATACATGTTCTAATTTTCTATAATCATGTAATTATTATCTCAATGGTTAGCATAAGTAGTCTTTAGTATGATCGGATATAAGTATATTTCTGCCTATATAAGTTTGGTCGAAGTAAGTTTGGTCCAAGTTTGGTCCAGGTAAATTTGGTCCAAGTTTGGTCCAAGTAAGTTTGGTCCAAGTTTGGTCCAGGTAAGTTTGGTCCAAGTAAGTTTGGTCCAAGTTTGGTCCAAGTAAGTTTGGTCCAAGTAAGTTTGGTCCAGGTAAGTTTGGTCCAAGTAAGTTTGGTCCAAGTAAGTTTGGTCCAAGTTTGGTCCAAGTAAGTTTGGTCCAAGTAAGTTTGGTCCAAGTAAGTTTGGTCCAAGTTTGGCCCAGGTAAGTTTGGTCCAGGTAAGTTTGGTCCAAGTAAGTTTGGTCCAAGTTTGGTCCAAGGTCATTGTTTACTTTGTTTGTGTTTGGTTTAAATAAACTGCACTTGGGTTCTGCAACTCGCCTCCAGTGGACTATTGTTACCTTAGCCTTATATGTTCTAATTTTCTATAATCATGTAATTATTATCTCAATGGTTAGCATAAGTAGTCTTTAGTATGATCGGATATAAGTATATTTCTGCCTATATAAGTTTGGTCAAAGTAAGTTTGGTCCAGGTAAGTTTGGTCCAATTTTGGTCCAAGTTTGGTCCAGGTAAGTTTGGTCCAAGTAAGTTTGGTCCAAGTAAGTTTGGTCCAAGTTTGGTCCAGGTAAGTTTGGTCCAGGTAAGTTTGGTCCAAGTAAGTTTGGTCCAAGTAAGTTTGGTCCAAGTAAGTTTGGTCCAAGTTTGGTCCAGGTAAGTTTGGTCCAAGTAAGTTTGGTCCAAGTAAGTTTGGTCCAAGTTTGGTCCAAGTAAGTTTGGTCCAAGTAAGTTTGGTCCAAGTTTGGTCCAGGTAAGTTTGGTCCAAGTAAGTTTGGTCCAAGTAAGTTTGGTCCAAGTTTGGTCCAGGTAAGTTTGGTCCAAGTAAGTTTGGTCCAAGTTTGGTCCAGGTAAGTTTGGTCCAAGTAAGTTTGGTCCAAGTTTGGTCCAAGTAAGTTTGGTCCAAGTAAGTTTGTTCCAAGTTTGGTCCAAGGTCATTGTTTACTTTGTTTGTGTTTGGTTTAAATAAACTGCACTTGGGTTCTGCAACTCGCCTCCAGTGGACTATTGTTACCTTAGCCTTATATGTTCTAATTTTCTATAATCATGTAATTATTATCTCAATGGTTAGCATAAGTAGTCTTTAGTATGATCGGATATAAGTATATTTCTGCCTCGTACGGTGATCAGAATCCCCATCAAATCACAATCAGGAGTTATTTCACACACTTGCTGGTGTCTGAAAGTGAGTTTTGAGCTGAAATTGTTTTAAATGTCAACTAACTCTCATTAGAGTATTAGGTTAGGGTTAGTGGAATAATAGGACAGTCTAATAATACTCGAATGACTCCTAGTTGACATGTAGTTGCAAAGTCAGTGAATGGGTTGAAACAGACATTTTCAACATCAAACCTGATATATTTGCAAGGAAAAGTGTATGTTTTAAAATGCTGCGTCTGGTCATCATTACGTCTTTCCCCACTTTTAAATTTTCCATAGCGTTTCAATGAAATTGAGTTCATGAAAACCTCCAAATAAGCATGGCATTTTAATCAATATATCCCTATTCCTAATGCTCTGAAATGTCTTGTTTACTTTCTCTTGGGTTCCTGATTAGCAACAATTTCATGGATCCCAAGAGAGTTCCTTTAGAAAGAGGTTTGAGTCACTCCGTCGAACTCAATGCCGGTAATTGGTGAGAAAATTGCCCAATTTTGTCACTAATTGCCAAGAATTGTTTTTACATTTTAAGGCACAATGCAAAATCATGACCAGTGAGCAGTTAATGGCAATATATTTAATTAAATTAATATTTCTGTCAAGCATTGTTCATTGTGTTTAATTTCCACATTTTATTTCTAAATAGAATTGAATGTGTACATTTTATGTTTATGCACCTATAGGTATTCTTGGCTGTCCCGACAAATAATTAAAATATAAATGGCAATGGCTTTCTTTTCTCTTGAAGACTGTAAAATGACATGTCAGCTACCTGAAAACAGACCTTGATTAATCTCTAACCTGCTAGACACAGCACTTCTGCTGAACACACACTGATGTTCACACACTGAGAGCTCATTCAGAGACACCGACTGAAAAGGTCACTTCAATACAAACCCCAATAACAGTGACCATCACATCTACAGTACGTTCAATCACAGAGCACAGAATGATGAAGTTTTCTCTGGGTCTGAAGCGATGAACAACATCTGTTTGTACAGTACACGCTGTCATCCCTCCCTGACCTCATGTTTGGATTTTAATTGGTGTCAGTAATGGGTGTCCTGTGAAAAGAAGCCGTCAGCGCTGAATGTGAGGATGACGGACGCCTTCATAATCGCGCTCCTCTATGGAAACTCACATCTGAATGAAGACGAGCTCCTCATTTGCATGTAAAAAAGCCAAACCAGCACAGGCTGCTGTGAAATCTTTAATGTCAACATGAAATCAAACCCTTGTAACACATTCCTGCTCATAATGTGCACATCTCAACTGTATTCAATATTCCAAATGAAACCGATGCTTGTCTTTGAATATTTTAACAAAATGTCTAGAGCATTGGGGTATGAGAGTAGGATGCACACTTTAAGGTTGTTTAATACGATCAGGCATAACATTATCCTAATAATGTGTTGGTCCCTCTTTTGCTGACCCGTCGAGGCATGGACTCCTCTAGACCCCTGAAGGTGTGCTGTGGTATCTACTCCTTTTTTAAGGTGCTTTATCATAATTATTTATTATTTTTTATTATTAGCGCTTGACAGGAACGGTCCTCATTCAAAAATAAATAAAAAGTGAGAATAATGATCACAAGTTAACCCAGATAAAAACAATTAAAAAAAAGAAACTGTAGTTTACATTTACAATCAAATATAGGTCTATAGATTACAATATGAGCGAGTTCAAATAAACACATCTTAATAAACACTTTTGCACGGTGAAATGTGCTATTTAAGCGCTTTAACACAAATACGAGCTGCATTTGTTTTAAGGAACGCGTCTAAATGATGTTCTTTATGGATCCCCGAGTCGGATGTCGGATGGAGGAATTCTCCAGGGTGCTGAAAGTACACACTTCATCCACACTACCGAGGGAGGAGAGAGGCGATCGGCCACACCCGCTTCAGCTTATTGGGCATCTTTCCGTGGAACGTCACATGCAAAACAGCCACACGTTTATGCCGATGAATTATAGATTAAAGGGAGGCTGAACATGCAGATGCGGTCCCACACACACACACACACACACACACACATGCACCGATGACTGAGGAGAGAGATGCGTCCTGACGAGCCGTGCTGAAGCGACCTCCGTTTGACAGCGTTCACTCACAGACAGAAGAGCAAACACACACACACACACACACTCACACGATGCGTGGATTCCTCCGAGATGGGACAGCGCTGGCTCTCGTGCTCAATGCTTTGGTGCTCATCGCTGCAGCAGAAGAGGAGCTGATCTTCACCAATCATTATCTGGTCCAGCTGCACGAGGGGGCGACGGGAGATGCTCAGCAACTTGCCCTGGAGCATGGCTTCGGGAGTGCGAGGCAGGCAAGTGACTGTCGGGCTGGTGCATGCATGTTTGCATCAGGCACAAAGGCAGCTTTTTATGATCATGCAATACTATAGAAGCATATGCACCAATCGTGCACATCCGAGTACATGGTGTTCTTGTTTACAACAGAAACAAAGCAACTGGAATGAAGTGATATTCATTCTGCAGAAGTTGACAGGTGCACCCATTCACAAAGTCCTGCTTTTAATGGTCGTTTTCCTTCAGAAATCCTAAAGGAATGTGCACTCCGACTGGAGCTGACAAAAGAAGAATACTTGAAATGTGCAAATAATACAACTTGAAAACAGGAATCCAGTAGGATTTTATTTCATTCTTGGAGGGCATATTTAGATGCAAATTATGATTCTGCTCATATTGCATTGATATTTGTAATATACAATTATGCAGGTGATTGTGAAAACATTACGCAACTGAATCACATCATTTGCTGTAATATTCATATAAAAAACAAAACATTAACCCGGCAAATCTGCTGAAAATAGCACGTCTTGTTATTATACAACTAAAAATTATAACAGCATAATCAAAATAACACTTTCCTTAAAGATTTGATCTATAATGCATTATATTCGTGATGTATGTTATAATGCATTATATCTTTTCATAAATAATTGTAACCAAAGTTAAAACGAATTCACAGATAATACTTTCTAAATGTGTATTATAATGTATTATGGCTACATTATTCAATGCATTTCAAGGTGCAATTAATGCATTCAAAATACTTTTATAATGTATTGTACTATAAAGGCTAAATACTGTATAATGTAATGAGGAGCAGTAAGAAAATGACCATAAACATGTCTTTCATCCGACATCCCAATGTTTATTTATTGCGTCTCCATAAAGAGCCATTTATCACAGAACAGAGACTTGATTAGCTTGACAGATCAGCCTTGTCAAATGTCCGAACATCACTGGTGTGGAACAGAGCTTCACGTGCGGCCATGCATCGCAATAACACCTTTCAACTTATTATCATTCGTGTGGCTTCTTGAGAGAGAGAGAGAGAGAGAGAGAGAGAGAGATTTTATCCTTCTTATTCATGCACTCTTTGTCTGAACCAATGAATGATGCAATTCACTGCTTACTCTGCACATTGATAAACAATTCTGTGGTGAAGCTTCTATTAGTGTTTCTGGAGAGACTTTATTTTGCTTTAATTTCTTGATCAGAATTTCCCAATCACAGCTTGCCTTGCAAGACGCTTAAAGGGATAATTCCCCCAAAGATGAAAATGACCCTATGATTTACTCGCCCTCAAGTAACCCTAGGTGTAAATTACATAATTCTTTCAGACGAACACAATCATAGTTATATCAATAAATATCCTGGCTCTTCCAGGCTTTATAATGGCGGTGAATGGGAGTGATTTTGAAGCAAAAAAATATATAAACAATGTTTGAATTCCACGGTGAAGCTTCTATTAGTGTTACTGGATAGACTTTATTTTACTTCAACTCCTTGATCAGAATTTCCCAATAACAGCTTGCTTTGCAAGACGCTTAAAGGGATAGTTCCCCCAAAGATGAAAATGACCCCATGATTTACTCGCCCTCAAGTCACCCTAGGTGTAAATTACATTATTCTTTCAGACAAACATAATCAGAGTTATATTAATAAATATCCTGGCTCTTCCAAGCTTTATAATGGCAATGAATGGGAGTGATTTTGAAACAAAAAAAGCATATCCATATATAAACAATGTTTGAATTCTGCGGTGAAGCCTCTATTCGTGTTTCTGGAGAGACTTTATTTTACTTCAACTCCTTGATCAGAATTTTCTTGCAAGAAATCCTTGCAAGCTTGCCTTGCAAGACTCTTAAAGGGATAGTTCACCAAAAATGAAGATTATCCCATGATTTACTCGCCCTCAAGTCATCCTAGGTGTGTATGACATTCTTCTTTCAGACGAACACAATCAGAGTTATATTTTTAAAAAATGCAGCGGCTATTTACACTAAGTGAAAATAGCGATATATTCTTTACACCATGTAAAAGTAGCAGTTCTTTGCAATGTGTGTAAATAGTAATTACATGCAATTTATACTTTATTTTGACAGATACACACTATCTGTCAAACAATACTCTGTATTGTTATATTAACAGCATGCAATAATAACACAGAGTGTAAATGATTGTATTTATTAAAATGATTAAATGGATGCCGCCTTAATGGGACAATAAATCCCCCCCTACACCGACCCATAACCCTACCTAATAAATGCTTTTATGATTATTAAACATTTTGTTAGGCACTTTATTTCCACTTTTACAACATTTTCTTCATTTTAATTAAAAGTAAATGCCTTTTCGATGTGATGTGTGATGGGAAAAAAGAGAAGAGTGAGCTCTGCAAAACCAAGATCTTAAAGCCTTACGCTTTACTGACTAGACCACTGAAAACATTGAAAAATTAGCAATTTTTTAAATCTTGTTTTTCCCAACCAGGCATTGTTAGACAGAGCTAGTGTGAATAGCACTTGCAAACAAGCCGCGCTATTTGCACTTGGTGTAAATAGACACTCCGCCAAAAAAACATCCTGGCTCTTCCCAGCTTTATAATGCGAGTGAATGGGGGGTGAGATTTTGAAGCCCAAAAAACACATCCATCCATCATAAATGTAATCCATACAGCTCCAGGGGGTTAATAAAGGAGAAAAATATCCATATTTATAACTTTATAAACTATTATCACTGGCTTTCGGTAACGGTCGAACGCATTATTAACCCCGGGAGCCGTATGGATTACTTTTATGATGGAGGGATACACTTTTTGGGGCTTTAAAATCTCACCCCTCATTCACTGCCATTATAAAGCTGGGAAGAGCCAGGACATTCTTTAATATAACTCTATTACTAATTGTGTTCGGCTGAAAGAAGAAAGTCATAGAAGGATGGCTTGAGGGTGAACTATCCCTTTAAGAACAAGATTCAAATGAACAACGAGATATTGTGGGAAGGGGGATATAAATTATGGTGTAATTTACAACAAGATAGCCGAGTTAAAATGAAAAATGTAGTTTAGATGTAGTGTTTCAGAGCCATTAAGAGCGGGTTTTACATTTGGAAGGATGCAACTGGATCTGATTTGTAGCAGACTGACATTTTAATATTCTCTTATCAAACTGTATGAGTTCTTAATATTTCAAGTTAAGTGCAATGAACATGCTTTTGTAGTGCAACTCAATCTTGGAGTTTATCATGAAAAATAATGCCACATATTTCCCCAATGTTCTCTTATTATGATTTACAGTGAATATGTATTAGTTGGTGTCACCAAGACAAAGTTTTGTAGATCGATGTAAGCCAATAAAGTTCTTGCCTGATGATCAAAAAGTGTCAGTTTATGAGATAAAGTTCATATCATATGATCATTTCTGTGGGGAGCATTAGTGGTATTGATTCTGACTCATATCTTACTTTAAATGCAAATATTGCATGCACAAACAAGCATCATTTCTAGGCAAATTTCAACACATTTTAATGCAGATGAGTGTCAGTTTATGAATTCACATGAACAACAGAGCGGGATGAAATATTGGCACTCTGTAATTTGACCTTTGAAAACAGAGCATTATCATTACATTAAATCAATCATCTCAAGTGCATCTGCTGGGTATGCTTTATTCCACACTTCTTAAGAGGCCAAACTCTTCTAACAAAAACTTGTTTCATTTCAGCTTCCTTTCGCTGAGGGGCTGTTTCATTTCTACCCGCGGGAAATCCCTAAAACCCGGAGGAAACGCAGCCTTCACCACCTCCACCGCCTGGCGAAGGATCACCGGGTAAGACCAGGATCTCACAGTGTGTTTGTTCCCATAGAAACTAGCCCAGGCATTGGAAAACAATAGCTAATCTGATGCCAGATCGTTCGTTTGTGAGAGTTAAAGGCTAACGTGTCAATCAAGTTTTTGGCTTGATGTTTGATTGTCATTTTATCAGGTATTATGCCATTATGCTTACTTTGTTTGAACAGACTGCACTTTCTGTTTAGAGCTGAGACTACTATTTCATACAAAAAATTATTTTGCTCTAAATGAAGCATAGATGGATTTATGAGACAGGAAACGTGAAGATTTCCATCTGTAAGATTTAAGCCTATAATCCTGTGAGGCGGTACGGCACCAGTTTGCACTCGCATGAGAGGACCTGTTCAGTTTCTGCACTTTTAATAACTAAACAGCTATTAATGTTCAATTGTGGGTTTCAATCGGGCTTGGAGAGTTGAATTATTTATTAGTCTGTTCATCAGGGCTGAACCTCTCAAAAGCATCGCTCCGGCTGGGGTTTGTTAACTCATCCGCTGGCATAAAATGTTTCCCAGATCCACATCAACTTATTGATTGTTTGCAAAGATCTTCAAAACATGAAGATGCATTAAATGGGAACTATTATGCCACTTTTTACAAGAGTGTGTATGTGAAGTTTCAGCTCAGAATACCCCACAGATCATGTTTTATAGCATGTTAAAATTGTCACTTTTTGGGGGGTGAGCAAAAACGCAGCATTTTTCTGTGTGTTCCTTTAAATGCAAATTAGCTGGTGCTCCCCGCCCCCTTTCATGAAGAGGGCGGAGCTTAAAAAGCTCATGCTCTGGCATACCGGCAACAACAAAACCGGTCAATCTCACGCACTAAAAATGTCATAAACTGTCCGTAGCGGTGTTCAGACTGTACTGTGCGTAATAAATGCGCGTTTATGAATTACGCAGACGGTGAGCTTCTCACTCAGGGGTGTGTCTATGCTAACAGGGCAGATCGTCACCGGATGTGGGCGGGGCTTCTCCCTACAATGACATCATTGTAGGGGAGAATCTGAACTAGCGCGTTTGAAGAGACTGCTTTTGATTTATGGGAATTATAAACAAATGAGTGAGTGTATTTTTACCATTATAGGATAGTTGTTCTCTCACACTGTTAACACATCGGTGTTCAAGCACCTTATAAAAGTGAATTTTGCATAATAGGTCCCCTTTAAATTAAGTTATTGCTGGTGAAAGCTTCTTTGGACATCAGGCGAACAAACTGATTTCTACTTGATTCACGTAAACGGTCATAATCTGAATCTGGCGTATTTCATGTCAAATAAGAAATAATGCATGCTGGGACTTTTAGGAATTGTAGATAAAATCAAGTCCCGCCTCCAACCGTTTGGCTAACACCCGCTCTTCACCATCCAATCATGGTGATGAATAAAACCAAGTCCGCATTTTTTCCTCATTGATTATCTTGTTCTGCAATACATCACATTGTGGAAGTGAAATGTATTAAGAACAGTGGGTACTTCTTTTGAGTTCACGACTGCTAAAAACGTATATGTGTGTAGCAGAGGTGTCAAGTAACGAAGTACAAATACTTCGTTACCTTACTTAAGTAGAAATTTTGAGTATCTATACTTTACTGGAGTAATTATTTTTCAGCCTACTTTTTACTTCTACTCCTTACATTTTCAAGCAATTATCTGTACTTTCTACTCCTTACATTTTATAAAAAGCCTCGTTACTCCTATTCCATTTCGGCATGTTTTCATTCTGGCTTGTCATAAAAAAAAAAAAAAACTATCCAGACAAATCGCGCCATCCGGACAGAGTGAATTTGATTGTGGTTGGATGAGAAGGATAAACACAAACCATTCCGACACCCTATTGGGCTGTAAGCGATCAATTACGCCTGCACCTGCACAAATCACACACCATGAGCCAGATAGGGCGGGTCCTCGCGACGAGCACGCACTTTCAGCCAATCAGCGATCAGCAGGCAGACGTGCTCAGCCTCATTCATGACTTTAGCCGGGGTTTTAGCGCGATAACTACAGTGATCGCTATGCCAGTGGCATAAATATACAGTAAGTTGTATCTACAGTAAAGAGTGGGAGAGTGACTCAACTCTCAAACGTGAATTACACCTGTGACTCGAAGACTCTTTATAAATATAACTGTGACTCCTGTCCATCATCATATACACACTTAGGACACCTGACTGCAACTAGCAACCCCTACAGCTGCCATTTTGACTGTGCTAAGTGCATGTGCAATGTACTTCACGAAAGACATACTGTAGTTTTGTCAAAGCAAAGTGCAACACAAGGGTAAGCGCATTGTTATTTATTTGTTGACGGATTATTGTACAGTATAAATGAATTACGCATTTTGACATTGGTGTGTGCATTAACGTGTGAAATGCCTGTTAATTACATAGCTTTTTCCAATCTCTATATTGGTCACTTTTTGCAAGTAAATTGGCTTCTTACTGTTGACATTGAAAATCTTGTGTTTTTCTAAGGGATTGCTGTTTTGACAGTTTCTACCTGGACATATAGTCATATTTGAACCATTGTACTGGGATTTTTTTTTTTTAATCATCAATGTTATGCTTTAAGGAGATAAAATGGTAACTTACTTATCAACATTGATTGGTATGGCAATAAAATAATATCACATTATTTTGGCAGTTAAAGTTTTGGGTTTTTTTCTTGGAGTGACTAGTTGCCTATAAGTATTGTAAGAGGTGCAAAATTGTTATCAATAACCAGGCATGTTATCAATAACCATTTTTAAAAATTATATATATAAATGTACATTTGGTGAGGTTTTTGGGCTGGAAATTGTTGACCCAATCTGTCCACACTGATCACACATTCAAAAAATGGTTATTGATAACATGCCTCTGAATTTTGACTTTTTGCACCTTTACAATATTTATAGGCAACTAGTCATCAAATCTTCCACTCCATGAAACACGTTAATGCTCAGTAGTACACAATATGGTTCTTTAATGTATTTGCATTGTCCTAAAATGCATTCATTTTCAATGGGAATATATGCGGCTGAAACGCGTAGCCAAGTGCATCTAAAAATGTTCAACATTAACTTTTTAATATAACATTATAGTCATTATGGCCTTCAGAAAAATGTTTTTTTGAGGAGGTGGGGTATGCACTGTGGCGCGGCCTAATCTTTTGTCCTTAAAGGGATACTTCACCCAAAAATGAAAATTCTGTCATCATTTACTCACCCTCAAGTTGTTCCAAACCTGTATGAGTTTTTGTTCTGAAGATATTTTGAAGAATGTTTGTAACCAAGCAGATAGAGCAACCATTGACTGCCATAGTAGGGGAAAATGCTATGGCAGTCAATGGTTGCATATAATCTGCTTGGTTACAAAAATTCTTCAATCTTCAGAACAAAGAAACTCATACAGGTTTGGAACAATTTGAGTAAATTATGACAGAATTTTCATTTTTGGGTGAACTACCCCTTTAATGGCATTTTTTCCCCTTACATTACTTTTACTTTTATACTTTAAGTAGTTTTGAAACCAGTTACTTTTACACTTTTACTTGAGTAAAAAGCTTGAGTTGATACTTCAACTTCTACAGAAGTCTTTTTAAACCCCAGTATCTATACTTCTACCTGAGTAATGAATGCGAATACTTTTGACACCTCTGGTGTGTAGTATGAATGTTGCTCAGTTGCCATTCACAAATCCTCTCCCGTGGCCTCATGGGATAGTAAAGTGTCCATTGTATGCACACTTCAGAATCTCACAGGAAGCCGTAGGTCATCCGGGCCTATTTGTCTACTCTTTTATGAGTCAATTCAGACATACCTCTTTTGTCACACTGTTTTTCTCCTACTATATAGCAGGGAAGTGTGTGATCTTGGATGCAGACAGTGTTTTATGTTTAATTCAATTCACTTTAAATAAGAAACCAATCACTAATGCCTCTGTTTTTCTGTGTCTGTTTCCTTCTATCGCATGGATGATATCTCTGAAAACTTCCCCACTTAGAGTTTTGATTCAATTAGACTCCGTTCCACCGACCAATAAACCATTGGGTAATAAATTCAGAAGTGACAGTCCCATCACATTCCATCCATTCATCATCTTGACAAATGACACACGTCTCATTAACAGACTTTAGCTCAGCGGGTCTCAGCCGATGGCCACAACCTGGAAACGGACAGCAGGGGAAAAACATTCGCAAACGCAAACAACAAATCTTACTTATCGTAAGAGCATGAGGCTTATCGACTTTTTCTAAAGCGAAGAAAATGCTTGCAATATTGTTGTTGACGTCAAAGGTTTTGTGTCCAGTCAAACTCTACTGTATTTTGGGGAAAATTATCAGAATTTAGCCAGTGGTAACTTGCAATTGTTATCTTAAGTAGCTATTACCTGATTTAATGCAATGCATAAAAATTAAGGTTTGGGGTATAAATCAATGTATTTAGGTGTGTTCAGACAGACAGCTGTAAACAAAACTACACAAAGTAAAGGAACATATGACGCAGACTACATTAAATACAGGTTTATTTCAATGAGAATAATTCTTATGTTGGTTTGTTCCAATCCCAGCGTGTTTTCGGATGCGATTTGCATGAAACCATTGAAAGAGAGTCATTTAGAAACCCAAATGTACAGCCTTGCTGCATTGGTTTTGAATATTGTTGGGCCTATGCAGTTTGATTTTAAGGACATTTCTGTTTAAGTGGTGACCCAACATTGTTCAAAACTAATATCCTGGAGCAAAAGCATGGATTCACCTCAACTTTAGACGCTCATTCATATTGAAGCAAAAAGTCTTCGAATGACCCTGGAAGGCCCTTCAGAATCGATGCAGAAGAATGAAGGGGAGGTTTCTCCATCGCCACAATCATTTTCAGCTCAAGTGTTGTGACAGAGCGCTGTGTATTGATCTGTTTCCTGTTTTTGTGCTCTGCTCATTCACACTCTCCTCTCAGGTTGTTTACACTGAGGCACTGGTAATATTTGCTTTGCTCTTCATTTGGACGGTCTCTCCCTTTCCGTCCTGCTCAGATGTTGCATAACACCGTTCTTCGTTATTCTGCTGAACGTCGACACACAATTTTACTTCTGTAATCGGACATATTTCCAATGCAAGTTACATTTAAATAAAGAATTACAAAGATGACATGAGCTAAAAATAAGGGTTTTTTAATTGGGATTTGTGGTTCTATGATGAAATATGATTTCATTGCACAAAAAGTAGAAAAGGATTCTTGGTTTTTGGGTTTAATTTTGGTTCTCCTCGAAACCCCCCTTTTGTAAGCTTTATTGTTAAGAGTGTAGGGAACTGTTCAATTCTATCTCATCTGGGTTTTGGGTTTTAATTCAACAATGCTACAGGAGCAATTATAACACACTTCACCTTTAAAGACACGTTTAAATATGAATGACTCTTTTGAACTTTATGGACAAAATTAAGAAGGATTTTTATGCAAAGCTACCTCTGAAACTGTATTTTCTTTAGGGAATGCAAATCTGCACTGCTTGATTTTTCTCTTGGATTAATCATTTCAACTTCTCATTTGAAAGTCTCTTCGGATAAAGCAGTCTTCCAAATGAATAAATGCATTAAAATATAATTGCATATGAAGATCTGGCTGCAAAGGGAAAGGATAGTGTTCAGGGTGATGCACATATGAAGCGGACGGTGCCATTTTGAGAAGCAGCAACATCTGAGTCACGAGTATGTCAGATGCGAGGAGATAAGACAGGCTGTGCTGAGCGCAGTCCCACAGGAAACGGGGAACAGAGATGAACGAGAGAGAGAAGCAGACAGGGTTAAGAACATATGCCTGAATCTGTCCTCGGCATTATGTTCCCTTAATCAGGAAACATCATTCTAATGTTTTTTAAGGATCAGAAATGGTATAACACAATGCAACTGATTGCGAAAATAGTAAATGAAAGGTAATGTGTCCTTCAAAATTGTTCTGCAAATTACGTGAATTTTTACAATAGACCGAACCGACCCATAAACCCCGTGAAGCCAATTTAATCCTTGTACCTGTCACTTTCCCATCTTTCGGCTCAAATCCGAGCAACTCAATTATCATGTCCTTGAATCTAGTTCCCGGTAGAGATAGATTCTCTTGTCATCTTTTGAAGAAAGAAGCGCATGAATAGAATACAGATTTGTACTATGACTAAAATCCCGAATCACAGTATGAGTAATTTTTATAAGAGTAATATCATGATATACATTTTCCCCTGGAAATTGAATAATGTGGTACTGGCAATTTGTGGATAAACCAGTGATTTAAATATTTTACAAATGAAAGGTTCATTTCATTTGATTATTTTAACTTTTTATTTAGAAATTAATGGATGCATATTCAATTGTTAAGATTTTTCATAACAAATTGAGTTAAAACAATATTCAAAACAGTAAATTAATTATAACGAGAATTATATCAATAATTCAGACACTACATTCTGACTGACTTCTGTCTTAATTTTACAAACCCAAAATAAAACAGGTTCTCAGGAAACTCGGATATCAAAAACATGATCAGAACATCCAACTTAATGCGATGAAGATTCGAACAAAGACACATGCTGCGTCCCAATTCGCCTACTTATACTACGTCCTAAATGTATGTACTCTTTTTGTGAAGAAAAAGTAAATACTTTTGAGTGTGTAGCAGAAGAGTATGCAAGCTTTGGGACATACTACTTAGTCATCTTTAACGGACTCTGTTGCTTAGTTACAAGCATCCCGTCACCGTTTAAACTGCCCTGTCAATCATCGTCACAGTTCAAATCCTCCACATTCAATTTAATTTCCTACCGTATCGGAGAGAAATGTAATAGCTTTTAACACTTTTTATCCGCGTTTGTAGTTCTAATCGAATCCTCGTCCATCTCGCAATGGGTTGTATCAGCCGTTTGAGTGCGCATCGATCTGCACTTCGAATTATGACCGGAAATAGTAGACCATCTGGGAATCTTTGGAATACTCTTTTCAACATACTACGATTTGGGACATACTAATTCTTTTTTCAAATACTTTTTAGTACGGATAGTATGCGAATTGGGACGCAGCGTAAAAGAAAAAAGGCTCATTATATACTAACACAAACCACTGAACAGAATGAGTGACAGGTGCAGTGCATTAAACAATCAATGAATAACCATGAAAACAAGACACTAGTGCAGGCAACAGAAGAGTGCAAAATCAACTAAGAATACAACTCAAACAAAACTCAAATTCAGACATAACATGACATTATCCCCCCTTCAAAGAGGTGCATCCAGGCGTCTTAAACATATTCCAACAGAGGAGGCTGGGAGGGGGCATAGGAGGAGGACAAGGAGCAGGGAGAACGGATCACCAATGACCAGGGACGAGATGACGGCGGGAGGAGGAGTGACCCCTAACAGAGCCATCTGGAAGCAGGAACTGATGGAGGGAGGAGCCATAGTGTAGAGCCGACTGACTGAGGTGATCCCCGTGGAGCTGAAGTGCTGAAACTCCAGGGCAACGGCGCTAAACTGGAGGGCCGAGGTGGAACCACGGGCTCACAGAACCAAGATGGAGGCGGGGACTCAGATAAGACAACAGTGGAGTCGGAGAGAAGGAAGAGCCCGGTGGAGCCAAAGGGGTGGAGGATCGAGGCACAGCCAGAGAACCGGAAGTCCGTGGCACAACCAGGGGGATGACTGGCCAAGGTGAAGCCGGAAGGACGAGGGAGCCCGGCGGAGCTTTGGGGATCACGGGCCACAGTGGAGCCGAGAGAGTGTGAAGCCAAGGTGGAGCCAAAGGGTTGACAGGGTGAAGTGAAGTCCGGGGCTCGAAGGCTTGAGGTGGAGCCAGGGAATCGACACACCTAGGCGGAGCTAGCGAGCTGGAAGCCCAAGGCGGCCAAGGAGCCAAAGGGCTGAAGTGGAGACGGGCCTGCGGTGGGCTCGTTTGTGCTCCGCTTGGGGTGTGGCTGCGAGTGCAGCATGTGCTGTGTAGATTGTGGCCGCTGACAATGAATAATCCTCCTCACTCTCACTGATGGTGAAGAGGGATCCGCAATGTAATAGCACCCATGAACGTCCCTCGAGTACCATCTCCTGCCCAGAAAAACACACACAGGCTGATGTTGTCGTAGTAGATGAGATGGAGAAGTCCTGTTTGTGTTCCTTAAGGGAATGTTCCCCCTTGGAGAGGAGGAGGATCTGTATGCCGTTAGATCCGTTTTCAGTGTTCAGTCTTTCTGTCACAGTCGGTCGACGTGGAGATGAAATAAAGCTGGATCTTTTTTGCAAACTCAAAATGAAACAAAGGTTCTCAGGAAACTCAAAAACATGAACAGAACAGCCAACTTGGGACCAGATTTACTAAACTCTGCAAATTAGCATGAGAACACAATTCCAGAAAATGCGTAATCTACTGACGACATGCAAATTAAAGAACACAGACACAGCCGGATAATTTTCATACTGACCAACACAATCTACCAAGAGCAGCGCAAATTAGCATCGGTTTAAGACATGCTTTTTTTGGGTGGTAAATAATGCCGCAAATACCAGTAAATTGACGAGCGCAAACCTTAGTAAATCACCTTGCATGATTAATTTAAATACGCCCCTCCCATAAATACTGCTTCTGAAAGGGAAACTCCTGCAAATGCAAATGCAATAAGATCAGCGGCCAAATTAACCCTGACCAAGCCTTTCAGCGCTAATTCATCACTGCGTGTCTTTAGTAAATCCTGACAGTAGTTTTTAATGCCCAAAGATGGTTTGCGCTAGTGCTGGGCGGTATGACCAAATATTTATATAACAGTATTTTTCAAAATTATATCGGTTTTGCGGTATATGACGGTATTTTTGTCCCCTATGCAACCATATTTTCTACTGATTGAGAGAGGAAATACTGCAGGAGATTGACCAGAATGCCCTGTTTTACTGTCATGACGAGTGAATATTGTAGAGAAACCCCACACTAGAGTTAATACAGGTTTACAAAGCCCCACAAAATGATCATGGGCGGAGACAACAACCAATAAAACACTCATTACAGACACATGAATATTAAAATATGACCATGGAGATAGAAAAAAAAAGAGTTGAGGGCACCGTAAGCATTTTAAAAATCTAACCCTGTATAACAACAAATTGCCAAAACGAGGAAAGAACATTTAAAAGGTCTAATGGTATTTTCAATACATTAAGAGTACTACAGTCTCTGAACAAATGACACACGTCAGTTTAACACAGAAAGAATAAAGCAGTTACATTTTTGGCCATTCTTCTTTGAATTGTCAGTCTATTTATTAACTTACATCGTTTTCTGTGTATCAGAATAACCCATCATGTCATCGCGGTCGTGATCAGACGTATAGTTCAGTGTCCTTTGCATAACGTTACATTTCATTTGAAGAAGGCGTGATGAAATATGACAACAGCACATCAGTTGAATTAAGTTACTTGACAAGGCCGCTGAATTGACATTTTTGTAGTCTGCATTATTACTTTTAATCATCTCTTTTAAGATATTAAATACATTAAGCCCAATCTCAAGTCATATTTATCTATAATGCATTTGAAATAACATAATATTTTATACATACTTGTACTGCCACATGGTTCGGCATCTGTGAAGATCTTTCCAAATGGGAAGATTCACATTTTTTCTGAATAATGTCCTGGATGATTTGAGTATCTTAGCGTGACCCTTATTTGCACCAGTACTGGTGATATGTTGTCTATATTCGTTGATTTGAATGACTCTGAGTGGGAGTGGCATGTGTTGATTTACTGGTGCAGTGGATCGATAGGGTCAAGGAGCTCTGACCTCTCATGGGTTTCCAACAACACCACTGAGGGTTATTCATACCCTTGCGGACAGCTTTGTGGTTTTCATTGTTAGCGTTTTAGTCTTGGTAATGAAATGAAATGGACGTAAAGGTGCAAAGTAACAATTTGCCGCAAATTGTGCTGATTTAAAGTTTTATTCCAACATGAACGTGAACAGATTTTTCACAAAATGTTACTGCATAATATGTGCCCTTGATATTTTTATTTAAAACATTATTTTATTATGCATTAGTTATAAATATAAGTAAATGAACTATGTTTCATCCTTTTGCTTGAAGATGTAAAGTTTATATACAGTACTGTGCAGTGATATAAACAATTACAAGGTGAATAGGTGTTTTTATCAGAATGCAGAACCAGAACTATATGTTTCATAATAGATTCTCTGTTCTCTAATCTGTGTGTTCTCTAATCTGTTTACACGTGGCGCTACAACCAAGATCAAAATGTAAATTAGGAAGCAAAATGGCAGTGAAAATGAAAAATGCTGATTTGATGCTAGCATCTGTGTTGTCTGGAGGGCCGGTCTGAGCCGCCATCAAAGCGCTCTTTGAAACGGAGTGCAGACTTTGATCTGTTTTGTCTTTATTTCGGGAGCGAGCGCTCATGTAAATGTGAGAGCGTAATTGGGGGTTTCTTTGTCTGAGAGGCATGGCTGACGTCATGCTTTGGTAGTGATGGGCTTCGGGGGGTTTCTGCTGCTGTTGAGGTGAAGGGTCTCGCTGTGAAGCTTTTTTAGTGTGCTGGTTTAAAGGACAGCCGTCCAACCATGAGTAATCCTGCACTTTCAGACTCTGCTCTGCTGTTTGTGCCTACTGATAAGACTTCACCAGGTCACCAGCAGATGTTGTGTTTTGGACGCTTTTGAAGGCTTTTTAACTCACTTAGAGACTTTAGATACAACTTAAAGTTAGGGTAGGCCATTTTTGGCGAGGCTAGCAATAGCGAGCTAACTTTAAAAGCATAAGATCCCACCCTTCCTTCAGAGCATCTTCAAAACACATGAACGCTGCACAGTCTGCAAAACGTTAAACTACCATAATGTCTCAAAGCACATAACGTTACAATAATAATGAGCATAAACAACTTAAAGAGCGCTGGACCACCTGACTGCTGCAGATTCATTTCAGCGTTGATAGTGTTGACATTGGACGGACATTTTATGGTCCTTCGCCTTCCACAGACGATACATACATATAAATACTTATAGACCAATTAACTTAGTGATTGCTAACTTATATATTGCCACTTTATACGTGTTTTTAAAGGGGATTATGATTTTACTTTTGTAACATTAGTGAGTGTGTAGTGTCGCTGTTTGAGCATAAACAACATCTGCAAAGTTACGACGTTCAAAGTTCAAAGCAAAGGGAGATATTTTATTTTACAGAAATGGCTTTTTAAGGACTACAACAAACATCTGGGAGGGACTACAACGAGCTTCTTCTAGTGACATCACTAACCCTAAAATTTACATAAACCCCGCCCCTGGGACCATGTTGAGAAGAGGAAGAGCTGTTGTAGTCGAGCACATTTGGGAGTCGCTCAAGCTGTCGTACGTCTTTCACATTTATTGATACAGTACGAACACAAATGCAAAACCATGTCATAAAGCAAGATTACAATATAAGTTATAACCGTAATTAAACTAAACTATCCCTGTTCTCTCTTCATCACACACCAGCGCTTTATAGGTTATCATGACAGAATATGCTAATCAATGACTTGAAGATCGTTAACTCATAAATTCATCAACTATCCCTTCAGAAACGTCCTGTCTTGAGTCTCTCCATCATTGTCCGACTCCGGTTTGAACATAAAAGGCTGAACAGTTTCAGTGTGTGTCTGCGTGAGGTGATCTGAGCTGCTAACACGAGCTCTTGAAGCTCCGCCCTCTTCTTGAAAGGGGGCGGGGAGCAGCAGCTCATTTGCTTTTAAAGGGACACACAAAAATGGCACGTTTTTGCTCACCCTCAAAAAGTGACAATTTTAATTAATTTACTTATATTAAATCTATGATTTAATTATTAAATGCAATTATTCAAACAATTTTTTATTTTGAAAATGTATCAGCAAATGTTGAAAATAATTAATTCATGCAGTAGGTGTTGTTTAATTCAAGTTGTCACCTTTATTTTTAGCGCTTTATACAACAATAATAAACAGGGAAATAACAGAATCGAATATGAGACACAATCAAATTTTGTTTGTTGGTTCAGCTATAAAGTCATCATCATTGTTAGTTCATGTTAAATAATGTATTTAACTAAAATAAACCTTAAAGTGTTACAATAAGCAAAAAGGTGCATATGGCCATGCTATGTTATGATTACACTCTTCTTCCTTATTGCTAAGCACAGGATTTATCTGCTGTAACACAGTATTCAATGTAAGTTGCCTTTGCTTTGTTTTCCAGGTGAAAAATGTGTTTCCTCAGGAGGGTTTTGGTCGTCAAAAGAGGGGCTACAGAGATATCAGCAACTTTGACGTCAATATGACTGACCCGCTTTTCACCAAGCAGTGGTATCTCGTAAGTAATTATTGTTCATAACGTCTTCATTTTATTTGACCTTCAAGCATTGGAACTGATTGTATTGCATTAGTCGGGATCGCTGATGACTCTTCATTTAAACGATTTTCCTCATTAGCCATCGCCGTCAACAATGGTGCATGAGCCAGCGTCGAAATATGCTGATATCTTTATTTCTCCAGGGCTTATCGTGACATCCCTGTCTGTTTTGCAGAGGAGAACATTCTTTAATTTAGTTTGTTATTTATAAACTCCTCAGCAGGGTTGCAGCGAAGTGTAATATCTGTGTGACATTTATTTTCCCTTCTGCGCCCATCCCTCATAACATGTCATTTTCAGTGCGCCGGGTGCTCAGCTCGTGTGACGCTTTCGCTCTTGTTTGATTAGATAAATACAGGCCAAGCGGATGGGACCCCAGGGCTGGACCTCAACGTGGCAGAAGCCTGGAACTTGGGCTTCACTGGCAAAGGTGTGACCATCGCCATCATGGACGACGGTGAGAACAGTTATATATGACTTAAAGTGCCCCTATTATGCTTTATTGGACATTTCCTTTCATTTAGTGTGTAATACAGCTGATCAAAGTGCAGAACAATTATCAGTTAATGTATTCCAAAAGAAAGAAGTGATTCTGAACTGAAACGAGTCATCAGTGATTATTGATAATGCCCGCCTCTGGTCTTGATTGGCTGAAGCATTGGCTGCATAATGCTCTTAGCCCCTCCCTCAAACACTGTAGTTTAAACTACTTTGCATAATGCTCACCTCTGGTCTTGATTGGCTGAACAGCGTCTCTTAGCCCCGCCCTCACACAGTGTAGTTATAACTAACTTGCATAATGCCCGCCTCTGATCTTGATTGGCTGAACAACATCTCTTTGCCCCGCCCTCACTCACTGTAGTTGTAACAAATTTGCATAATGCCTGCCTCTGGTCTTGATTGGCTGAACCGCGTCTCTTAGCCCCGCCCTCACACACTGTAGTTGTAACTAATTTGCATAATGCCCGCCTCTGGTCTTGATTGGCTGAACAGCGTCTCTTAGCCCCACCCTCACACACCTTAGTTGTAACTAATTTGCATAATGTCCGCCTCTGGTCTTGATGGGCTGAACAGCGTCTCTTAGCCCCGCCCGCACACACTGTAGTTGTTACTAATTTGCATAATGCCTGAGTCTGGACTTGATTGGCTGAACAGCGTCTCTTAGCCCCACCCTCACACAGTGTAGTTGTTACTAACTTGCATAATGTCCGCCTCTGGTCTTGATTGGCTGAACAGCGTCTCTTAGCCCCGCCCGCACACACTGTAGTTGTTACTAATTTGCATAATACCTGAGTCTGGACTTGATTGGCTGAACAGCGTCTCTTAGCCCCGTCCTCACACACTGTAACTGTACCTAATTTGCATAATGCCTGACTTTGTTCTTGATTGGCTGAACAGCGTCTCTTAGCCCCGCCCTCACTCACTGTAGTTGTAACTAATTTGCATAATGTCCGCATTTTGTCTTGATTGGCTGAACAGCGTCTCTTAGCCCCGCCCTCACACACTGTAGTTGTTACTAATGTGCATAATGCCTGAGTCTGGACTTGATTGGCTGAACAGCGTCTCTTAGCCCCGCCCTCACACACTGTAGTTGTTACTAATGTGCATAATGCATGAGTCTGGACTTGACTGGCTGAACAGCGTCTGTTAGCCCCGCCCTCACACACTGTAACTGTACCTAATTTGCATAATGCCTGACTCTGTTCTTGATTGGCTGAACAGCGTCTCTTAGCCCCGCCCTCACTCACTGTAGTCGTCTCTGAGAATGGTAGAGTTTGGTTGGTGTTGGTCATGTGGAGAAGATGCTGTTTTCTGCTGAGATTGAGACGGTCAAACCCACGCCATCGTTACTGTTTGTATCGCTGTGTGTCAAGAGCTGAGCGTTTGCTTTCTGACCAATCAGAGCAGAGCAGCTCTCAGAGAGGCGGGGTTTAGAGAGACTGAATCATTGATGGAAGCGTTTCAGACACGGAGAGAAAAGAGCAGATGTTGATGATATTATGAGAAAAAATATTGACCTTGGATGAATGTAAACCTGTTGCAGGAGACTGTGGAACAAATAGCGTAATGGAGCACTTTAAAGGCTTGATAATGTTCAGTATTGTTAGCAAATTTCCTCATGTAAAGATTGAATGCTCAGTAACATACTATTTTGACATCCCCTTGCAGGTATTGATTATCTACATCCAGATCTCGCCTCAAATTACGTAAGTACTCCCCCCACATTTAATCCTCATATTTAATATTTATATAATATGTGAAGTAAATATTGTAAACACTTTACAATGAGGTCAACTTTTACTCAAGTTACTGTAGTAAACACTGCTCAAAGGTATCACTCTTTACAACGTCGGACACATAACGGTTATTCATTTGATTAGCCTTTGACTTGACTACATTATCAAACCGGATTTTTAAGACTGTCTTTGGTTCACTGCAGTTTTAAAGGGAAAATACTCAGCAATGGTGTTGACGGATGAATTTGCACATGGTTTGTCTTAAAGCATATTAAAAACACCACGTAGACACATAAACAACTTGACTTTAATAAAAATACAACAGTTCATTGTTAGCTCATGTCAGCTCAAATCCATGAAATAATATTAACAGATACAACAGTTGCACTTTATTTTACCTAAAAAAGTACTGGGTAAGATAATGTAGCTACATGCGTTAAGGTTAGGTTTCAAGGTTGGTTTAGGGTTATTATTACCTAGTTATTACAGTTGTTTTAAGTAATATAATATAGTTCATAGAATGTACATTAGAAATAGGACTGTAAAATAAAGTGCTACCTACACAAATTATGATTAATTTTGAAATTAATAAATGCTATTTTTCATTGTTAGTTCATGTTAACTAATGGAACTTTGTTGTAACTTGTACTGTCCAAAAATAGTTATTGCTGCGTGGTTATTTAATCGAATGCCCGGCAAACATGATTTTATTATCAAATACAGTTAGCATGACTCACATTTGGTCATGCCACACACATACAGCTAGAGTTCCTCTCATACGTCTAGAACTCGTCTAGTGGCAGATTAACCGCAGATTAACTCGCTAACCCAGTAAACTCCTCTGTGGCAAAATAATACGTTGTTTTTAATTTCTCAGTCTAATTAATATTTAATGTTCATGCGGATTGAGAAACAGTACAGCATGTAGACAGTGGACTAAATCCAGTGTATGGCAATGATCCCTGTTGTAAAGGTTTGCAAAGACAGGCTATCTTTTCTTCAAACAGATGACACATTTGCATCCTGTGCGCAATTAAATATGCAGCTAATGGTTGAGTTCGCTTCCCCGCTGAGATGGGATTTTGCTGCACCTTGGCAATTAAGAAATACTGCCACACATCATACATCAGTGCCTTACTTGCATGCATAGATCTCTTTCCTGTGTCTCTCAGAAGAGATGTACTATTTTCTGTCTGCCTGTCCTTCACGACTTTCGATAAAAAAGGCTGGTGTGGACTTGCTAAAATACTCTTACAGTGTTTCCTGCACTTATAGCGGCAGTGTCAAGGCAAAGGCAATGATGTTTTAGTAATGATGTTTAGAGTTGTGAGCTTTTCAGTCTGAATTGAATGTGATGAAAGAATGATTTGGTGCCATAAAACAATACAACATCTATAAATAGTTAATGCATTTTCCTTTTGTGCTGTCTTTACCAGATGCACGCAGCAACAAACACATTCATGAACGAATGACTCTTATGAACTAGTTATTTTTAGTGAATCTTAAACCTGTAAAGCCTATTATATCATAATTGATACAATAATTTATAAGGCCCCCAAATCGGTGGTTCTCAAAGAGGGGTCCGGGACCAATAGCCAGGGGGTCCGCAAAATAATTTGCTAGGCTACCATATTTTCCAGACTATGTTGCATTTTTGTATAATCTGAAACATGCTGGGCAAAATATATGGGCTTTTTTAGATCTTTAGATCTAATGGACGAAATAAGCTCAAGCAATTTACATATGAATGCATCTGGAGATGACAGAGAAACACACGGAGGGCATCCTTTAGATTCTGCTCTGACAGACTCAAGACCAGCCGAACGCTGTGAGCGAGTGTTAGAGATCAGGAATTGAAAGAGAACATTGAGATTGGGACGTTTTTCCTCTTCAAACCAAACTTGGGTCTTCAGCCGACAAAGTTTAAATCCCGTCTGGCTAGTACGCGTCCCATAATGTTTAGCATTAGGTTAGTAGGAGGAGGCTAGGTGGTCTTTTGTGGCTGTTCGAACTAATTCGACCACATGAGCATTTACACTACGAAAGCAATCTGGTCGAATGCCTTTTCAACTACCTCTAGAAGTGGTCGAAAGTGGACAAGCTCAAAAATTTTTAGACCCTGTTTACTCCTGTATTTAGCATCGTCCACTTGTGATCTGATCGACCAAAAGTATCTTAATACCAGGTGTAAACAGGGCCTTACACGGCCTAATGCATTTAAAGTCAAATAAGCAAAACGTAGAAACTTAGTTAACGTAGACAATAATTATTGTTAAAAAAAAACACGTTAGATTTTGGTTTATAGAAATTGTCTGTGGGTTACATATGTAACCTGGTTCCCTGAGAAGATGGGTTATTGTGCATATGGCGTGCTTCAGCGTGCTCCGGAATCAAGTGTTAACATGAGCCAATACTATTGGCCATGGACAAAGTCAGGTGACGTTGTGTAGTATGTGACTACATCCATAAAATGGCACCCGCAAATTACGTCACCAGATTCATTTGTGTGAAGAAGTCGCACAAGTATACTTGAAGTATGGCAACGCGACACAGCATCTTGTTCCCTTATCAGGGAACCAGGTTACATATGTAACCCTAAGACATTACCTTTCATGGGAACTTCGATGCTGGGTCGTTGCGTTGACGCTATGGAAACATTAATACCCACGCCGTCATACTGAGAGGATGCCTGAATGATAGGTTGTGAAAAGTATACACAAGCATAAACCAGTAGTAAAAGGATTGAATCAACCCAAAACTATTTGCAATCCTGGATTTACATCCACATCCACACTATAAAACCTAATGAATGTGTGCGGAGAGGACCTGCCTCAGCACAAACATCCTGCAAAGGCGTTCCTCTTGAAGCAGCCACACTTGAATAGAATAGGCTCTGATGCCTACCACGTGCCTCGTAGGCAAGAGAAATCACATCCGAAACCCAATGCAATATAGTCTGTTTGATAGCAGCAAAGCCTTGGTTGTGCCCCCCAAAGAGTTGATTGGTCCAGCCTCTCCAGGTCCAACGAGTCAAACAGTGGATGGGAGAAAGCTTGAAGAATAACAGGATGAAATGAAGATGAAGGCACCTTTGGAACACAATCCAGCCTAGGGTGCAATATCACCTTTTCCAGTCCAGGGGCAAAATCAAGACAGGAGGAGGTTACTGAAAAGCCCTGCAAGTCTCCTATCCTTTTAAGAGAAAACTACCTCGAGAGTCAGAAACTTCTCTCCAAAAGATTCCAAAGTTTTAAAGGGAACATCCAACAACCCTTCCAATACAATAGAAAGATCCCATGAAGAAACTTGTGGTCTGCAGATACGCCGGATTTGTCTGGCACAGCGCAAGGGGGATATGAGGATATGTCTCACTACAGAAGCCCCATTAATGTGAATTTGGCAGCCACATATACCTTCAGGGTAACAGGGGTCAGCCCTGCTGAGAGACGCTCTTGTAAAAACTCCATCAATGAACCAACCGGGCAGTCGACTGGATTAAGGTGATGCTGTTCACACCTTGAAGCAAAGAAACGACTTAAGAGCATACATAAATAAAAAATAACGGCTGCAAAGACTCCCTCATTGGGAAGGGAACATGCTCTATGGCCCGTTTGTCCAGGAGTGACTATAGCTCCTGGGTTAGCAATGACATCTGCTCTGGCTTCACCGTAGTGGGGAGCATGTCATTGAAACAAGGAGGGTGAGATTTGAACTGAATTCTGTAGCCGTATTCTATAGTCTGCAGAACCCAAAGAGAGACGTTCGGTAGAAGTGGTATTTGCGAGTGAAGTCGGGGCAGAAACCCCGCTGTAAACCGCCACTTCACCAAACACCAGAGATGGCGAGGTTGAGAGAGAGATAGGCATTTGTAGGTAGGTACCACTTTCTCTCCCTCGAAGAGGCTCGCCAGTAAGGACTTGGCATCAGGATTTGTTTTTTCTTGGCCACTCGGGAAGCAATGAAAGACCTGAGGTCTGCCCTTGACCCAGACGGCTGAGACTGTGTATGGTGCCTGGGCCCCCAGTCCTTAAGGTGATGATTCATGGGGCAACTTTTTGAGCGATGTTGCTTGGGAAAATTGCCCCGTGTATCATTACCTTTAGAGAACTAGTCCATTGCCCTAATTAGTTGCCCTGTGTCTCACTTGGTTGCCCGTTGACTGCAACATTGCTCAAAAAGTTGCCCTGTGTATCATCACTTTTATGGATGGAAGGTCAAGGCCGTAGGCTGCTGGACCCGCCGAGGGATGAACTGCTGGAAAGCCTCAGATTGCTTCTTCACGAGATATGGATCCAGCAGAAAAGATTTATCTTTTTCCTTGATCCCTGACAGGTTTAGCCTCAGGTGCCTCTCCGTATCTACCATGGTTGCCATTGAACGGCCAATAGTGTGGGCCATCTGTTTGGTAACCCGAAGAGACAGGTCTGTGGCTCGGCGGAGCTCTTTAACCGCGTTAGGGCCAAGGCCCTCACCGGTATTCAGTTCTTTCAGCAGGTCAGCCTGGTAGGATTGTAATACCACCATGGTGTGCAGGGAACCATCAACCAGTGCTGATGTTATTCAGCATGGCATGGTAGGCAAGGCAGGCTTTTTCAAAGATGATGCCGAAGTAGGAGACAGATAGCCACAAATGTCTCCTGTGGCATCGATTTATACCTCACAATAGCCGAACAGTCTGATGTCACGGGTTGTGAACATGGGCAGAATAAAGGGATTTCCACAATCTTGCGATCTGATTTTGGAGGTCGGGAAAGTTCCGTTTCAGTGGCTGGGCTTGACCACTCATAAGGAAATGCTCATCCAGTTTACTATGAAGTGCTTCCCTCTTTTGATCGGGCCACTCGATGCTTAACTTTTCCACCGCTCGAATCTAACAGCTGCACCTGATTGGAAACCTCCCTCTACGTCCAACTCTTTGAAGCTATACTTAGCAGAAGGCAGGTCCTCGTCTGCAGAGCGAGCTTCCAAATATAGAGAAGTACATGTTACCTTAGTGTCAACACAATGACGCAGTGTCGAAGTTCCCTCAAGGGAACTTCACGAATTCACATTTACAAATGAATCAGATAGAATGAATGGTATGCGTATTTGCTGTGCTGTCCGAGGAGAGGGCTCCGAGCTCGGTATTTGGCCTGAACCCAGAGTACTCCCCCCGTATCTCGGGTTTAGGAGTAACCAGGTGAGAGTGAGGAAGACGGGGTGGTGGAGGGATGCTGCAAAACTTGTTGAGGAACATTGGTAAGTTGACTGGGTATGATCCTCCACTTGTGCTGATTGGGTAGACATGTTGATTACTGATTGCTGACAGCTGGTTGGAATGACATGATGATTAGATAGATCATTTGAACGTGCTCCACGTGCAAACATCATATGTCACAAGCCCCTTTCACACAGTGCGCTGATCCTGGAAAATTGACGTAAAATTGCCAGAGTGCCTTCTGTGTGAATGCAAACACATCCCGGGATTGATTCTGGGATTGATCACGGGATGGGGACCTGGTTACATTGGCGGAACGTGCCCTGTGTGAACAAAAGGCATGCTCAATGCTGTGCCGTAGTGATGATGCTGAAGCTGAGATTGTTCGCCAGCTTAGTGAAGTGGTACGTGATGTGCTACTTTATGATTGAATCAGAAAAAAAAATGCACAATTGTGGTTTCTCGAAAGAGACATTACACGTCACATCGATGTCACGTGTCTTTACGGGATCTTTATGGGATATTTTTGAACGCACAGATTCCAGAAAATGACTGGCAGTGTGAATGAACCAAAATTAAACATTTATGGACAAATCCCAGGACACATAATATCCAGAATCTCAATGTTAAAGGGACCACAGCAACATTGGCTCAGCCAATGGTGTGAGATTGGGATGGGAATATCTGTTTGACTTACCAGCTGAAAACATTACTAAAAAAGTGTTGTTGTTGTTGTTGTTGTTGTATAGATTTATTGTTTAGTATATACAGTATTTATTGTGGAAGTTCTTGTCAGTGAAAATCCTGATGGAAACGAAATGGGAGTCGGAACCAGAATTCCATCCCTCACAAATGCTTCTCTGCCAGTGAAATAGAGCTGTTATTGTTTTGAGACCTGCTGTGCTCTGTGAGCCGCAGGAGCCGTGAATGTGCACCGCAGATGAGTTTTAACCCAAAAATAACCTGGGTTTGACTGCGGAGGGGGATGATGCTGCTGCACGCTCCGCTCGTCTGATGTCTCCAACCGG
Organism: Gobio gobio; assembly: GCF_949357685.1. NCBI lineage: Eukaryota > Metazoa > Chordata > Actinopteri > Cypriniformes > Gobionidae > Gobio > Gobio gobio. The sequence continues at coordinate 4,137,988 of NC_137111.1, forward strand.
GCCCAGCTGAAGCATAATTCACCATGTCCTCCCCTGCTACTGTTTTATTTAGCATCAATTCCTCCCCGTTTCTCACCATAAGCTCTGTGTGACTTCAGCAGAACTATACTCGCTGAAAGACTGAATGTAAACGTTTGTTGTTTTTGTGTGAGTGTGTGTGTGCGCCTAAAGTGAATGAGGTTAAAAATAGATTCAGAATAATTTGCCTAATAAGGACTAATGTGGGATGAGGAGTGAATTAGCATAATGGTTTGAAGGATTTTTTTCGACAGGGGACTGGATTTAATTCATCGCTTGCTAACTGCGGTCTCCAGGCGGCAGCCAAATGGAGCCTTGCCAAAGAGCAGACCGCATCTCTCTCAGCTGCTGCTGACTTCAGTGTGCTTTATGTGTATCTTTCAACGTGCTTTCCTCTATGGTGTTCGGTTTCCATGGTGATTAAAATGATGTCATACACACACAAGGGTTTTAGAGCATTTATAACTTTGACCTCATATATATAGCATGAGTGGAAATATTAGTCTTATTTTATACAGTGCATACAAAGATGGTTTCCCTTTGAATGACGTTTATTTTTCTGACCCAATTTGCAGAATTGTTTTTTCTTGAAATTTATTTTAAGCTTGAACTCACTTAATTTTGATACGTTTTTCAAAAAACAAACATGAGGCCCTATCATACACCCCATGCAATATGACACCTGACGCAGTTCTCATGTTCATGTTCAGCTCCTCGTTGTTTAAATATCAAATGCACTGCTCATCTGTTCATCCATGGGCGTTTGGTCTGAACACCAGGTGTGATCAGGAGCATTGCTGGAGCTGCTATTGGAGGAACTGAAAACCACTGACCATTGACCAACACACACCTGCTCTAAAGTCAATAGTGCAGCATTTGTGTGTTATTTAAAGGGTGTGTTTGTAATATGAGCCTATAGGTGGAGCACAATGCGCGTACACTCTGATTATTAAACACAGAGACGCACAGGAGCACACACACATCTTTAAATATTTTAAATAAAAGGATTCCTCTCTGGAGAAGTGTTTTGGCTTTTAAAGGGAAAGGGAGATGAGAGTCTGATTGGTTTATTGCACGTTACGCCTAAAACACACCCACGAGGGACAACCCTTTTGGACCATGCGCCAGATGCGTTGACAGTTTATCCCGTTGTTAAACTAGCAAAAGTGAATTCGGACACACTCTAAAGGCCTTTGCACATTGAGTCCGAATGCGTTTTTTCGTATTCGTGATCCGAAAAATTCGTCACGCACAGAGACCTTGCACACTGAGTCCGATGCGTATTAATGAATGCGTTACGGAAAAAAAAACGCAACAAAATACAAAATGCCGTAGTGAGGATGATTTTTTTTGGTCCACTCTCGTCTTAAAAAGAAAGAGGAAATAATGGGTCCATCATCCACTCCTGCGATCGCGTAGAGAGGAAGGAGAGTTCCACCTCCTTATCAAGGAGCTGCGGGATTATCCAGACCGATCCAAAGTTTACTTTAGACTGTCAGTGGCTCAGTTTGAGGCTTTGCTAGCGATACTGGAGCCACATATTAAAAAGAAGACCACCGATCTCCGTGAATCAATTGATCCTGAACCGCGCGTGTTCAGACACACGCACACACACACACACACACACACACACACACACACACACACACACACACGCGCGGTTTACAGGGACTTGGTGAGCTATAATTATAGCTGTGATATAATAATATTAGTAGTATTTTTGATACAATAATATATAAGGGTATCTGAGCACTGGCGATTCATTCACCACCATTGCCAGCAGTTTTAGGTTGGGCATCAGCTGTAGATGGGAAAAACGGATGCGAAAAACGCAGCAAATCTAACCTGTTCTGAATTTTTTTTTGACGGACGAAAGTTTCGGAGGCAATTTGCAAGCGTGATTGACATAACGTGAGGTCGAATTTATTTTTTGACGTGCGGAAATTTCGCATGCGAATTTCGGACTCAGTGTGCAAAGGCCTTAAGGCCGCGTGTCCACCAAAGCGTTTTTTCACATATTCAAATGTTTTCAATGGGAGTGCCGCGTTATTTGAACGGCATGAGCGTAATGAGGCGCTGAGCGAGTATTTCACACTCAAGCGCTGAGCGCTCAACGTTTTTTACTGGTTGCAGAGAGTTGAAGAACTTTGAGCAAAACGCAGCGCTCATCACTGTCACTTTTCACCCAGCCGTCCAATCACAGTGGAGGATGGGCGGGACAAATGCCCACCGTCACATTCTGCTTGTACAACGTCAACAGATGAAAACAAGCTGTATAATAACGGGACAAAATAATTTAAAACAAGAGCCAGAGGAAATACTTTACATTGTATTGGCATTTTTATATAGAATCAATACAGAAACAAACTGTGAAATGAGATACTAGGAACACTTCTGCGGATATTCTGTATCATAACAAGCAAAGAGTCTCAAATGGGGCCTTTAATATCCTTAAGTCATTTTGCCTTTCAAGTATAAATGAATCTTGATTTAAGGATGTTTATATATTTGCACTGGAATATCTTGTTTTTTGCTGTGTGCTACAGTGATTTTATCATTGTATAGGGGTGTTAGACCCTCAACGCCCCTTAATTCCCTTAATTGTGGTAAAATCATATAGTCTATCATGGCTTATAGCGTTTAGGTGTAAAACTCCACTTGTTGTGGATAATTTTGCAGACTGACTGACTGACATTATCTTTTATTTTTCAACCAAATAATTGATGCAGCTGCATGTGTGTGGGTATATACATTGCAATTCAGAATATCAGCATAACTGATGATGCTTTGAGGCACTGATGCAATTTCATGTTTTCGTCTTGCTCTCCATTAATGAAGTCTCTTGGGCAGCAGAGACGAATGTTTCCTCCCCTCTGAGAGAGCTGAAGTGAAGGCCGATGTGAACGGCTGGGTCTGAATCTCTGTGATTGCACTGATGGATTATGGGGACAGACGGATCAGGCTGATGTGTCAGTTGTTCCTGCACTTCCCACCTTCACTGTGTGCTGGGGCTCTGGGAGCCGCTCGCTCCGGGACTGCTGTCCATTATCATGCTCCACTTTCTCTGAACGAGAAACTGGACCTTTTTTTCTATGGCAGTGACATTAGCTATGTTTCCATCCACCTATTTTATGTGGATTTTGGGATATTGCATGAAAGAAATGGGATGGAAACTCCAAGATGCGTATACATTTGAAAAATGCTCATAAAAAGTGTGCACCCAATTGAGTTGGATACATTTTTTATCCGATGAGAACACATGTGCATAAACTATGATGGAAACTCATTTACAGAATAAATCCCTCAATGGGCAACTAAAAACTTTGGCTCAGCAGAGGCTGTGATTGGATAGCTGGCCTAACCAGCGGACCAATGGCATCGCAACATCTCAAATGTTGGAAACGCCTGAGTCAAAGTCTGTGATCAGAATGATTTGGTTTAATTCCCTCCAGAAGCGTTTAGTGTGTGTGTGTGTGTGTGTGTGTGTGTGTGTGTATTCCTCCAGAACCTCACACAATTGTGTTCCCAAACACCAGCATCCCAACGCAAGAGAACATGACAGCGTTTAATGTGTGTGTGTGTGTGTGTGTGTGTGTTCCTAAAAGCATCACACACGATTGCATTCCCAAACACCAGTATCCCAACACAAGAGAACATGACAGTGTGTGTGTGTGTGTGTGTGTATTCCTCCAGAAGCGTCAAACACGATTGCGTTCCCAAACACCAGCATCCCAACGCAAGAGTGTGTGTGTGTGTGTGTGTGTGTGTATTCCTCTAGTAGCGTCTCACGCGATTGCGTTCCCAAACACCAGCATCCCAACGCAAGAGTGTATGTGTCTGTGTGTGTGTGTGTGTGTGTGTGTGTGTATTCCTCCAGAAGCGTCTCACACGATTGTGTTCCCAAACACCAGCATCCCAACGCAAGAGAACGTGTGTGTGTGTATTCCTCCAGAAGCGTCTCACACGATTGCGTTCCCAAACACCAGCATCCCAATGCAAGAGTGTGTGTGTCTGTGTGTGTGTGTGTATTCCTCTAGTAGCGTCTCACGCGATTGCGTTCCCAAACACCAGCATCCCAACGCAAGAGTGTGTGTCTGTGTGTGTGTATTCCTCCAGAAGTGTCAAACACGATTGCGTTCCCAAACACCAGCATCCCAACGCAAGAGTGTGTGTGTGTGTGTGTCTGTGTGTGTGTATTCCTCCAGAAGCGTCAAACACGATTGCGTTCCCAAACACCAGCATCCCAACGCAAGAGTGTGTGTGTCTGTGTGTGTGTGTGTGTGTGTGTGTGTGTATTCCTCTAGAAGCGTCTCACGCGATTGCGTTCCCAAACACCAGCATCCCAATGCAAGAGTGTGTGTGTCTGTGTGTGTGTGTGTGTGTGTGTGTATTCCTCTAGTAGCGTCTCACGCGATTGCGTTCCCAAACACCAGCATCCCAACGCAAGAGTGTGTGTGTCTGTGTGTGTGTGTGTATTCCTCTAGAAGCGTCTCACGCGATTGCGTTCCCAAACACCAGCATCCCAACGCAAGAGTGTGTGTGTCTGTGTGTGTGTGTGTGTGTGTGTGTATTCCTCTAGTAGCGTCTCACGCGATTGCGTTCCCAAACACCAGCATCCCAACGCAAGAGTGGGCATGTTTTCGTGAAATATCAGGACACAAATGTGTATAATGACATAGGTATTACAAAAAGAGGGTGAAATATGAGGACGTTCCCCATGTCCTCACTTTTCAAAATGCTTATAAATCACACAGAATGAGTTTTTTTTCACAGAAAGTGAACTGCACAGTCTCCTGTGAGGGTTAGGTTTAGGGGCAGTGTGTGTGTGTGTGTGTGTGTGTGTGTGAGGGTTAGGTTTAGGGGCAGGGGCAGTGTGTGTGTGTGTGTGTGTGAGGGTTAGGTTTAGGGGCAGGGGCTGTGTGTGTGTGTGTGTGTGTGTGATGGGTAGGTTTAGGGGCAGTGTAAGGGGATAGAAAATACGGTTTGTACGGTATAAAAACCATTACGCCTATGGAATGTCCTCACATTTCACAAAAACAAACATGTGTGTGTGTGTATTCCTCTAGTAGCGTCTCACGCGATTGCGTTCCCAAACACCAGCATCCCAACGCAGGAGTGTGTGTGTCTGTTTGTGTGTGTGTGTGTGTGTGTGTGTGTGTGTGTATTCCTCTAGGAGCGTCTCACGCGATTGCGTTCCCAAACACCAGCATCCCAATGCAAGAGTGTGTGTGTCTGTGTGTGTGTATTCCTCCAGAAGTGTCAAACACGATTGCGTTCCCAAACACCAGCATCCCAACGCAAGAGTGTGTGTGTCTGTGTGTGTGTGTGTGTGTATGTGTGTGTGTGTGTATTCCTCTAGTAGCCTCTCACGCGATTGCGTTCCCAAACACCAGCATCCCAACGCAAGAGAACGTGTGTGTGTGTGTGTGTATTCCTCCAGAAGCGTCAAACACGATTGCGTTCCCAAACACCAGCATCCCAACGCAAGAGAACATGACAGTGTGTGTGTGTGTGTGTGTGTGTGTGTGTGTATTCCTCCAGAAGCGTCAAACACGATTGCATTCCCAAACACCAGCATCCCAACGCAAGAGAACATGACAGCGTTTAGTGTGTGTGTGTGTGTGTGTGTGTGTGTATTCCTCCAGAAGCGTCAAACACGATTGCATTCCCAAACACCAGCATCCCAACGCAAGAGAACATGACAGTGTGTGTGTGTGTGTATTCCCCCAGAAGCGTCTCACACGATTGTGTTCCCAAACACCAGCATCCCAACGCAAGAGAACATGACAGTGTGTGTGTGTGTGTGTGTGTATTCCTCCAGAAGCGTCACACACGATTGCGTTCCTAAACACCAGCATCCCAACGCAAGAGTGTGTGTGTGTGTGTGTGTGTGTGTATTCCTCTAGTAGCGTCTCACGTGATTGCGTTCCCAAACACCAGCATCCCAACGCAAGAGTGTGTGTGTGTGTGTGTGTGTGTGTATTCCTCCAGAAGCGTCACACACGATTGCGTTCCTAAACACCAGCATCCCAACGCAAGAGAACATGACAGTGTTTATTGTGTTTCTGACACAGGGTATACACAGACATGCACACACACAGACATATGTATCATATATAAATATAATAATATGCACACCCATATTTTATGTAAACAAAAACGTTAGATGTGATAAACCGATTTAAATGTCTAATTAAGTTCCACCAGGAGACCAGCTGAATTTGGATGATCCAGTGAATCTCATTTTTGAGGGTCTATTGCCCGTGATCAGTGTCATCCCTATGAAAACCTCCTCCAAACCATTCCATCCTCCCAGTTACCTGCTCCACACACGTCATTAAGCCGGGCCTCGGGAATGAAAGGCGTCCTTTTGTCTCCCACTGAGTCACGCTGGTAAATGCCAGGCTGAAACCTCACCCGCCCGGAGCCATGACTGCCCAAGTCAGCCATCTTTTCAACTCTGGCCTAATGAAGGCCACGCTCAGGCCCGTCCGGGTAATGAATGCTCCAGATGATGAAAGAGCGTACGGTCGGCAGGACCGGAGCGATAGAGCGAGCCATTGATGAGCACGGGGAAGGTTCTCCGGAGGGTTCTGCTCTGGAGGACATTTGTTGATTTCGCTGGCTGAAGCTCCTGCAGCTTTCCTTGTTTTAGGGCTGGGTCATAAATACTGTGTGGCAGTGGATAGAGACATTTCACATGTTTTATACTGCGGTAGAGCCATCAGGACTGATTTAGGGTGCGTTCACACTTAAACAACTAAAACAAAACATATAGTCCTGGTCCGCTTAGCGTTCACACTGGCATTTTTAACAGCGAACCTAAAGTTACTGAACCAAAGGCTTAGGGATATGCTCACAACCTGATTGGTCGGCTTTTATGACGTATATTTCGCGACGGAGCTGCTCACCGAACACTCAAAACATTGTGTGGTGATTAAACGTCATCATCTCATGCGTGTACATTTTATTTTGACCAGCTGAGAACTCACGAAGAGCTCATCAAATGCTCAACACATTCAGAACAGCAGCAGGATTTCCTCCAGTGTGCAGAAACGCACATCTGCTTATATTGATGAGCAGTGTTGGGGTAATGCATTACAAGTAACTTGAGTTACGTAATAATATTACATTTTCCAAGTAACTAGTAAAGTAAACCATTACTTTTCAAATTTACAACAAAATATATTTTTCAAAAAAGTAACGCAAGTTACTTTTCCCATTAATTTGACTGACAGCTCTCCTGCCCCCATGTTGAGAAGAATAAGTGCAGAGGTGTGTGTGTGTGTGTGTGTGTGTGTGTGAACATGATGGTTATTGTAGTTCTAGACTAAATGTGAGCATTTATTTATCTCACTTGCACAATAAAGATTCTGTTCTCCTCAAAATGAATCAAATCAGTCAAATGCAAAATCAGAATACTATGCAAACCTCCAATAATTAAATGTTAAATAAAACAATTATTTTTATGCATATTCTACCTTTATATTTAATTGACCAATGTCTTGCTGCTGAGCTTTGATGATGAAAATTACTAGATTTTTTGTTTTTATTGGTGTAACTTTTTTCTCCTGCGTCCTCTTCTCTCATTATCCAGAGCTGCGCCCTCTAGTGTTCATGAGGGAATCTGCATTTTTACCTCAGCCTGGGGCGCATTATTTACATTTTGGTATGAAGAGGTCTTTACCGTTGCACAAAAATATCACTTTTTTACAAAAACAAGCCCAACCCAGGTGAGAAAAAGTAACGCAAAAGTAACGTGACGCATTACTTTTCTTAAAAAGTAACTTAGTAACTCAATTAGTTACTTTTTAAAGGAGTAACGCAATATTGTAATGCATTACTTTTCAAAGTAACTTTCCCCAACACTGATGATGAGGCTCTTTACCTCCTCGCTGCTCCAGGTTTGTCCTCTACTCATTTTGGATACACCGATCTTTCCACGTCGTCAAATCAGCTGACTTTAGCGTCGCATCTTGTGACATCACGTCCTGTTTTTGGTTCGTTTACATGTCTTTGGTCTGTGTTGTGTTCATATATCAGTGGAACCGCACCAGAGTTGGTTTGTAAGCGGATCGAGACTCGTCTCTTTAGCGTCTCGCTCCGTCTGAACACCAGGTGTGATCAGGAGCATTGTTAGAGCTGCTATTGTGAGGAACTGAAAACCACTGACCATTGACCAACACACACCTGCTCTAAAGTCAATAGTGCAGCATTTGTGTGTTATTTAAAGAGTGTGCTAGTAATATGAGCCTATAGGCGGAGCACAATGCACCAGCACACACACATTTTTAAATATTAAAAATAAAAGGCTTCCTCTCTGGAGAAGCGTTCAGTCTTTCCTCATGTAAATAGTGAATCCTCTCATGGTGCAGCGCAATTGGCTTTTAAAGGGAAAGGGAGATGAGACTCTGATTGGTTTATTGCACGTTACACCCAAAACACACCCATGACTCATTAAGAGACGAGGGACGACCCTTTTGGATTTAGAGCTGATCGCTTTTTCGTTAAACTAGCAAAAGTGGATTCGGACACGCCCTCAGTGCACCTGCGACATGAGCTCAGATCGATAAAATAGGCCCTAAGATTTTCTTGATTTTAAAAGAGGTCTCTTATGATCACCAAGGCTGCATTTATATTTGACTAAACATTCAGTAAAAACATTAATATAGTGAAATATTCTTACAATTTAGAAGTGTAATGTATTCCTGTGATCAGAGCTGAATTTATCATCATTACTCCAGTCTTCAGTGTCACATGATCCTTCACTAATCAAGAATAATATGATGATCTGATGCTCAAAACACATTTATGATTATTATCAGTGTTGAAAACTGTGCTGCTTCATATGCTACCATACTTTCAAAAGCTTGGGTTTAATGTAACATTAAAACAAAATTAATATATGTATTCAGAAAGGATGCGTTAAATTGATCAAAAGTGACATTAAAGACATGTTTAACGTTACAAAAGATTCAAATAAATGCATTCTATTAATCAAAGAATCCTGCATTTTTAGTAAGTAGCAAAGTTTTCAACATTGTTATAATAAGAAACATTATTAATAATTGAGCACCATTAATAACAGATGATCAGTGAAGGGTCATATGACACTGAAGACTGGAGTAATGATGATTTGATCACAGGAATAAATGACACTTCACTATATATTCACATAGAGAACAGATGATCTACACTGGAGGAATATTTCACTGTTTTCAATATTTCAATGTTTTACTGGAGTTATGATCAGATAAACACAGCTTTGGTGAGCAGACTCTTTCAAACATAAAATAAATAAAGCATTGCACATTTTTCGTTCATTGAATTTCCTGCATATTGTGAAAATGACATAAAATTTTGGTCATACCGACCTTTTCTTCTTCCTTTTGTACTTCACTTCTCTGCAAGTTGCCAGACCATAATGAAGTTCCTCACATAATGTGTGTGTCCGTGTGGCGTGTCCTGCAGTGTTTAATCCATCACCTCAGAGATTCATTAAGGAATAGCTGGAGTAAAGCTTAACGAGGGGCAGCTCCAAACACACGGCTGGAGGAGCACAATGGGGATTCCTGAGATGCTTTCTAAATAACGAATGACTAATTATTGAAATCAAGCTCATTGTTTGTTTTGACATAATTGGCAGTAATTCATACGTCTGTGAAGCTTGATGACGGATGCTTTATTTCTTGTTGATGTTTCAGAACGCAGAAGCCAGCTTTGACTTCAGTAGCAACGACCCGTTCCCTTACCCTCGCTACACGGACGACTGGTTCAACAGGTAATGAGCTCCGCTTCTCACAGCGCTTCAGTCTGACCGTGTGTTGATGGGATCTGTAGTTGTTTGAGTGGACATCAGTGGACAGCACAGATGTGTTGCATGTGAAACCTGCAGAAATGTGGGACAGAATGCAAAGCTTATGTATGCAATGTCGCCGGTATATCTATATAAACATCTTTACAGCTTTAATTGCAGCTCATCCAATCAGAATTGAGGCAAAACTGTCTGATTCATAGCATTGCCTTTTTTTTTTTACTCAACAGTTACAAAAACTAAACACACAAGTAAAAATAATACAAATAAAATATAAGCTATATCAATATACACCGATCAGGCATAACATTATGGCCACTGACAGATGAAGTGAATAACACTGATGATCTCTTACTGTTAGTGGGTGGGATATATTAGGCAGCAAGTGAACATTTTGTCCTCAAAGTTGGATGAATGGGCAAGCGTAAGGATTTGAGCGAGTTTGGCCAAATTGTGACGGCTAGACGACTGGGTCAGAGCATCTCCAAAACTGCAGCTCTTGTGGGGTGTTCCCGCTCTGCAGTGGTCAGTCTCTATCAAAAGTGCTCCAAGGAAGGACCAGTGGAGAACCGGCCACAGGGTCATGGAGGACCAGTGGAGAACCGGCCACAGGGTCATGAAGGACTAGTGGAGAACCGGCCACAGGGTCATGGAGGACCAGTGGAGAACCGGCCACAGGGTCATGAAGGACCAGTGGAGAACCGGCCACAGGGTCATGGAGGACCAGTGGAGAACCGGCCACAGGGTCATGAAGGACCAGTGGAGAACCGGCCACAGGGTCATGAAGGACCAGTGGAGAACCGGCCACAGGGTCATGGAGGACCAGTGGAGAACCGGCCACAGGGTCATGAAGGACCAGTGGAGAACCGGCCACAGGGTCATGGAGGACCAGTGGAGAACCGGCCACAGGGTCATGAAGGACTAGTGGAGAACCGGCCACAGGGTCATGAAGGACTAGTGGAGAACCGGCCACAGGGTCATGGAGGACCAGTGGAGAACCGGCCACAGGGTCATGGAGGACTAGTGGAGAACCGGCCACAGGGTCATGGAGGACCAGTGGAGAACCGGCCACAGGGTCATGAAGGACTAGTGGAGAACCGGCCACAGGGTCATGGAGGACCAGTGGAGAACCGGCCACAGGGTCATGGAGGACCAGTGGAGAACCGGCCACAGGGTCATGAAGGACCAGTGGAGAACCGGCCACAGGGTCATGAAGGACCAGTGGAGAACCGGCCACAGGGTCATGGAGGACCAGTGGAGAACCGGCCACAGGGTCATGAAGGACCAGTGGAGAACCGGCCACAGGGTCATGGAGGACCAGTGGAGAACCGGCCACAGGGTCATGGAGGACCAGTGGAGAACCGGCCACAGGGTCATGAAGGACCAGTGGAGAACCGGCCACAGGGTCATGAAGGACTAGTGGAGAACCGGCCACAGGGTCATGAAGGACTAGTGGAGAACCGGCCACAGGGTCATGAAGGACCAGTGGAGAACCGGCCACAGGGTCATGAAGGACCAGTGGAGAACCGGCCACAGGGTCATGAAGGACCAGTGGAGAACCGGCCACAGGGTCATGAAGGACCAGTGGAGAACCGGCCACAGGGTCATGAAGGACTAGTGGAGAACCGGCCACAGGGTCATGAAGGACCAGTGGAGAACCGGCCACAGGGTCATGAAGGACTAGTGGAGAACCGGCCACAGGGTCATGGAGGACCAGTGGAGAACCGGCCACAGGGTCATGAAGGACTAGTGGAGAACCGTCCACAGGGTCATGAAGGACTAGTGGAGAACCGGCCACAGGGTCATGAAGGACTAGTGGAGAACCGGCCACAGGGTCATGAAGGACTAGTGGAGAACCGGCCACAGGGTCATGGAGGACCAGTGGAGAACCAGCCACAGGGTCATGAATGACCAGTGGAGAACCAGCCACAGGGTCATGAAGGACCAGTGGAGAACCAGCCACAGGGTCATGAAGGACTAGTGGAGAACCGGCCACAGGGTCATGAAGGACTAGTGGAGAACCGGCCACAGGGTCATGGAGGACCAGTGGAGAACCAGCCACAGGATCATGGAGGACCAGTGGAGAACCAGCCACAGGGTCATGAAGGACTAGTGGAGAACCGGCCACATGGTCATGGAGGACCATTGGAGAACCGGCCACAGGGTCATGAAGGACCAGTGGAGAACCAGCCACAGGGTCATGAAGGACCAGTGGAGAACCGGCCACAGGGTCATGAAGGACCAGTGGAGAACCGGCCACAGGGTCATGAAGGACCAGTGGAGAACCAGCCACAGGGTCATGAAGGACCAGTGGAGAACCGGCCACAGGGTCATGGAGGACCAGTGGAGAACCGGCCACAGGGTCATGAAGGACCAGTGGAGAACCGGCCACAGGGTCATGAAGGACCAGTGGAGAACCGGCCACAGGGTCATGGAGGACCAGTGGAGAACCGGCCACAGGGTCATGGAGGACCAGTGGAGAACCGGCCACAGGGTCATGAAGGACCAGTGGAGAACCGGCCACAGGGTCATGGAGGACCAGTGGAGAACCGGCCACAGGGTCATGGAGGACCAGTGGAGAACCGGCCACAGGGTCATGAAGGACCAGTGGAGAACCGGCCACAGGGTCATGGAGGACCAGTGGAGAACCGGCCACAGGGTCATGGAGGACCAGTGGAGAACCGGCCACAGGGTCATGAAGGACCAGTGGAGAACCGGCCCATTGATGCTCGTGTGGTCCGATCAAACAGACGAGCTACTGGAGCTCAAACTGCTCAAGAAGTTAATGCTGGTTCTGATAGAAAGGGGTCAGAATACACAGAGCATCTCAGTTTGTTGCGTATGACCAGTCAGTGTGCCCATGCTGACCCCTGTCCACAAAGCACAAATGCTTCAGGAATGGTTTGAGGAGCACAACAATGAGTTTGAGTCCAAATTCCCCAGATCTCAATCCAATCGAGCATCTGTGGGATGAGCCGAACAAACAAGTCCGATCCATGGAGGCCCCGCCTCACAACTTACAGGACTTAAAGGATCTGCCGCTAACATCTTGGTGCCAGATACCACAGCACACCTTCAGGGGTCTAGAGGAGTCCATGCCTCGACGGGTCAGCAAAAGAGTGTTATGCCTGATCAGTGTATAAGCTTAAGAGAGAAAATCTTACTGACCCCAAACGTGTCCACTACATACTATAGAAAATATACAACCACTCACAACAGATTTTGCTCAGTAGGCGTGCATTGACCTGCACTGTGTTTCTTAGCAGTGGTTGGATGAAGGACTGCTTGCCTCTGTGTATTGATTTTCCTCACACATAACCCCATTAAGTCATCTCTCTCTGGCTCTCAGCCCAGCTGCATTAACACAGCGCAATGAGCCTTTCCTTCTGCACTCTTATCAGAGCCACGGGCCTGACCAAAACCACCCAGAGGTCAAGATTAAGAGCTAAATTGTGCCATGTTTCAAAACCGAAGTCATTGCTATAGCTCCAGAAGGACTGATCAGTATTACCATTACATAAACATTCATTAACGCTCAATGTGATGCAAGCCGTTTTAATACTCGAGTCGATGTTTTCCTCCATTCTCTCTGAATAAATCATTTATTCTCCTGCTGTGCATTATGAAACAGAACAAATGAGAGATGTTTATGTGAGGGATGGTGTTGTGTGGACAAGAAAGAAACTAATATCTCACCATTCAGTCCGGTCTGCACTCGTTCTGTTATACAGTGGCCAGTTTTTCGTAACGCAGAGACACACACAAGTGAGCTCGCAGCTAAACGCATTTGCATTCGCATACGTGCCTAAGAGTTTAAGTGCTTTCTTAATGTTTATGTCAAAAAAGCAGTTCATTACACTACCTTACATTAGCAGTAGAAATGCAGCTATTGATTATTCACTTCAATCATTTAATCATTTGTTTCTTAGTTGATTCAATTTCTCAGAAACACACAGTTTCTGCCAGTCTCATGTTGATCTTGAGTATCTATAGAGTAGTATTGCATCACTCATACCTCAAAAAAGTCTTTACTTTTATTATATTTATAAAAGACAGATACACTGTACCGACTCTTTCCGAAAATAGTCGAGCTCTGGGAGCTGCATGGAGCTAAAGAGTCACGAGCACACACACGCACGCACGCACGCACACACGCACGCACACACAATCTCATCATAGACTCTCTATTCGTTCCGGTTAAATCACAAAGTAAAAAGCACACAGATGTGTCCCTGCTCTTGATACAGAATCACTGATGAACACCTTTGGTTTGGATCCACAACGGTGGATTCGAACCCAGAACCGAACCTCAGACACAAGCTCTACCACTGGACCGCCAATCTATGTGAAGAATCTCAGGACTGACACTAGGGCTGTAACGATTTGACCAAAAATAAAAACCTCGATGAATTGAACATTTTACCTCGATTACGATTAATGAACGATTATTTTGCTTCCTTTTTTTTTTTTTTTTGCTTTCCATTTTTTGCCCTCGTAAGTTTTTTGAGTAAGTTCCTGATAAGGTTTTATTGTAAATATTTTCTACTATTAAAGGTGGATTTTTTTTCTAATGAAAAAGTGCATTTCTTTGTGATTTTAAAACACTTGAAGGAAACGGTTGACTTTCAGCAGTTATTGATGTCTGTTGGGCAGATTTCTGCTTGCTGTAATCAGATAAATGAACACAGTAGACTTACATTTATTTGAATGCATTAATGAGAGCGTGATTGTGTGTGTGAATTACTCATAACGTCTCTATTAATTATGAAGCTGTGGTTTGTACTTCAAAGGTATAACAATCTGTAACGGTTGAGTTTCTAAGCTACTTTAGTGACTTTACTTTAGTCACAGGACGGCGTTGACACTGCGTTTCTGCACGCGATCTTCACGTGATGTGTGAGCTTCTGTCTGAGTGTTCGTTTATCACAATATATCAGGCATTAGTTCGACATAATACACATCTGATGGACTAAAATCGCTCTAATGTTCAAACTGGCAGGCAGTTAGAGGGTAGAGGTTCTGAATTTTAATCGTACAGCCCTAACTGACAGTATTGTATCATGCTATAGTTAGGAGATGTATTGTTAAGGACGAAACTATCACGTTAAACATGACTTCTCATGACACTCACCCACTTTTTAAAACAAAGTTACGGCATTGCATCACATTATGCCTGGATAACGACACTTTGAGTTGTTCACATTATATGTGCACTTACGCGCCGATTGCCAACAAAACAAAACAAAACACATTTGATTTGATCAAATCCAACACGCCGCTTATAAAACATTCATCACCGAAAAAGGCAGGAACACACTTGAAGCGAAAAACCGCATCCACTGTTCCCTTAACGCTGGGCTATTTGTGAAGCTGAACAAGGTGATCTTTCCCTCACACACACACACACACACACACACACACACACACACACACACACACACACACACACACACACACACACACACACACACACACACACACACACACACACACACACACACACACACACACACACACACACACACACACACACACACACACACACACACACACACACACACACACACACACACACACTTCTTTAGTGACATTGTTAAAGGGATACTCCACCATTTTTTCACATTAAACTATGTTATTCCCTTAACTAAGCCCAGTTCATTCATTAGGTACCAAACAGAGATCAAGTTAGAATTTAAATACAGTTACACGAATAGTTGAACGACCGAGTATGGTGACACAAAATAAAACATGGCGCTTTTCTAAGCGGGTTAAAAAGGATGACTATAATGTATGCACTTTTGTATTTTAAGAACGAATATAGCCAAATGTCTGTCGCAAGAACTATTAACCCAGAACGAACACTAAACACTGGCTTTACTAGTAAGTTAGCCAAATCACACACAGAACCATGTTTAGCAAGCCTGTAGATAAACAATACATAAAAGCTCTAATCAAAGAATCATTTACACTAATGCCAGGTTCGCTGTTGAGATTTTAACGTTAGTGTTTGTAACGTTAGGTGTTCGTCGGATAACGTTAAGTATGAATGAGCATTTAACAGACTGGTTTGCAGAACAGTGTTGTCATCTGTTTATTTCCTTGCTACAACCTATTACAGGAAAACACATCGATGAAAAATAAATCAGACTTACAGGTTGTGGCCCGTAAACAGCTTCTGTTTGTAAATCCATCTTTCAGGACAAGCCGTTGTGCAAATCCGGCATTGAACTCGCGAAGATGGTGGAAGTTTTCCTCTGTGAAATGTGCTGCGGGAGGGAGCCCCGCGCGCGTCGTGCATTCACACACAGGCAGTGTTTGTCTCACGCAGCTGACGTTGTGCAAATCCGGCATTGAACTCGCGAAGATTGTGAGATGTGCTGCGGGAGCCCCGCACGCGCCTGTTCCCTTCTGTCTCATACACACGTGCATATAACATGCTGTATGTTAAACGCTCTGCAACGCACCCCCGTCCCTAGGACTGCTGAACAAAGCAAGTACCCCAGACCTGCAATCCGGATGAAAATAACAGCGTTTCCTCGGCATCGCGGCAACACCACTCCAGCCTAACTATACCACAACAGCGCCACGATACAAAATGGCTTCACCCCCCCCCCCCTCTTATTTCATATTCTCGGAGGAGGTGTTTATGTAAATATTGAGCCTGGTGATGTCACCAACCCTGGAGGAATGTGTGTAGTTGCCTACTGGCCGTTTGCTGTAGTCCTTAGACATGGATTTCTTTAAAAGCAAATATCTCCCTTTGCTTTAAACTTTGAACGTTGTAACTTTGCAGATGTTGTTTATGCTCAAGCAGCAACATTACACGCTAGCTAAAGTTAGAATAGTGAAATCGTGGTTTACCACCCCTTTAAATCTCTTGACAAACTAAAAGACGTAATTGACATTTGTATGTATTCTAAATAAAAGATATAGGTTGTACTGAATGTCAGCTTGCTTATTTTGCTCAAGATAAGGATTTATTAAGTCCACATGTTATGCAAACAAGAAACTATGCTTCTAACCACAGGTCGAGAGCTGTCGTTCCAACCACATAATTTTGCGATGCTGTTTGTAAACGTTGGTTATGTATTATTATTTATGCATTTTGGCAGACGCTTTTATCTAAAGCGACTTACATGATAAACTTATTACAGGGACAATCCCCCTGAAGCAACATGGTGGTGACCGCTGGGATCGAACCAGCAACCTTCTGCATATCAGGTCCATGGTTTAACCCACTGGACCACCATCTCTCTGGTTGGAACGACGGTTTCGGGAAACACCGACTTGTTGAACTATGTTGATAACAACGTCAGATAGGGCCATACTCGAAAAAAACTTTCCGAAACTTGTGAGAAACCGGAATCAGTGTATTTGGCACAGACTCCGTCATACGTCCAACTAGTTTTTAAAAATGTTGTCCATGTTTATCATGAGAATCAGCTCTTCAACAGTGTAAATAAGGCAGAATGCAGGAAATAGCATTAGACCCGCCCCTTTAATTGTGACTTTTTATCTCAATGTTCTGACTTTATAACTCACAATTGTTGAGTTGTAAAATATAAACACTCAATTGCAAGTAATTAATTCCAAATTGGAAGATGTTAAAATAGCAATTCTGACTTTTTTTCTTGCACTTGCGAGCTTATGTCTCAAAATTCTATGGAGCCCCTAAAGGCTTTTTTATTTGCAAAAACATAAAGTATACAGACTTTCACATGTGCACAAGAAACTTTTGCATGCTCGTAAGATTTATGGTTCATTTGTGCATCACTGCCATTTTACTTTGAATAAAATTAATACATGAATTAATAAAGTTTTATTTGCTCAAAATGTGGCTTTCGTTAGGGCAGAATAGGCTCTAATATCACAGCCTTATGTCCGCTTTAACACGTCCTAAGTGACAGATGAGAAACTGCGCTGTGAAATGGGCTTATGGTTACGGCTGTGTGCATTAGGCTGATAAAGATAAAGATAAAGTTGATAAAGTGCTCAGATTTTGGATTTAAAGCGGACACAAGACCATGATATTAGAGGTATGCTGCCCTAATGAAAGACAAATTTAGAGCAAATATAACTTTATTAATTTATGTATTAATTTTCATGTAATAATTAATGTGCATACTTTCATTTTCTTCATACACCCTAAAAAATGCTGGGTTAAAAATAACCCAAGTTGGGTTGAAAATGGACTAACCCAGCAATTAGGTTGTTTTAACCCAGCGATTGGGTTGTTTAAACCCAGCAATTGGGTTGTTTTAAGCAAACATTTAACCCAACCGCTGGGTTAAAACAACCCAATTGCTGGGTTAGTCCATATTCAACCCAACTTGGGTTATTTTTAACCCAGCATTTTTTACAGTGTAGTAAAATGGCAGTGACACACAAATTAAATATGTTATAGACAGTATGCATAAAACGGAAATTGTAGTGTGGGAGCATGTAAAAAAATCCTGTGCACACGTGAAAGGTTTCTTGTGCGCATGCAATAGTTTCTCATGGGCTCGCGGAAGTCTGTTTATTTTTTAATTTTCAAAGGTTCTTTAGGGGCTTTCCTGATTTTTTCCTCAGAATTGTGAGATATAAGCTCGCAATTGTGTTATAAAGTCTGAATTGCAAGATATAAATTTGCAATTATGAGGAAAAAAATTCAGAATTGTGAGATAAAAAGTCACAATTACCTTTTTATTTTTTAATTTTTTAGTGGAAACAAGCTTCCACTTCCCTGCCTCCCATTGGTTGGGCAAATAGATAGTCCCTCCCTAAATTCATGTAATTGGTCATGCAAGCTCTTCAGCTCTTGTAGAGACACGTGTGCTATATTCACCACAATACATTAGCCTGATTAAACCTAAGAGATCCTGAATTCCTAGCCATGAATCTGTTCAAAACAAGAGTAGATGTTTTCTTGGCTCGGATGCAAAGCAGTTTATTGTGGAGAGTGCGGTGAGGTTTTCCTCCTGCATGTGTAGGGTGGACAGAAGGTGCCCTACGGGAGGAAGGTCAGTGGAGATTGGCAAGCCTTCTGTCGCCGTGCTCCACTGCTCAAAGACCCCATCACACTATTACTGTACCACACACACACTAAACTTACTGCAGGATTCTGCATACTAGTGGCTGTGCTTTTATGGAAAATTCTTACATTAGTGTCCCAATGTGTTTTGTATGCCATGTTTTGTGTTAAAGGGGTCATGAACTGCATTGATTTATTGTTTTATAGTGTTTCCTGGGGTGCACTTATAATGTTAGTATGATTTTTACATCAAAAATGGTCATCATTTAGAAATAAAAGGCATTTTAGCCTCTGATTTAAACGCTCTGTTTGAAGGGGCGTGTCAGCTGTGAGACCCACTGCTGTGATTGGCTGCTGTGAGACTTCAGTGTAAACGCCCACTGCTGTGATTGACAGCTGAGAGACTTCAGTGTAAACGCCCACTGCTGTGATTGGCCGATGTGAGACTTCAGTGTAAACGCCCACTGCTGTGATTGGCTGCTGTGAGACTTCAGTGTAAACGCCCACTGCTGTGATTGGCCGATGTGAGACTTCAGTGTAAACGCCCACTGCTGTGATTGGCTGCTGTGAGACTTCAGTGTAAACGCCCACTGCTGTGATTGGCTGCTGTGAGACTTCAGTGTAAACGCCCACTGCTGTGATTGGCTGCTGTGAGACTTCAGTGTAAACGCCCACTGCTGTGATTGGCCGATGTGAGACTTCAGTGTAAACGCCCACTGCTGTGATTGGCTGCTGTGAGACTTCAGTGTAAACGCCCACTGCTATGATTGGCTGCTGTGAGACTTCAGTGTAAACGCCCACTGCTGTGATTGGCTGCTGTGAGACTTCAGTGTAAACGCCCACTGCTGTGATTGGCCGATGTGAGACTTCAGTGTAAACGCCCACTGCTGTGATTGGCCGATGTGAGACTTCAGTGTAAACGCCCACTGCTGTGATTGGCCGATGTGAGACGTCAGTGTAAACGCCCACTGCTGTGATTGGCCGATGTGAGACTGCAGTGTAAATGCCCACTGCTGTGATTGGCCGATGTGAGACTTCAGTGTAAACGCCCACTGCTGTGATTGGCCGATGTGAGACTTCAGTGTAAACGCCCACTGCTGTGATTGGCCGATGTGAGACTTCAGTGTAAATGCCCACTGCTGAGCCCAATGTTGAGCATGAATGCTGTGATCTCGTCATTGTAACTGGATTTCTGCACACTAACAAATGCTTTCATCATAACTAACAGTGCAAACACAATGTAAATAAGAGATTTGTTGATTATAGCGCGAATCCAGAACTCAGTCACTGATAAACTCAGGCTGTTTGATTGACAGCTCCAGTGATTGTAAAGGGAGCGTTCTTTGATCGCTTCTATATATAATTTAATCACAGTTTAAATAACAGATTATTTTCATCTACTAAGAGAAACAATGTGGAGTTGAGCGCTTAGTCACTGGTTTGATTTACTGAAACAGACAAAGAACATCTGACTTTACATTAATTATAACAGAAATCACTGATCTCAGATCAGGCGTTAGAATTAACGGTTACTCACATGTTGTGGCTTTACTGTCGAGTCCATATTGTAAAAGTCTGTTTGCGCTGAAATTGCGACTGATTTCCCAAAGAATCCTCAGTGAAATGTAGCAAATAAATAATGCTCAACTGAGACACTCACATTGTTGAGAATAAATAAGCACAATAGCATTAGGATCCTTTGGAAGGGGATGTTATTTTTAGTCCAGTGATCCGGTATCGCTCTTCTCTCCTCGTCATCTCACTAACACTCCAGTGGGCGGAGCCAAAGTTGCAATGATGAAGTAGGCGTTGATCTTCTTCTGTAGAGGTGGTTTTTCTCCATCTATTATAGGCTCATTCCACAACAAGTCATCGAGAACCCTAAAATATTGCCACAATTTTGATAACCTTGATAAACACCCCTGTAAAAACAATGACAGATCAAGGTCAGGTGACCCTTAAACCAGCCTTATACAGGGCTTTCTTAGAACCGCTCCATAGTTACCACAGAAAATGAAACCTGCATTGATTTCATAATACATATTTGAATGCAATATTTTGAAAGTGTATTTTCAATGCATTAAGGATACCCTTATGATGCATTATAAGCACAGGCTTCATCTGGTGTTATAATGCAGTGTACTTTTAAAAGTTATATCCATAAATAGGTAAGTACTATAATGTATTGTAACTGTTGTTATGATTATTTATCAGATGGTACAACATAATATAAGGTTGTTTTTATAATGCATGTGTTATAATACATTAAGAATACCCTTATAATGCATTATAAACACAGGCTTCATAGAAATCATCATGGACAGTCACAATCTAATAGAAAGACGACAAGACCCTCTTGTGTTTTTCCAGCGTTCGCTGCGGGTGTGAAGCTGGGGCATGTGAGGAGAGCAGCAGTAATATCATCTGAGCTGCAGACTCACAGCATAATCAGACGCTTATATATAAATAGAAGCACTGTCTGTCTGGGTGGAAGAGAGGAGGGAACCATTGCTGAGCTTCATGCTGGGGCTCTTCCTGAGGTTTCTCGGTTATAGATACCATTTTAGAAGCTTGTCTTATGGGTTGTTTTTTAAGTAGAGCGAGGTTCAACATCAATGACTTCATTTACTTTTAATATTCTTCATTTATGTAATATTGGAATATAGTCATATTCTTATCATGCAAGTGTAAACCAGCATGGGAGGCATGGGAGGCGGGCGAGCTAAATCTCACTCTGGTCCGAGTCATGGCAATATTCAGTTACTGTATATCTGTATGTCCATACAAAAGTAATTGTAGATGCTACATGATACAGGCAGATTCGGATAATGCTGAATATACATGTAGAGCATTATACACTCACCTAAAGGATTATTAGGAACACCTGTTCAATTTCTCATTAATGCAATTATCTAATCAACCAATCACATGGCAGTTGCTTAAATGCATTTAGGGGTGTGGTCCTGGTCAAGACAATCTCCTGAACTCCACACTGAATGTCGGAATGGGAAAGAAAGGGGATTTAAGCAGTTTTGAGCGTGGCATGGTTGTTGATTCCAGACGGGCCGGTCTGAGTATTTCACAATCTGCTCAGTCACAACCATTTCTAGGGTTTACAAAGAATGGTGTGAAAAGGGAAAAACATCCAGTATGCGGCAGTCCTGTGGGCGAAAATGCCTTGTTGATGCTAGAGGTCAGAGGAGAATGGGCCGACTGATTCAAGCTGATAGAAGAGCAACTTTGACTGAAATAACCACTCGTTACAACCGAGGTATGCAGCAAAGCATTTGTGAAGCCACAACACACACAACCTTGAGGCGGATGGGCTACAACAGCAGAAGACCCCACCGGGTACCACTCATCTCCACTACAAATAGGAAAAAGAGGCGACAATTTGCACGAGCTCACCAAAATTGGACAGTTGAAGACTGGAAAAATGTTGCCTGGTCTGATGAGTCTCGATTTCTGTTGAGACATTCAGATGGTAGAGTCAGAATTTGGCGTAAACAGAATGAGAACATGGATCCATCATGCCTTGTTACCACTGTGCAGGCTGGTGGTGGTGGTGTAATGGTGTGGGGGATGTTTTCTTGGCACACTTTAGGCCCCTTAGTGCCAATTGGGCATGGTTTAAATGCCACGGCCTACCTGAGCATTGTTTCTGACCATGTCCATCCCTTTATGAGCACCATGTCCCCATCCTCTGAAGGCTACTTCCAGCAGGATAATGCACCGTCACAAAGCTCCAATCATTTCAAATTGGTTTCTTGAACATGACAATGAGTTCACTGGACTAAAATGGCCCCCACAGTCACCAGATCTCAACCCTATAGAGCATCTTTGGGATGTGGTGGAACGGGAGCTTCGTGCCCTGGATGTGCATCCCACAAATCTCCATCAACTGCAAGATGATCTCCTATCAATATGAGCCAACATTTCTAAAGAATGCTTTCAGCACCTTGTTGAATCAATGCCACGTAGAATTAAGGCAGTTCTGAAGGCGAAAGAGGGTCAAACACAGTATTATCACCTGTCTTGTGAGGACTTTTTGTTATTTCCTGTCTTTTGCCATGTTTTGTAGTTCTTTGTAGTTTTTCATGGTGATTAGTCTCTCCAGGTGTATCTTGTTAATTTGTTAAGCTTCGACTCTGGGATTGGAGACTCTGCTGTGGCGGCCATCTTGCCTGAAGGCTCCGGTGTGGTGGCCATGGCGGGAAATAACAAAAAGTCCTCACAAGACAGGGAAACACAGGCTGGGATCATGACAATTACAAACCTGTTTCTTGTTCTGTTAACTATCCCTGTGTGTATTTAAGACCTCACTTCTTTCTGTTCATTGTTCAATGTAATTTATGCTTATGTGGTTGTGTTTCTACGTTCGTTACTCCTGCAATCCCCTTTGTGTTCTGTGTATTATTGTTAATAAACTGTTTATTGAATCCATCGTCGTGCGCACGGATTACAACTGATCATTTCAATAATGGCTTTAATTTACCTAATATACAGTTTATTAGGGTGATGAAGATAATTAAATTGTGGTTATTTGCTGAAAATCTTGCAAGCCTTCAAATTTGAATATATGCAAAAGCGAAAAAGACTTATGGTGACTGGAAAGATTTGTAGCAAATAATTTAGGCATTAGGCTTGTATGGTATTTTTTTATCACATCAATGCTTATTTCACAAACTTTTGACCTGCCCTGTGTCCACTCAGTTTTTCAGGGATTTTTAATTGTTATATCACATAAATCATTGTGAAATATGTAACATCTCTGAATGTTTTTTATTCAGTCATGGAACCAGGTGTGCTGGTGAGGTGTCTGCAGTTTCAAACAACAACATCTGTGGGGTGGGTGTGGCCTACAACTCCAAGGTAGCAGGTAAGTTTTTTTTACAGTGATATCCTCATAATAATTTAAAAGTTCTGGTTGCTTTGGATAGCTCCACCTTAGACATTCTACTGGAAGTAGTTGAGATAGTCAGTAGAATGTCTTTTGAGGAGCATCAAATTGCATTGGAAGTAGTTGAGAGTAGGCTTAGATCCATTTGTGGTTATGGATTCAGCAGTTAGGCTCATGCGTCTCCATCAAGGAAATGTATTTTGTGGATTTTGTTATATTCATTGGTGCCTATCAATGACATTGAATGGACTCTGGAGCGATACTGCAACAGTGCCCTATATCTCAGTTGATCACCGTTTTTGTTAGAGGTTGATGTGAGCCAAGATTTCACTCAGCACTTTCCAGTCCAGTGGTCTCAGATATCCCAAGGGCCAGATTTACTTAACTAGGCAAATTAGCTTGAGAGCGCAATTCCAAAAAAGCGCAGATAGGAGTGGAAAGTTCGGCACGTGATCTTCTAGCGATGCGCAAATTAAACACAGACACAGCCGGATCATTTTCATAATGATCAACACAATCTACAAAGAGCAGCACAAATTACCGTCTGGTTCAAGACATGTTTTTTTGGGCGATAAATAATAGCGCAAATAGCAGTAAATTGACAAAGCGGAAAAAAACCTTAGCATGAATCATTTAAATATGCTCCTCCCATAAATACTGCGTCTGAAAGGGAAACCCCTACAAATGCATATGCAATAAGATCAGCTGCTAAAATAATCCTGTCCACACCTTTTCAGTGCTAATTTTTCATTGAGTGTCTTTAGTAAATCTTAACAGTAGTTTTTAATGCCAAAAGAGGGTTTGCGCTGGTGCAAGCTGTTAGTAAATCTGGCCTTTAAACTGGTGGTCCCCAGGCTGGTGATCCCAAGTCCAGTCTTCCCAAGTCTGATGGACCCATGTCCTAGGTCCTAGGTCTCCCAAGTCTGGTGGTCTCAAGTCCAGTCTGCCTAAGTCTGGTGGACCCAGGTCTCTCAAGTCTGGTGGTCCTAAGTCTGATGGACACAGGTCTCCCAAATCTGGAAGTCCCAAATCCAGTGGTCCCAAATATCCCAAGTCCGGTGGTCCCAGATATCTCAAGTCTGGTGGTTCCAGGTCTCCCAAGTCTGGTGGACCAGATCTTCCAAGTCTGGTCCAAAGTCCAATCTTCCCAAGTCTGGTGGACCCAGGTCTCCCAAGTCTGGTATTCCCAAGTCCAGTGGTCCCAGATATCCCAAGTCCGGTGGTCCCAGATATCCCAAGTCTGGGGGTTCCAGGTCTCCCAAGTCTGGTGGACCAGATCTTCCAAGTCTGGTGGTCCAAAGTCCAATCTTCCCAAGTCCAGTGGTCCCAGGTCTCCCAAGTCTGGTGATCCCAAGTGGTCTCTGGCCCCACTCCCACATTGTGGCCTGGACCACGCTTTTCACAATAAGTGACAACTTTCAATACAGCTTGACAGAAAATGCATGTTTCAAATTTTAATCAAGAAGCCAATTATATTCAGAAACAACATCAGTATTAATGTGTTTGGATACTATCAAGATTCAAGATTATGTTTTAATTAAAATTATTTCTATGCATTTTTGCCTTATCAGGTTTGTCCTGTGCAGTCAATAAATATGATGAATGACTATGATGAATGATCCCTTTATTTCTTAGCCAAAAGGAAAATCAGCTTGATCATATTGATAACTTCTACCCTTCCCCTCTTTCACAATATCCAGCACCCAGCATCAATAAAAACATAATTTACGCTCTGCAGCACATTGATTTTTTTTCTTTTCAAAAGGCCACAAAAGTAAAGGAGAGTAACTAATAGCCAGTGAATATCTTCTGTTTAGCTTTTGTTCCTCACAAAAGGACAGAGACATTGTGTGTCTCACCATTTCAGCTCTTGGAAGGTTTTCTAATCATCGTTCTCCTGAAAGATCAGTATGATAGGTCTGACATGTGTTTGATGTCTTATGGTACACAGCAGTGGCATTTTTAGAGTGCATTCATACAGACCTTCAGGCTTAAACGTGTGCAGATATATGTGAAAAGGCATGTCTAAACCCACTTTAATGAACCTGAGTTAGTGCTGCTCATGTGGCCTGTAGAAAAGATCTGCTGGTTACCAGCATAAGTTGCGTTGTTGGTCCCCATCACAGGATGCTGGTGTCCCCTTTAAATTGCTTAACTAGCAAGACTGCCTTTTACCAGAAAAGATCATGCTGGTTGGCCAGCTTTAAGGCCCCAATATACTCAAAGAATCAAAAAATAAACTGGTGTGAAGCAATTTTGAACAACATCGAAAGGTTCAAAACAATTTACCAAAAGGAACCTTCCAGAAAAGATAGCTCCGACTTGTAAATCCCTTTGAACTACTATTGGTCCGTGGCATTTAATGGGTGTGACGCTCCACCTTCTGTGAAATGGATATCTTCTCAGATTCATTTTTTTCCCTGTCAAGATCAGACACAAGTAAAAACAAGAACACACTGAAGACCTGCTTTATAGTAAAAACTGAAGTTGTAATTAGGGGTTCAAGCACATAACACTGAAACTTTATTGTAATTGTTAGAATTTCCAAGGATCAGCATTCTGCCCTAAAAGTGATTGGGCAGACCAAACCGTAAGTCGTAGAGACTTGAAACTTTGAGGGATGGTAGTACCCATGCCGTCTACAACTTCACCAATGCTCGCTCCAATCAGCCTGATGGTGGCGCTACAGTGATCAAAAGTATGTAATGGCTCATAACTCCTAAACTCTTTGTCGCAGGCTCACGTGTCTATATGGCTGGAATCTTTGACTCAAGACAAACAAAACGTCTCGGATTCCATTGGAATATTTAGGATTTTTCAAAAACCCTACTTTGGCAAACCAATCCTAGGGATTTCGCCCGATCAGAACCAAACCAGTGCAGAAAGATTCTCTGGAGTCTACTTGTCAGTAATTATAAAACAAGTCAAAATTTCGATTGAAGTTTGCTAC
Organism: Gobio gobio; assembly: GCF_949357685.1. NCBI lineage: Eukaryota > Metazoa > Chordata > Actinopteri > Cypriniformes > Gobionidae > Gobio > Gobio gobio. Next base: position 4,164,683 of record NC_137111.1, read on the forward strand.
GGGACACCTAAAACATTCGGAGTAGCCATGGACCCTTGTACTAAAATGGCTATCTCTCTTGAACAGAATGAGATAATCTCACCAAACTCGCTACACATGTGTATGGGCTCGGTCTGTGATCACGTGACCACAGACATGCCACTTGCAGCGACTGGCCACTTTAAATATAAAAACACAAAAACGGCTATTGACCTGAAAACTGCCATGTAGTGTCTTTGTCCAAGGTGCCTTAATTGTCTACGAGGACATTTGTGTATCTCGAAAAACACGGCCATTGAAGTTCGAATGGCTGTCATACGAGGTTTAACGGAGGCCAATCGTAACGAAATTCGCTGTTCGCGAACTGCTTAGGTTTCAAACTTCTTTTTAACCCCAGGTGAAGAATGAAAAGAAATTTGCATCGAGTATAACTGGGCCTTTACTAGCTACAGCATCTAAGCATTGCATGCTAGTACACCAGCTAGACCGGCATGGAAGTTTATTTTCTTCTTTTCTGCTAGTTTGTCAGGAGAGAGAGAGAGAGAAGCAAAGTTAAAGTTAAGTGAAAACTTGTGAAGTGCTTGATGCAATACCAAAGCAATTATCTTCTGCTTCCTCTCTCATATGTCACCAATGAATCGCATACCCTCTCACCCCTCCAATCATCACTGGCTTTCCAATTGTTCCCATGTTCTTGCAATTTTGCAGGCATTCGTATGCTGGACCAGCCCTTCATGACGGACATCATTGAGGCCTCTTCCATCAGTCACATGCCGCAGGTTATTGACATCTACAGTGCCAGCTGGGGTCCCACAGATGACGGCAAAACGGTGGACGGCCCTCGTGAGCTCACCCTGCAGGCCATGGCCGATGGAGTCAATAAGGTACCCTAAGCTAAAGCAGGCCTGTTTAAAAGCAAGAGTTTTCATGCAGCATAGCAAAAGGGATTCCCTCATGAATCATCCGTTGCTGCGGAGAGAAAAAAGAGAAGAAAAACTAGACAGGTACAGAATTGTAACATCTGGTCCAATCAGATAAAAACCTGGAGTTCAGAGTCCTCCTGCTCTCTCTGCCACTTTACATCAACTGTAACACCAGCCACCATGGCAAATTATTGCACAGTTCTGAGAATATTGGTGCATTTAGAGATTCAACTTCAATATAAAACCAGATTAACTAATAGAACTGTAAGTACAGATACACCAATCAGGCATACTATTATGACCACTGACAGATGAAGTGAATAGCACTGATGATCTCTTCATCTCCTGTTAGTGGGTGGGATATATTAGGCAGCAAGTGAACATTTTGTCATCAAAGTTGATGTGTTAGAAGCAGGAAAAATGGGCAAGCTTAAGGATTTGAGCGAGTTTGACAAGGGCCAAATTGTGACGGCTAGAGGACTGGGTCAGAGCATCTCCAAAACTGACCCAGTGCAAATAAATATTGATATATAGAAGATGCATACATTTGTATGTCATACACAGAAATACAAAACACCATCACTGTAACACACATGGCACTAAAATAATGCAATAAACATTCATCTAACAACATGAGATGGAGCATAAAGCCGTACGTAACTGATGAGAAAAAACTAAGAAGAATAAATATTTCAATGAAAAGTGAAGAGTCACAAGGATAATTTTGGGAATGTCAATTTACTGTTTTTTACTGTAAATTCTGAGGTGACTTGTTCTTTGTCAATGTGAAATTACATCAGACGTCTACACTAGATCTATTACTGTTTTTCACCGTATAGAGTAAGAGAACTTACCATTAACCAAGTTTTCACCATAGCATTTTTTCAGTCTTTACCTTTACAAGAACAGGAGTCCCCTCCAGGAGTTCTCTAACATACAGTATGTCAGTTGTCAACCTTGCAGAGTCTCGTTGCTTCACGCTTTCCGTGTCATTTAGTTGCACATCCCTCTCTATGTCTGGTGCCTTCACAAATTGCCTCGGCTAATGGGTACAAATGGAGCTGAGCGTTCCTTGGCTGAGCAGGATTTATGAGGGTGACCCACCTGTCAAGCCGAGGCATCGCACAAAGTAATCTCTCTGTGTTTTCAACAGCCTTTTGCAATTGAAATCAGATTGGACAAGAATAGCAGTGATGGGTGAAGACTCTGTCTGTCCCTCAGGCGTTCTCATTGCAGTTAGAGGACTGAGGTTGAGCCTGGGAGTAATATCGAATGCTGTTTAATCATTTTAAGGGTCATATGGCAAACACATCTCATATGCTTCATTTATTTATATGTAGGATGCCACAGAGAGTGCTAATGAAATGTCTGATTCAGTTCAGCATTGTGGTTTTGATGCTGGTGTCGTTGCTTGAAGGAATGCTCTGGGTTTAATATAAGTGACAGCATGTTTGGCATAATGTCAGTTACCACAAAATCATTTTGACTTGTCAGTCAAAAATTGCGGTTACTCTACAGCAAATACAATGGGGTATTGCAATAAACACGAGGATTATTTGAGCATGCTTTACAAGAAAATACTCTTTCAGTCTTTACACCGAAAATAGTTTCTATAACATGTTATATCCAGTCTTTCAACCTCTGTGTCATGACCTTGTAATATGACACAATTATGAACAAAATGCAGATAGAACACAGAGAAAACTTTAGAATCCATGTCTGCAAGGACAGCCTTATTCTGCTTTTAAACCCTCTGGAATGAAGGTGCAAATGATTTTCTATGGTAATCAACATGCCACAAATGCTGTTCATAGAACTTAGGAAAAAATAAAAAGCAGGATTTAAATTCCTTTAAACAGCTGATATTTGATTGACCAGTTTTTGCAAATGCTGGTCCACCAGTTAGACTAGCACCATACCAGTAAATGCACTGTAAAAATTATTTTTCAAAGTACATTTTATAAGCAAACACCATTTCAGTCTTTCTACTTCAGTATTTCACATTTAACTCTGTGTTACTTGTCGTTTCTTTGTAATGAATTGTTAAATGTATTAAAGTGCCCCTATTATGCTATTTTAAATCATTCTCATGTTGTGTTGGAGTCTTCTACATGCATCAAAGTTATATAAAAAAACATGAATATTCTCATAATATACACTATATTGCCAAAAGTATTGGGCCGCCCCTCCAAATCACTGAGCTCAGGTGTTCAATCCCTTTATGGCCACAGGTGTATAAATCAAGCACTAGGCCTGCAGACGCTTCTACACACATTAGTGAGGGAATGGGCCGCTCTCAGGAGCTCAGAGAACTCATGCGTGGTACCGTGATCGGTGGACACCTGTGCAATAAGTCGATTCGGGACATTTCCTCACTACTAAATATTACACGCTCAACTGTTAGTGGGATTATAACAAAGTGGAAGAGATTGGGAACAACAGCAACTCAGCCATGAAGTGAAATCACAGAGCGGGGTCAGCGCATGCTGAGGGTCACAGTGCACAGAAGTCGCCAACTTTCTGCAGACTCTAGAGCAGTGGAGACGTGTTCTCTGGAGTGACCAATCATACTTCTCTGTCTGGCAATATGATGGATGAGTCTGGATTTGGTGGTTGCCAGGAGAACGGGACTTGCCTGACTGCATTGTGCCAAGTGCATTTGGTGGAGGGGGAATTTTGGTGTGGGGTTGTTTTTCAGGGGTTGGGCTTGACCCCTTAGTTCCAGTGAAAGGAACTCTTAATGCTTCAGCACACCAAGACATTTTGGACAATTTCATGCCCCCAACTTTGTAGGAACAGTTTGGGGACGACCCCTTCCTGTCCCAACATGACTGCGCTCCAGTGCACAAAGCGTCGCTCCATAAAGACATGGATGAGCGAGTTTGGTGTGGAGGAACTTGACTGGCCTGCATTGAGTCCTGACCTCAACCCGATAGTGTCTCGTTCCCTCTTCAGGAAACTGAGGTTACAGTCGTAACGAGGCGTTCCCTTTCAAGGGAACTCATGCTGCATCAATTGACACTGAGGGAATGTCTATACCAATGCCACCATAGCGAGAAGTGTCTGTCTAATGTGAAATCAAGAAGAGCAACACTAAGCACCTGGGACCCTGGTGTAGAGTCTAAGTTCAAAGAGTAGAATCTTTCAAATGTGTGGTGATGACCACCCTGCCACATCACAAACATCTTGGAGAGCAACTCCTGACATAAGGGCCTTGGAAGCCGCCATTCTCCTAGTAGAGTGGGAACGATCAGCCATAGATGAAGGCTGTCTGACCGACTCATAAGCAAGTGAGATACCCTCAACCACCCACTTGCTCATTCTCTGCTTAGATGCAGGGGACCCTTTGTTAGGGGGCCCAAAGCAAACAAACAGTTGTTCAGATTTACGCCACAGGGCAGCTTTGTGGACATAGGCATCTAGCGCCCTGACTGGGCATTGCAAATTATTATTTTCCTTGTCTGAGTTCTGGAAAAGAGGAGGACAAAAGGCCTGCAGCACAACAGATCCAGCCACATTAGTAGGGACCAGGGCTTTGAACCGGTTCAAGGAACGAAAACGAAAACCGGAAACGAACGAAATTTTAAGAGGAACAAAAACGGAAACGAAATCAAAATCAATTTGAATCGTTCTGAACAGAAACGTTCATTTGAAATGACCATTAACCGGTTAATAACGTTATTTTATCGTTCTCTTTAATATTTTAATTTGGCAGTGACCAGTCATGAATAGAGTAGCTCCAGCATGTGACGGTGACGGATCAAGCGTGAGTGAAATGCCCGCGCAGCATCATCTATGAATCTACCGTCAGTGCTGACAGAGCGCGCATTTTCATGCCTCAAGGACATTTCTTTCCCCGCTTTCAAACGTTTAAATAAGCAGTACGGACTTTAAGCTCAAATAGACTGATTTAGGCTAGTTTATGGATTTTGTTTAAGCCTGTCCAAGTAGGCTACTAGCATCTATCAAACATTTTTCCTATAGTCTTTCAGATTGCCTATACAGGACAGGTCAATGTTTTCTATATAGACGGTTGATGCTTCGTATTAAATGGTATGTTATATTGCATTAAATGATCAAGCTTTATTAGCTGACTGAATTTGATTATGTGATGCAAGGACGTGTTGCGCAGTGTTTGCTGTGAAATCAGCAGTTTACAGTGCATTAAAAGAGCAATGGTTATCCAGTTTATTTATTCTTTATTCATGCAATTTTTAAAACAAGTCGTGTTGAAAAAAAGAAAAAAAGTTATGTACAAAGAATGATATCACTCTTCTGAAAATAATTCGGCATAAGAGGGCCACTTTAGATTGTCTAACGCTCCAATAAAACAGGTCCGCTGTTTATGCTTTGTAATTAATGCATGTATTTCTGGTTTTAAAAATGTTATGAAATAAATATTCAAGTTTAATTACCATGCGTTATATTATTATTGAGTAAAAATAAGTCTATTTACACATATTTGTTTAAAGTATAGGCTAAATTAAAATAACGTTATTAACCGGTATTTTTTCATATCAAACCGTTTTCGGAACAGTAATGTTTATTGAGGAACGCAAAAACGGAAACGCTATAATATCGATTCTGCTCGGAGTGAACCGATTGATATTTTTTTCCGTTTTTAAGCCCTGGTAGGGACCTTAGGAAAATAGTCTGGTCAAGGATGAAGGAGCGCTTTAACCATGCCAGGTGCAAATTCCAGGCACGAGGGTGCAACCAACAGTGTTTGCAGATCTCCTAGTCTTTTAAGAGATGTGATGGCGAAGAGGAACAAAGCTTTCAAGGTCAAAAGCTTGGCCGGAACCTCCTCCAATGGCTCGAAGGGAGTCAGGGAAAGGCCCTGAGGACAATGGCCAGATCCCATGTTGGCACCCTAGTGCGAACTGCAGGCACTCTGCTTTTCTGGGGCATGGTGTGAGGAGCTGGCTTTGGATGTTTGTCCGGAGATATGAGAGCGGCATGGGAGGAGTTTCTGAAATGCAGCCGTCTGCTTAGCTGCCTCCTGGAACTTCTCAATGACTGAATTAATGGTGTAATGGAGGCCAGAAGGTGACAGGGGTGCATCCATGACGAAGTTCTTGTCTTACTTCTTTATATTGCTCAGGTTGAGCCAAAGATGCCTCTCAGTGGCCACCAAGGCTGCCATAGAGCGGCCGATAGATTTAGCTTTCTCCTTGGTGACCCTGAGAGAGAGATCTTTGGCCCGACGTAGTTTGCAAACTACATCAGGGCCAATACCGCCGCCACCCTTATCCATATCTCCTAGCAACTCAGCCTGCTAGGCCTGTGTGAAGGCATGTTGCAGCCTGACCAGCAGCTGAGTAAGCTTTACCCACTAGCGATGATGTGGTTCTGACTGGCTTAGTGGGTAATGCCGTGGCCTTTAGGGAAGATGCTGACTCAAAAGTTATCTTGAACTTTTGGTATCTCCCCATAACCGTGCTCTTTACAGTGTGATATAGAGGAATAGTTGGATGTTTGTGCACTATACACTCTATATGATACTAGTTTCTCCCACGATCTCGCCACCTCGGTGGGCCCCGGCACTGAGGTTGTGACCGTGATGACAGAAAGCGTTCGTCCAGTTTACTTTTAGAGCGAACATCCTTCCCAGCTGCTGGCCAGTCAATGCCCAGTCTTTCAACTGCTCTGGTCACAACCTCAACCAGCTCCTCAAATGCATGAGACTGAGGTGGCGAGTCCTCAGTATCTCTTGCCTCGACATTGACAACATCCAGTTCCTCAGAACTAGATAGTTGCAGTGTCGGTGCCTCAACCAGGGCAGAAAAAACACAGTGCGTGCTTCCAAACCCTGAGAGAAGGCACTGGACTATCTCTGCACTGCACTATCTCTGCCTTCTCCATCAGGGGAAGGCAGAGATAAGGCTGGGCCCGTCTCTAACCACACTGATAGATCCATTTACGAACCCCATGCAGCGGGACAAGAGCCCTGGAGAATGCGAGCCTGAGCATTCTCGCGTAAGAACGCCAGGTGGGATCGGAGTGTCCGCATGGGAAGCACATCACAGTGCTCAAAGCCAGCACCCTCGAGTACTGATTGTGCATGCTCCTCACCCAAACAAGCTACACAAAGATTGTGTGTGTCCCCACCCGTTTAATAACGTGGGCAGGGGTGCACATACATCCTAAACTGCTACTTGCTTGCCATTTGCTTAAAATATATATAAATATGTGACAAACAACACCAAATAAGACAAAGACTCTTTCACACAGAGCGCTACTGAAGACACAGAAGCTAGCGCTGTTGTGTTTTGGGCAGGCTTTATAGTTTCCTGGTTCATGACGTCACCCGTCTCTGACGTTCTGCCACACCATTGGACTGATTTTACATGTGCTTCAAGACGTCATCACGCAAAGCGTTTCCTCAGCGTCAATCAACGCAGTGCAAGTTACCTTGAAAGGGAACTAGTTATTCACCCAGAACCTCAAATCGAGCAATACAACTCGAGCAGGACGTTTCTCAGTGATACGCTACTCAGTCTGAGGAACATTATGAGATGTTACAACTTTAATTCCTCATCATCAGCATTAACAAGTGTACATCCATCAACAAACCCACGTGTATATTTCTAATTTATTGCGGCGCACATGCGGGAACTGTATCAATAACAGCGCATATGTTAGTTCACCCCAAAATTTAAGTTTCCTGATTATTTACTTTCTTTCTTCAGCCGAAGAGAATTTGAGGTTTTGGAGGAAAAAATTATCTGATTTTTCACCGTAGTCTATTTTTGACGGTCCATATTTAGGCAGCTTCAAAGGGTTCCACAAGACCCCAGCCGGGAAATAGAGTAACGGTCAGTCATTTTCTGAAAAAAAAACCCCATAATTTTTGCCAGTGAAGGAGGGACACAGTCACATCTAGAGACCAGAATATCATAGGGACTATTATAGTCCCCATCAGGAATATCAAGAAACCACATTGCAATGTGCTAGAAAACAGCCAGTCATTGCACTGCATTCTGTGAATAGCTGCAGAATCAGTGTAGAATCAAACTGTTCCTGCTCTTTGACCAAATGTTCCTTCATTTGTCCGGAAGGAGTTTTCACCCTCCCACATTAAACAGAGCTTGTTACAAAACCAGCAGAGCTTAAAGCGCAATCGTTTGTTTTAGCTAATTGTTCCATAGTTCAGCTGATGGGTCTCCATTCATAAAGAGTGTGAGAGGAAGAGAAACCAGATGGAAATAGAGAGATGGAGAGGTTCTGTTCACTAAAATGAGCACCAGGAAATTAATTTAATCAGTCAATGGATGTGTACAAGTGTCCAGACCAATGGGGTCAGTGCACTTGTAACAGAGGCCAGCTAGTTGTCGCTGTGTGAGCAAACCTCACTCCTCTGATCTCGAGACGCTCTAGTGACTGACACTGGGGGTTGCAGCCTTTAACCTGCTTGTTAGAGCGTCCGACTCACATGCCGGGTTCGAGTCCCGCTTGGAGAGGGCGGTTCAAACAGGAGGGGTTACACACTCTGATGTCTGACTCCCAAAAATAGGCACTGCAAATGTACAATTGATATCAATAGACAATCAGTGCTTGAATAGGTGCCTCTTAATGTTGGCGCAACACAACATTGGAATTTTTTACTAAACTCCAAAATACTTACAATTCACTGCAGTTTCAGCTGAAATTATCACTAGTGGCAGTAAAACAACTTTTATTCCTTTTCACACAAATTATGATTACAGGGCCAGATTGTCAACTAATAAATATTTATTTTTACTATGTTATGACCTCAAAATTACTGTCATTTATGATTTGTAAACGAATACTTTTTGATGTTTGCATCACATCACCAGCTCCATAAAGTGAGTGGTGCTTTTTGTGCATTCACACGTTTTAAGCAAATTAAAGAAAAATCGAATCTTTGGCATCAAAATGCTGCTGTCACGTGGTGATAAACTACTGGCAAGTCAATAGCAGATGAGAACCCTGCTTAATTTAAATATACTACTGTTATTGTGTCACAAAATGCAGTTTTAAGTTTTTTTCCAGGTGAGAATGAATAAAGCTCAACTCTGTGGTTTATTTATAAAGAGAGCGCCTATTTGAACATCTGGTGATCTGGTGTGTGTGGGGTGATGAGATCCAGTGGATCAGCGGCGCTCATCGCTCATTAACCCGGCGAGATCAGCCTTTCCTCGGCCAGTTCTTCTGCCATCTGCCGCTGGCTATGATGTCTCTGTAGTGGTTAAACATGAGATATAATTCGTCTTGTGTTGATCTAAAGGATGATCTTTGGTCTCATGAATCTATTGTTTGTTGCCTACCAAATCGTTTTGACTGAGGGCAAAGAAGTTTCATAACTGAATTTTTTTAGGCTATTTAACTTTACCGTTGTAGCCGACTAGCGCTGACTTTGTTTGACTGAATGATTTGCTTTATTTATTGTATAGCTTCTTATACCTTTTACTTTTATAATGGCTAATATTGATCACACATAAACTGATATTTAACAAAAAGAGACTGGGTTGTGTTTTATGTCATATTTAATTTTGTTACAGTGATAATCATATATATGCACACTTATTGCCTGAACCACATATTAATGTGTTTAATGTTTGTTTTTAATTGCAAATGAAAAGAGGCACGGTTGTGTTTTATATTTCGTTTGTTATAAATATACATGCAGTGAAGATAATCCAGGTATGCGTTGCCTGGACCACATTTGTGTGGCTATTAATGTTTAATATTTTTTTTAAATGAAAATGAAAAGAGGCAGAGTGGTGTTTTATGACATATTTCATTTTATTGTAGCCTAAAATATACATACAGGAGTGAGAGCGAGCTACCTTGAACACGCGTCTATTACGCTTCAAACGCTCGATTTATACGCGTCCAATTCGCTGTGGACGCCCGTGTGAATGGATTCAAAATGTTCAGGCGTCCAACTAGACGCGATAGATGCAAATTTGACGCTCTATTCGCATTTGGTGTGAACGTAGCATGGTTGCTTCAGAAAATGCATTTTTTTATCTCATGTTTTGTTAACGCTGTCGGTTAAGTTTAGGGCAGGGTTTAGTGTAGGTGCTACGTTATTTACAACCGCAAACTGGACATCTAATTTCCAAACTGCAGCGATATGTACAACAACCAACATAATAATCGGTTTATCGGTTTCGGGTAAAACTGAACACACTGAACCTTTAGCTTTCAAAATGTCATGAAAATCGCTAAAAGCAACAAAATATCATTTTGCATAAAGGCACGTTTCTGAGCCTGTGTTTAAGAAATCAGATCTCAGCTCTAATAACGCCACACAATTACACACCAGATTTTTAATACACTAGTATGCTAAATACTGCTTACTAAAAATAGTTTTCAACCTTGCGACGTATTAAAAATGTGGTGCGTAATTGTGACTTTATTGTGTTATACTGTTGAGACTTTGTTTCTCATATTAGCAGATACATCAAACTACATCACTCCATGTCTATTGGAGCTGAATGAGTCATTTTGATATAAAGTCTCAATTATCATAAAACAGAGATTTTCTGTAGAGTTTTCACTGCAGAGTGAAAAATCATCTTATTTTCTAATTTGTTTACTCCAAAGAGGCTGGAGCCCAGAGGTCTGGAAGGACCGTAATTTGTCCTCGATGTGTTAGCATGGTAAAATAACCACGTACTGTTCAAATAACAATAATCAAGCAGCCGTTTAAGATCACAATTGCACTGTACACATTTCCTCCTGTCAGGTGCCTGCCACTATAAAACCCAAAGCCTAAAGAAAAGAGTGCTCTTGCATTCAGCTAAAAGCATCAAAATTATATGTTCAGACAAGAAGCGTAAACACAATGCCTCTGCCTGAATCATCCACACTCAGAGGAGAGCTTGTAGTCTTTAAAAGGTCTTGAGACGCCTCTCTGATGTCTCTGTTGAATAACGTTTGCTTATGTGAGTGTAATTTGTATGATAAATGGAGTAAAGGCTCTTAAAGAAAAGTATCAAAGAGAGTGGACTGCTCCTGATTGAGCTGTACTGGCGTGTGTACGGGTCCTAATCGTGCCGCTTTGTGTGTCCAACAGGGCCGAGGTGGGAAAGGCAGCATCTATGTGTGGGCCTCCGGAGACGGTGGTAGCTATGACGACTGTAACTGCGATGGATACGCCTCCAGCATGTGGACCATCTCTATTAACTCGGCCATCAACGACGGACGCACGGCCCTCTATGAT